>NC_136506.1:88149350-88209350 GCF_053919585.1 Euprymna scolopes
TGTACACATAGATTCGAAAAAGTTGTCAAAAAAACAAATATAGAACAAATAAATGTTATCAAAGGCAAGATAAGTTACTTTTCTACCTAACTGGATATAATTCACGTGTTTTTATTCAGTGTAACATGTTTATTCAGCTCGAAAAACATGCAATGTTTACCGATGTATTGGAAAATTCAAAATGGCAGCCGACTGTCTCTCGGAGAGGGTACGTTTGGGAAAAGGTATTATAAATAATAAACTAGACAAAATACTGTTAGAAAACAACCGAATACATGTCAACTGATGTCACGGTAACATATATTGAGCGAATTTCTAACAGTATTTTGTCTAGTTTATTATTTATAATACCTTTTCCCAAACGTACCCTCTCCGAGAGACAGTCGGCTGCCATTTTGAATTTTCCAATACATCGGTAAACATTGCATGTTTTTCGAGCTGAATAAACATGTTACACTGAATAAAAACACGTGAATTATATCCAGTTAGGTAGAAAAGTAACTTATCTTGCCTTTGATAACATTTATTTGTTCTATATTTGTTTTTTGACAACTTTTTCGAATCTATGTGTACAGTAATACAAACCCGAAAAAGCCTAGTAATGTTAAGGAAAGAAGAAAGAAAGGAAAGAAAGGAAGAAAAACACTATCTACTATGCTCCTTTCTTCACCTCTCTTAAAGTTAAATCCTTCTACCACATCCTTATTTTTAGAAGATAGAACTGAAATCTTGCGATTCAATAATATAACATTATAACATTTTCACTTGCGCTGACTTACAACTATAACCTTGATAACAAAAACTGCATCTGATTTTTAAAGACTTTTTGCTTTGGTTTGATAAGCAATTCTTTTATTTGATTATTGCCATTTTAATTTTAATTTTTATTTTATTTGCCTGTCTACTGATATCTTTTGGTTTTTATTCACAAATTGATTGAAAACTTGAACTTAATTTTGAAACTGATATATGAAAAGAACTTTTTACCGGATTAATATAATTAAAGATTTGCTGGATATCCAATCAAACTAAAGAAAAACTGTAGAAATATGTATATATTGGATTGTTACCAGCTCCCTTGGATTTATTACAATACGTGTTGGATCTTTTTACCTGCCGAATACCAAGACCTTCCATTACAGGATTTAGCATACATTTTCGATTTGAAGTTCAATATCATTTTTTTTTGCTGCATCAATATCCAGTTTCCCTTATTCTATGTAGCTAAAATGATTTTAAAACTTTAAAAACATTTAATTTTCTATGTTTATTACCGTTAGCAAATTAGGTGCAAACATTTTACAATATTTGCTAATAATTTTCCTCCGAGGAGATGTATAAACATCGAAAAACTCATGGGTCAAGGAAATATATTTTACTATACTGTATTCTTTTTCTTGCATACAATAAAATTTCTATATTTGAAATTCAATTTTTTCAACTCACAAATTTTAAATATCTAAATTATGATTTATTTGCTCTATCTAGTATATTGAGCCGTTTTATTTAGCTGGGATAGTCTTAAAATATTACATCTGTTGTGTCTGCACAAATAATTAACAAGAACACGCAAAGTAAAGGTATAACAATAATATATTAAGCAGAAAAGTTATATACATATTTACATGTCTTCAGATATACTTCAGTTGGAGATATTCCGGCAGGTGGCGTGTTGCATGTCTTACTGGAGGCAACATAAGCGTCATAATATGAATACCAATACACACAAAAGAAAAACGAATTTATAGGAGTGAAGAAGAAGAAGAAGAAGAAGAAGGAGAAGAAGAAGAAGAAGGAGAAGAAGGAGAAGATATATATATATATATTAGTTCTTCAAGAAATATTGGTCTTTTATAAAGTAAATAAGTTTGTGTTGAGTCGTCCTCTTAAATAATTAAACCCCATCCAAGTTCCACCATTACTGATCATCATAGGGTAATCTCACCGTTTACCTGATACTCACTAACCTTAATCCTGTAGACTCCTCCGAACCTTAATAAACAGTGACTCCCAAGTAAAACAAACAAAAAAAAAAAGTGAGTGAATTGACGTTGGTTCCAATGTTTTGTAAAAGAAATGCTACTAGCCCCCTGTTCTTGGAATACTTTGTTCTGGCTCAATGGCATCAAGAATAACATCAGGACAAAATAATAAAAAAAAAACTTAACACAAGGGAAATGGACCCAGAAAAAAAGAAAATGAAGTATAGAGACAAGAAAACATTTAATCAAATAGATGCAAGGCACATTGGAGGTATTTGACAATGAGTAGACCCATCTGTCTTTTTTTTTTTTTTTTTGTGTGTGTGTGTGTGTGTGTGTGTGTGTGTGTGTGTGTGGTTTTTTTTGCTAACGTGTAGAATAATATTTGTTTGAAGTCATAAGGATGAAACCTGTTGTATATCGCTTTTGTCCACAATGGTCGTTTATGTTATTCTAATTTTGGCATATGTTGTGTGTGTATATATATATATATATATATATATATATATATATATATATATATATATATGATGAAAATAATGGAAATAGTATTCCGACAAAATAGAGAAAATAAAAAGGAACAAACCGTATTATGTGTTCATCAACGTTTCGTCTTTATTTCGAGACTTCCTCTGGATGAATGAGATTAAGAAACCAAAAAATATACCTGTACAAAATATTTGAAAATGTTTCACGTGCACAGTGTGACGCAGTACTATTTCAGAGAAACGGAAAGTTGATGTTGGAAATTCAAAAAGGAGGGGGGGGCTGGCGCTGTTAAAGAGAAGGAAATTTTAGTGACGTCATATAGTCGTTAATTTAATTTAAAACTATGAACGCAAGTTTATATTCTATGTGGAAAAAGATATATCTGTTGAAATTCAAATATAAGTTTGTAACAGAAATGAAATGAGTGTTTTTTATGTAATTCATTGATTGAGATTATGTGTTAATTATTACAGGGGGTGTTTGAATGGTGTGAGAAAGTTAACCTGTGTCCACGGTTAAATAATGTTCTTTTAATAACAGTTTACTTATTAATGGCGCTATGTTATAGAAACCTCCACGTTGTTTAATAGTGCTTGAAATTGCGATAAGCGCAGATTCAAGAAGTCTCCGGCGCGGTTTATTTGAAATAAATTTAACTACTTTTGCTTGTTTAAAGTCAAAAGTGTGGTTATGTTGCAATGAATGAGAGAATAATGCACTTAGAGAATTGCTATTTTTTATATCTCTTTTGTGTTCATTGAGCCTTTTTTCCAATTTACGCTGAGTTTCACCAACGTATTTATGATGGCAATTATGGCAAGGAATAGTATATATACCTCCATCGGAAACTGGTTTGTTATAGAGATGTTTCGTGGTTTTTAATATATGTCTTATGGTTAGTGATGTGGTTTGTACGATACGAATTTTTAGTTTGTTTAGTGTGTTATAGATTATTGTATTATTATCGTGTGTAGGTAAAAGAAGATGTCTGTTTATGAGAGAAAGGTCTGGTGTGTATGATTTTTTATTATTATTTATTCTGGAAAATATTTGTGTGGCTTTTCTCTTATCATTCAATATGAAATATGTCGGATATTGCAAGGTTTTCAAAATGTTTGTAAGGTATTTGAATTCTTCGTCCAGATATTCAGGACTGCAAATTCTGAAAGCGCGTAAGAAGAAACCAATTATCATCCCTGTTTTTATTTTATTGTTATGGTGTGAATAGAAATGTATGTAATCGTTTTTGTGTGTAGTTTTGCGGTGAACTTTGAAGGATAGTTTATTATTGGATTTTATTATAAGTATGTCAAGAAAAGGTAATGAGTTATTGTTTATAGAAAAACCTAGCGAATAACAAGAGCTTGATTATATCACCAGTTGATAAAGGTGGTGGTATAATATTAATGGAAAAAGATGAATACCTGGAAAAAAAATTCCACATTGTTGGCAGACAACAACACTTACACCAAAACTCATTTAAAGACAGTAAATCGAAGTGTTGAGAATTTCAACCAATCTTATAAAAAACTTATAAAATACAATAAAACTTGGATGTCATACATTGAATACCACCCCAATGTTCAATCACTATATGGCCTGCCCAAAATTCACAAACCAGACATCCCTATGCGCCCTATAATATCCGGCATCGGTAGTGCCACACACAAAATTGCACGTGCCATATCCAACGTTTTTACTCCACTACTGGGCACTATCAGCACCTCCCACATAAAGAACTCCGGAGATTTACTGAACAAAATAAAAAACATTAACGTGCAAAACAAAACTATTCACAGCTTAGATATAACATCATTATATACTAATGTCCCCATTAAAAAATGCTTGAATTTACTCCTTAAACATTTAAAAAAATCTAACATTAGCTTACCTTTTCCTCCCGACACTCTTATAAAAATCATTAGACTTATAACTAACATGACTTACTTTCATTTCAATAACAATTTCTATAAACAAAATTTTGGTCTTCCTATGGGTAACCCTCTTAGTGGAGTATTAGCTTGCCTTTTCTTAGAATTCCTAGAATCTGGTCCTTTCAAATACAGATTACCTCCAAACACAGAGTATTTCAGATACATTGACGACATCTTAATTTTTCTTCCTGAAAATACGCGCATAAATATCATTAGAGACAAATTAAACTCAGTCGAACCTTCCATAAAGTTTACCTATCAAACAGAAAACAATAACTCATTACCTTTTCTTGACATAACATACTTATAATAAAATCCAATAATAAACTATCCTTCAAAGTTCACCGCAAAATTACACACAAAAACGATTACATACATTTCTATTCACACCATAACAATAAAATAAAAACAGGGATGATAATTGGTTTCTTCTTACGCGCTTTCAGAATTTGCAGTCCTGAATATCTGGACGAAGAATTCAAATACCTTACAAACATTTTGAAAACCTTGCAATATCCGACATATTTCATATTGAATGATAAGAGAAAAGCCACACAAATATTTTCCAGAATAAATAATAATAAAAAATCATACACACCAGACCTTTCTCTCATAAACAGACATCTTCTTTTACCTACACACAATAATAATACAATAATCTATAACACACTAAACAAACTAAAAATTCGTATCGTACAAACCACATCACTAACCATAAGACATATATTAAAAACCACGAAACATCTCTATAACAAACCAGTTTCCGATGGAGGTATATATATTATTCCTTGCCATAATTGCCATCATAAATACGTTGGTGAAACTCAGCGTAAATTGGAAAAAAGGCTCAATGAACACAAAAGAGATATAAAAAATAGCAATTCTCTAAGTGCATTATTCTCTCATTCATTGCAACATAATCACACTTTTGACTTTAAACAAGCAAAAGTAGTTAAATTTATTTCAAATAAACCGCGCCGGAGACTTCTTGAATCTGCGCTTATCGACATTTCAAGCACTATTAAACAACGTGGAGGTTTCTATAACATAGCGCCATTAATAAGTAAACTGTTATTAAAAGAACATTATTTGACTGTGGACACAGGTTAACTTTCTCACACCATTCAAACACCCCCTGTAATAATTAACACATAATCTCAATCAATAAATTACATAAAAAACACTCATTTCATTTCTGTTACAAACTTATATTTGAATTTCAACAGATATATCTTTTTCCACATAGAATATAAACTTGCGTTCATAGTTTTAAATTAAATTAACGACTATATGACGTCACTAAAATTTCCTTCTCTTTAACAGCGCCAGCCCCCCCCTCCTTTTTGAATTTCCAACATCAACTTTCCGTTTCTCTGAAATAGAACTGCGTCACACTGTGCACGTGAAACATTTTCAAATATTTTGTACAGGTATATTTTTTGGTTTCTTAATCTCATTCATCCAGAGGAAGTCTCGAAATAAAGACGAAACGTTGATGAACATATAATACGGTTTGTTCCTTTTTATTTTTTTTCTCTCTCTCTCTCTCTCTCTCTCTCTCTCTATATATATATATATATATATATATATATATATATATATATATATATATATATATATTGCTTTTATTCATTCTTAAGAAGGCAAATTGCCAATGCAACATATGCAGCTACTATGAATTAAGGTTCAAATTAATAAGGTCATGATAAGTGAGAATTGTGCCATAAAATGTTCACATCACATTTAAATATATAAAGCTTTATGCTCTTTCTATGCCAGCTATAATTCGTGATGAGTTGAATACCGAACTGCAGAATCAAATGTGACTTTGTAACTGGGTTCGAATCCTTAGCCGAGCCGTATCACTTTTTACACTAATCATGGCATAAGCATGAAGCACTAGTGTCCGTAGGTAAAAGCAATATATATACATATATATATATATATATATATATATATATATATATACATACACATATATATATATATATATATACATACACACATATATATATATATATATATATATATATATATATATATATATATATATATATATATATATATATATATATATATATACAGGGTGGCCGAAAAGTCCCAGGACACTATCCATGTATTTTTAATAAAACACAGTATTTTTAATGAAACACACAGAAAACATATATATTCAACAAAAAAGAGAACTTTATTAGAAACAAAGCAGAAAACAACTAGAGTAATTTAGTGGTCTAGGGGATCAGTATGTTGGCCCTCGTTGTTCTTGCACAATTCCATTCGCCTCCAGGTTCTTTGTGCCATTTTTTTAGAGAATTCCTTGATACGCTAGCAAAAGCTGCAATCAATCATATTTAACAGCATTAAAATATTAAAAATAGAGTGTCCTGGGACTTTTCGGTCAGTGTCCTGGGACTTTTCGGCCACCCTGTATATATATATATATATATATATATATATATATATATATATATATATATATATATACATATATCATAAATTAGTAATTTAAATTCTATGACGTGAAATGGTTAAATTTCAAATCTAGAATTTTTATTATATGCAAGACAAAGAATCCATTTCAATAAGTATATCTCTTTAACCTATAGGTTTTCGATGCCTACCCATCTCCTCAGAAGAGAAAATATTAGCAAAAATTATAATGGTTTATACCTAATTTGCTAAATACAATAAACATAGAAAATCAAAATTAAAATTTTTAAAACAGAGTAAGGGAAATTATATATTTGTTCACAGTGAAAAGGATATTGAATTCCGTATCCAAATTGTATGGTAAAATGATTTATTTGCTCTATCTGGTATATTGAGCAATTTTTTCTTTAGCTGGGATTGTCTTTATAAAATATTACAGCCAATAGTATTTTTAAGACAAATAATCACTGGATTTTCATACCAGTAGATCTATTGCATTCCACTATTCTGAAGTATATATATATATATATATATATATATATATATATATATATATATATATATATATATATATATATATATATATATATATATATATATAGTAATTTATAAAATATATATGGCGATTAAGCTACACTGAATATTCGGCGTTTCATCCACTCTAGGATTCCTCAGGCTTAAGCATTGAGCACTTTTGAAGTAAATACTTAAAGTTCACGCATAAATCTATACTTTCGTATATTAATTTTATGTGAGTAAATGAAGTAGTTATATATATATAATTAATTCAGTCATTTCTGTTGTTACTTACGCATTCTTTTCTTTTTTTTTTTTGCATGCCTTCCTGTTTCGCATTGTCTCAAGTGCTTGCCTATTCTTTTGCTGTCAGAAAGAAAAAAAAATCATTTGTTAAGTATTTTAATGAAAACAATCGCATATCCATATATGGAGATGAGACTAAAGAGAAAAAAATGATAAAGATGAGAAGAGATAAAAAAAAAAAGATAAGATGCGCCGATTTGATCTACGCTTTTTATGGGGGAAAGCTCTGTCGGGGGTGCTGCTCGATGTATATATAATATATATAATTATGCCGTAGAAAAATTTTATTGAAAATAAATTGAATTCTAAAAAATATATATATATATATATATATATATATATATATATATATATATATATATATATATATATATATATATATATATATATATATATATATATATAAACATTAAAAAAGAAGGTATTTAGAATTTTTAATTATCCGACATGGAGTACAGATAAACTGGAAATACCTTATTCTGCAGTGTTTTGAAAAATGCGATTCTTCTCATCAGAGGAAGGAGGTTTGCAAAATATACAATAAATTTTGCAGGTTAGTGCATTAAAAGAAATTACAAAAATAAATAGAATCATATTTATATTTAAAAAAGTTTATATCATATTTGTGAAAGGGATTTGTGTACACAATCTCCAATCTCGTTTATTCAACACATTTACTAATATAAAAATATTATCTCTTGTATGAAAATGTTTTGTTATAAATTTTGGTTTCTCAAATTTTTATTTACAAAATTCTGATTACGTTTTAGCTAGCACTTGCTAACTGGTGACCGTTCTATTCTCTTAATGTTTCATTCTCTTAATGATTTTCATTTCTATTTGCATGTCCGTATATATATATATATATATATATATATATATATATATATATATATATATATATATATATATATATATATATATATAGAGAGAGAGAGAGAGAGAGAGAGAGAGAGAGAGAGAGGGGGGGAGGAAAAGGGGGGGACAAAATAAGGGAAACACCTTGTGAATTTTGCATCAGTTAATAGGTGTTTTAAGTCTATAAAAATTTAAAACCTACCAAAATATTGGTTTCAAGTTTTCAGCAAGATACGAGTCTTTTTGACATGGTCCAGTTTAGGGGTTGTCCTTAAGATATGCTAGGCAATCACAAATTCACTGATCTAATGTGATTAGTTTGATTTACACAGATTCATAAAATTAATCTGTAATCTATTGAAATGATTTTTTTTTTTTGCATTGTGTTACTATTTCTTTGCAAAAATCAATCATTATATTTATAGTGATTTACGATAAAATACAAAAACTATGCACAAAGATAGAATTACTGTACTTTGGGGTAACTGCGCCAAGTCCGTGGTAATTGCTTCAACTAGTTGAAAGTGCTCTTTTGGGAATCACACGTATATCACACCTTTTTTTAGTTGGCGCAATTACCTCCCGGATTTGGAGAAATTACCCCAAAGTACTGTACTGATCCAAACTTGTACGATTAGAAATTGTAAAAAAAACAAAACAAAAAAAACCTGCATTTCATCTAGTTATATACTATTAAAATGTTATGGCGTTTTAGACGTCCGTCTGTTTGCATGCAAGTAGAAACGCAGTTGATTGAGAAGAAAAAAGATGTGCTGTGCAAAACGTTTTCTGTCCCCTCCTCTCCAACACCGGTCATATCTAGATAATTCAGTTGCATTATATGTTCTGAGAGATAAAGAAAGGTGGTACTTATTTAGAATTACACTTGATTAAAAAAAAAATACAAAAAGTTTTTTATGATGTATGTACTCGTCGCAGAACAAATATTTCATATTCCAAAATTCACGTAAATTTATTACCAAATGTTTTTTTTTTAATTAAGAAAATCAAATTATATTTGGAAGCAAAGAAGAATCCGTGAGCAACCATATTGTTTTAAATTTTGCCAAAATTCAAGGTCGGCAGTTCAATTCGACTATAGAAACTTTGTATTCCAAATAATTCTTGTGTCGTGGAACAACAGTGAAAATAAGAACAACCAAGTCGAGGTTCGGTTACGAAACAAGTGTATTAACAATAATGTACAAAGATAGGAAAGCGTGTGTACTGCTGGCACTCGGTAGCATTTGAAGTGCGGTCGCATCTCTCTCACCGGTGTTGGAATTACTAGCGCTATTTATAGTGCTAATCGATGCAAATTCCTTTGTTCAAGGAAGGCCGGTATAACAATAATCAAAACGTTTTTTATTGTTAAAACTCTTAAAATTTGATTTTCTTAATAAAACACAAATACTTGATTAATGAAGTGCAACTTTATTATCTAGATATGACCAGTGTTGGAAAGGGGGGAGGGTAGACAAATTTGTTTCTCAAGAGCCCTGTAGACATTTCTGGGACCATGCGAGAAAGGCTCGTATCTTTTTTTTGTAGACTGTTATGATAACAGTTTACAAAAAAAAAAAACAAAAAAAACGAATACATCTATCTATATATCTATAAAAGTGAACATGTCTGTGCTGTGTTTGTGTGTGTGTGTGTACATTTCCCTACGCAATAACTCTGTCAATGTTTAGTCTACTGACTCGAAATTTGATATACAGGGTACTGAGATTTGGTAAAATCGATGTGATCGGTTTTCGGACAGAAATTTGGCTGTTAAGCGGTAAAGTTCAACGATTTGACCTTTGAGAACTCTACCAAACTCCTCCGCCAATTTTGGGTCTAAACATTTGACATTTTAGATATAGGTTCCTTGGATATGGACCTAACTTAATAACTTGATTTGAGCCCAAAACAATAAATTTTAAGGGATCATAATAGGGGTGAAAGTTTTAAAAAATTGACCGCTTTTTTTTCTTTTTTTTTTTTTTTCTCAACATACACCTCCAAACACCCGGGCAACGCCGGGCTGAAATGCTAGTAAGGCATATTTGTATGAAAGTTGATAAATAATACAGAAATGTATAGGTTAAAAGAATATTTCAAAGGAAGTTCAGGGTAGTTGGAGAAAAGTTGAAAAATGTGGTACAATCCAAACAAAATATTGATTAGACAGATGTATAGATGCAGATGAAATAGTCCAATGGAACTTGTAATAATCCAAATGATTAAAAAGTAAATTCCAAATGTGAAGATGGCATTCTAAAACTGCAGTAGAAAATTTTTCCACTGTAAAATATACTAAGTGAAACAACTATCATTAGCCTCTCGACAACATCAATTATAATTATATGAAAAAGGGTATGATTACTGATAGTTGAAAGATTCTATTTATAGAGACTGGTGGTAAGAACTGATGAATCGAATGGAGCCACATTCTGCTAGCAACCAATCAGAAACCAGAATTGCTCCATAAAAATATTAAATCTTTTTTTTTTTGTACCAACACGAGAAGGATATTTTGCTCTTTGCCTGCAAAATTATTAAGTTCAGGACTTGTACAGAACAGCTATCCACTGAAAATTCTTCATCTTGTACAGAATAGCTATCAATTGGAAACTCTTCTGAAATTAAACATGGCTTCCAATTCAAGAGATGAAATTAATTTTTGTTTCTTATTTAATCAATTTAAGTTGGGTAATCTGTCCGGAGGGATATAATATTGAAAAGCCTGGAACACTCCATGTCGCCAGGATAACTTCACGGAAAACATATCTACACGCATGTAAATGTCAGTTACGAAGTCATATAAAGTCAATTACGATTTAGATGTAAGGAGAAAAGCGCGATTAATTTGTGTCTTTCTTCGTCCGCCATTTTTTTTTTTTTTTTGATTGCGTCAAGATTCTCGTTTGCTCAAAACGATTTCATTTCTTCATTCTTCCTTGGTTATCTGAATTCATTTGTGAAAATGAACAAAATCTGAGTAATAATTCGAACTGCCAATCATAAATTGTGCGGAAAAATCGTGTTTCTTTTGATATAATTATTGCGTGGGCGAATGTTTTTTCTCACTTGGCTAATCACAACGAAGACACAAAACTAATGCGAAATCAACGTGTATAAACTATAAAATATATTGTCATGAAGCCATCATAATTTTCTTCTTGGGTTAATTTTTTCTCTTTTCCACAGAAGAGAGGTTGCGAGCCTTTTTTTGCTCTATCGCTATTTTCATGGCAAGTGTTTGACTGAACTTCAATGTATGATTTCTCCTTGCCATAAAAAATACTTAACTAGCTAAAATCACTACATCCGATTCCCCCCATTCTCTATCTGTACCTAAATCTAAACGCAGATTCCATAAACAAAGCTTATTTCCCAGAACTGCCCGCCCGTGGATTACTATTCCACTGGCTCGCAGCCGAAGGCTGGCTGGTAAGTGATTGTACTAGCAACAGGAGGAGCGTTTGAATGTGTATGTAAATTAGGAAGTGTACTGGCACTTAAAGAAAAAGGAAAAAAAGGACATCACGTAGTGGGGAGAAACAAAGTCGGCACCGAAGGAGATAGACGTGTAGAACGAAGGGAGAGAAAAAAGTCGGCGCCAAAGAAGACAGACATGAAAAGTGAAGGCGAGAATGGGCCAGCTGTGGCCAGCATTCATCCAGAAGAAAGAAGAGAAATGCGGTTCAGTTTAGGTGGACACGTGGCAGCGAGAGACTTTTCAAGTGGTGTCATGACGGGAGAGTAACCATGGCGTGACCACCTAGGGGAGCGATAGTGCTTCGCATTGGGGAGATTAAGACCCCCTAAAACCCTGAGTAAGGCCGAGTAATTATGCTGAGATTGTCTGTTAAACGTTAATTTGATCCCGGACAGCGGCGAGTAACATATCAAAAGGGATGGATTTATTGTGTTTTTGTCAAGCAGACATATATTTTATGGTTTAGGAAAAATGACACGAGATTTCAAATTATTGTAGAATGACGTCATACATTCTCTTGGCCTGACGAGCCCGTGCTCAGGCAGCCTGTCTTTCTGAGTGCGAGGGGTCAAAGTGTTAACCTTTGAGCGTATGAATAGATTCAAGTTCTGATCCCAGATTTGCAAGCCTGGCAGGGGTGCACACATGCAAAAGATTCGTGGATTCCCCAAGGGACGTGTTAAGTTCTGATTGGTCTGGGGAACAGCTTACCCCACCCCATCACCTTTCAATATAAGCAAATCCCCGAGCCGAAATTAGCGGATCGAAGCCGAATCTCGAGAGAAACACACACTCCCAAGAAACGCCACCCCCTCTCTCCGTTATGGCCGCCATTGTGGAGAACGAAAAGTAAGATCTTGATTGTTTTCTGGTGTAATCGAACTGAACAATTGTACCTATGTAAACATCTGTAATTTTCGTGAATTAACATTTATTAGACTAGAACCTCCGAGTCTGTTTTTCTTTTGATTTGCATGACAAACTAATTGATTTTCAGCGGAAATCGACATGAAGCCTGTGACGCTGAGAATTTTGTTAAGCGCTCTCGAAGAAGACGGCCATCGGCCATTGCAGTTTCAACAGGGTCAGAAGTCATCTGCTGACCTAAGCCGGGAAACTTACAAACAGTAATAAGTGCTTTTGTTAAAAAAGAAAAATATGCTAACCCGGATTTATTTATTTTTGTTCATCTTTTTTTTTTTTACATGGAGTTCACCATTATCAAGGCCCAATGGCCACTCAGGGATAAGGGTTATTGTGTGTACAGTAACCAAAGGGATAGTGTAGCAATAGTATTGGAGAATTGGTAAGGTGTCATTACTTAGGGGGGGGGGCGGTTCATCAGGAATTTGTTTGTGTTGGACTTGAAAACATCCAGGTTGAAGTCGAGAGGGAAACAGGCAAGCGAAACAGAGTTCCACAGGCGTGCAGTTCTAAGAAAGAAGCTTTGTTCATGGTATCTACATTTTGATTTAGGCGCAGATAGGGAGTGGGGGAAATTATTGACGGTGGTTTCAGCTAGTCAGGTGTTTTTGGAGAAAGATTGGCGAGGGGGGACCAGAGAATGGAGCTCAGACGAGCACCTGCCATGAAAATAATGATAGAACAATGACAGGCTCGCTACGTCTCTTCTGTGGGAAGGAGGTTGCAGGGTAGAAAAAAGGGCATCGTAAATGCTGCAATATAGTCATTATATCGAAGAAAAAGACGAAAGAAAGAAACTTGTTTTTCAGTTTTAAACAAAAGCCTTTATATCTGGTATTTCCAACAACGCATTTTTTTTTCTAAATATTTAAACAATTTATTTCTCCTTCTCCAGCTGCGTGTGACATTTTGTTCTTGCTGTAACATCACCCACGTGTCCCGAATACGTGCTTCTCTCATCATATCTCAAACACCATTCCCCCCGGACACGTCTCGAACACATGCTTCTCTGAACACCAATTCTTCTCCGGCCATATGTCCTTTTGTGTCTACTGTGACGTTTCTTCGCACAGCCGACTTGTTCATTTGCACGTCTTTATGTGGCTACTACTGCTTCCAACGTCAGAGGCTCTGTTACAATGTGATTCCTTCATTAGGCCAAAAGTAAACGTAGGAAGTATTTTTTTTTTACAAAGGAGTCACCTCTTATCAAGTCCCGGAGGCCACTCGAGGATAAGTGTTAATAAGTGTACGATAGTCATTGTAACAATAGCGTAGTAATGGTTAGTAGTGGAAATGTGGTAAATTGGGGTTGGTGACAGCTCATCAGGAACTTGTTTACATTGGACTTGAAGACAACCATATTGTAATCAGCTGGAAAGTAGACAAACGGAAGAGAATCACACAGGCGGGCAGTTCTAAGAAAGAAACTTTGCTCATGGAATTCACGTTTAGGTTTAGGCACATATAAAGAGTGGGGAAAATTATTAATAGTGGGTTCAACTAGGCGAGTGCTTTGTAAAAGTTTTACACTATTGCATTACTACAGCTCAAACGAGCACTTGCATTGAAAATAACGATAGATCTGAGACAGAGGCGTCTCTTCGGTGGGAAAGAGGTTGCAGGGAAGGGAAAACTAGCATTCCGTATTAGGCTACAAACTCGGTTTTGAACTCTGTGAAGGCAGGATAGGGTGTTCTGAGCAGCCCCTGTCCAGATGTGGCAACAGTACTCCATCCTTGAACGTACTTGACTCTTATAAACGTACAGAATTATATCGGCAGTGAGAAATATCTACTGGAACGGTAGAACGATCCCATCATTTTTCCAGCGACATTGGCAACAGATTTGATGTACTTGTTTCATTTCAGATCAGGGGTAAAAGTCACGTCTAGAAGCTTATAAAAACATGGAACATCCCCAAGACGAGAGCCATTCATTTCAATTGATACCAAATGGAGGCCAGAGCATTGATGATGGAACAATAGAAGTTTGGCTTTATACGTATTAAAATTCACCAGCCACCCCTTTCCTGATTGCACCACATGCTCACGATCAGAGAAGAGAAAGCCAGAGAGATCTTGGTCAGTTACAGCCTTGAAATGTTGCTATAGATGCTAGCATGACTGTTATTTTGTTGAATTTTAATTTTATTTTTTTACAAGGAAGTCACCACTTATCAAGGCCTAGAGGCTACTTGAGGATAAGGGTTATTGCGTGTACAGTAATCAATGGGATAATATCGTAGTAATCATTAGTATTGGAGATTTGATAAAGTGTCTTACTAAAGGGGGCGGTTCATCAGGAATTTGTTTATGTTGGACTTGAAGACATCCAAGTTGTAGTCAGGTGGGAAACAGGCAAACGGAAGAGAGTCCCACAAGCGTGCACTTCTAAGAAAGAAGCTTTGTTCATAGCATCTACGTTTTGATTTTGGCACAGACAAAGAGTTGGGAAAATTAATGACAGTGGTTTCAGCTAGACGGGTGTTTATCGTGAAATATTGGCGACGGGGGGGGGGGGGTAGAGATTGGATGACGCTATGTTGTTTACTTCTCAATAGTTGTTTGTAACTGTGCGAAAAATCCCTTAATCCTTTATTCCCTTAATCCGGTAAACGTATGTGAACAACCAATTAAATTGAGCGAAACTTAATAATCTTTAAGGAAAGAATTTGTTTTCCCATAAAGTAGCCATAATAAGTGAATGTTAAATGTATAAAATAATAAAGTAAACATGAACGACGAAGAGTGACTCATAATGTCCGCGAAAACATACAATAGATATTGGCAGATAGTGTGGTTGTATCGCTTTTATCTGACGCGTCTGTGTTTGTATTCATATAATGTTTTTTTTTTCTAGACGGAAAACATCGTTCCCATTTTATTAATTATAGAGATAAATAAATATAAAATGAATGAATATTTTATAACCTTTATATGTTTAAACCGAACATTTTATATTGATTGACACTGGCGTCTCATAAATGTCTGTCGATGTCATTTGCCTCCAGTCTAACGATCGAGTAATGAATAATACTAAGCTATTTTGGTACTTGTACAGTTTAATCAAGACATTAAAAAATGAAAATATCGAAAAAAATTTAAATTGTATGTATCCGTTGTGGAATAAAGTTCTCCGAAAAAAATTTCACTTAATTTCATCAAGTAGTTTTTTTTTTTTTTTTTTTTTTTTTTTTTACAGCGAAAAAACAATTTGTTATGATACTGATACCGGGCAAAAGGTTCGATTTTTAGGAAGAAAAGCTAGTATTAAAGATGGGGAGGGAGTGTCGACGCTTTAACTGGAGTTATCTCCCCGTGGTGTTTCTAAAATTCAAACAAAAATATACAAAAAGTCCAAGATGGCGGCCTTCAACGCGCTCTCATAAAAACATGTTTTTCCGCTGTAAAAAAAAAAAAACAACAACAACAACAAAAACAACTACTCGACCAAATTAAATGAAATTCTTTTTTCGGAGATCTTCAGTTCAAAACGGATACGTACAATATAACTTTTTTCATTTTTTTTTTAATGTCTTGATTAAACTACAAATACCGCTATTTTTTCTTAAAAAAAAAAAATAGTAAATGAAATAGGTTTAGGTGTGTAATAAATTTTCCGAGCCTGTTTTGAAAGTCATCAGGATTAAATATTGTTATTTAATTTGACAACCACCGGTCAATTACGTTTCTCATTTTGTTGTTTGTTTCATTTCATTTTCGCAAGTTATCTTTTTTTATAAACAAACAAAAACAAAATAACTTAAAAATGTAGAGCAAAAGTAAAAAACAGTTTTTAAATATAAGTAATAATATTCGAAAACTGGTTATTTAAAAAACAAATACATTTATTTACATATTTAAAAAGAAATATCTGGATTTGCAGAAATATTTTTACATAAATAATCCAATATTGAATGTAACGTATTATGAATTTTTCACGTATAAATAAATTAAGTAAAACATGGAAAATAAATATTATTATTATTATTATTATTATTATTATTATTATTATTATTATTATTGTCGTTGTTGTTGTTGTTATTATTATTATTATTATTATTATTATTATTATTGCTGTTATTGTTGTTGTTATTATTATTATTATTATTATTATTATTATTATTATTATTATTGTTGTTGTTGTTGTTGTTGTTGTTGTTGTTCACTTACTAGGAGTTCTTATACAGACCATCACAATTGATAACTTGCTGGCAATAATTTGTGATGTTCCCTGGAATCTGAGTGAAAACAAGTCTCCCCAGATTACTAGTGCTCTCCAACTCTCTCGACACCCAACACATATGACTTTACGTTATCGCATAGAAGTTGCATAGAAGTATTGCATAGAAGTTTTGGGCAGTTAAAAACCTTTCCAGGCTCCTTGTGTTCTCTGCACTTTTTCAGTAGAAGTCCGGGTTACACTCTTTCTTTCTCCTCGATCCTCCCTGACCCTTCACGACTTTTAGCGTAACGCCAGATGATGCAGACGCCACCATTTTTTAGGAGGAGGAAGAGAAAAAGTTAACTAACAAGTTTGTGGTTGCAGATGTTTTGGTTCTATGTGGTCTTATTCTTTTTTGCCAGTATTTCTATTGAAACATCAATGTTACTAGTTAGTATTCGCTGTTTATGTAGATTGGTTTCCGCATTCGAGGATACTCCTTAAGATTTCAGCTGTATACATGATTGCTCTCGGTTGTATTTTCTCAACATCCTCTCTGATTCCAATTTCTCCAATTCTTTTTGGGGTCCTGGATTTGACCTTAAACTATATCCAGTGGTGAGCCCCCAGCTTGCCGGCTTTGAGGAGTGTGGAGTCACCCTTTAATTGCCATTGCTCCCAGGTCAACTCTGACCCGGAGTGGTAGTACCTGTTAGGGTCCCAACTATGGGTTAAATAGAAACCGACTTGAAAACAACAAACATATTCTATTAAAACATTTTTCTTTAAAATCTTTGGATTCGGCATTAAATAACCTGAAAAGGGTTGATATGCCGTAAAACAAAAACAACCAACCAATCCATTCTTTTTGGGTTTTTTTATTTTCTTACGATTATTGGTGGTGGTGGTGGTGGTGGTGGTGGTGGTTGTTGTTGTTGTTGTTGTTGTTGTTAAACCAACCATCGGAAGTAAATTGGTAAAGTGAAAACCCTTAATAATTTGTGTCCATATATAAATGTTTTGAGAGCATTCATTAGAATAACCAACAAAACCCCCCCAAAATAGGGGCGAATAAACAAATGCAACAACAAATAAATGTTACCAAAGGCAAATAAGTTACTCTTCTACCCTGTTTGGATAATTTTTTTTTTTTTAACTTTATTCTAGAGTGTTGTCTTTCTTAAATATAAAAGTGGATGTTTCATTAAAGTCACAGTTGTCTCGATAATTGCTCAAAAATAAAAAATTAACTATGATACTGGTAGAAAATTTATTGGATGTGGTTCTACTAGTATTTTTTGCTATTGGCTATGCTAATAAATTTTTTGTTTCTTAAATTGGCTATTATTGTTTGTTTTTTGTTTGTTTTTCTTTTTTTTTTTTTTTGCTGTATCCGCATATTATTTTGTTATCTAAATAATTTATTAATGGACATCATCTCCATCGCCATTGTACATTGTGTCACTCACATACCTCAAAGGTCAACCATTTTGATTTTTAAAAGTCATCGTTTTCAACAATTCAAGACCACAACTATTTCGGCATTAATTAGTTTCGTATCTGTATTTCTCATCATGACTGGTCGACATCGTCATTTGGTTTTTTATGTATATACAGGATTGAACGATAAAATTGTCGACAGATCGGAGATGTGCCGCTGTACAACTCATGCTCTTTACTGGTCCAAGTTATAACAACAGGATCATTGCTAGCACCCTCAAAATGCATCGGTGGATTGTTATGAATAACGTGGACGAGCCCAGGACGAGGAAAACAAAGTTTCCGGTCACAGTTATGGTCTTTGGTGTGGTTTCAAGTAAAAAACACATCGTGCCACATCGCATCTTCGTCTGGGTGTGCTAAAATGTGTGGTGATCTGCAATCAGGTGGCCGCTGGCAGACCATAGATGTAGCAGCAGGACTCAGCGCCGGCCCACGAGTCCAAAGAGACTCAGGCTTGGCTTCAGAAGAATTGCTAAGACTTTGTACCTTTCTCTCACTGCCCCCTACTCCTCCGACCTGAACCCGCTAGACTACTTCGTTTAATCATACGTCGAGAACATCACCAACATGACCTCCCACAACACCAAAGCCAGCCTGATCGCTGCTATCCGCCGAGTATTCGCCGAGCTCCTGCCGGCACTTGTGGAAAAGGCATGTTCCCAATTCTGGACCCGTATCAAACCGATGATTGAGGCTGAAGGCGGCTACATTGAATAGATGTTAGCCCTACTACATAGATCATGTTACCTGAATTGATATTTCCAATAAAAGTTTTAAAATAAAGCTGTAGTGTTGTTTTTTTACGGCGACAACTTTATCGTTCTACCCTTTACCTGAAATCCTGAAAGCTAATGAATAGCAATCTTGAAGCACAAGATTAATGAACTCTGTGCAAATATCAGAATCACCTACACAGAAGAGATGTAGCGAGTTTGTCTTTGCTTTATCGTTATTTTCATGGCAAGTAGTCGACTGAGCTTCAATCTATGGTTCCCCCTTATCAAACTTTCACAAGAAACACTATCAATAATTCTACCCACTCTTTATCTGTGCCTAAATCAAAATGTAGATTCCATGAACAAAGCTTCTTTCTTAGAACTGCACGCCTTCCGGACTGTTTTCCGTTTTCTTGCTTTCCAGCTGACTACAAAATGGTTGTCTTCAAGTCCAATGTAAACAAATTCTTGATAAGCCGTTCCCTTTAAGTTAATGAATTTACTGAATTTCCATTATTGACAATTACTATATTGTCCAATTGACTACTGTACACTCTTTAACCCTTATCCTCGAGTGGCCCCTGGGCCTTGATACGTGCTGATGCCTATCTAAAAAATAAAATAAAATAAACTATTCGAAACAAATTGCTAAGGTGAAAAACCTTGATAATTTGTGTCCAAGAATAGATGCTTGTTTTTATAAATTAGACATTATTTTCTTCCTGCTATCTCTATACATTATTTTAACAATTTGTTACTGTGTTGTATATACTATGTCAAATAACGTGTTGTGTGTCGTATGTGATATATTCGTGTTGCTGAATGGTTCTATGTGTATAATGTTTGCACCGTGATGTATTTGAATTTTGTGACGTGACACTTAAAAATGTCTGCCATGTTTTTGTCATAAACGAACCATATGTATGTATGTATGTATGTATGTATGTATGTATGTATGTATGTATGTGTGTATGTATGTATGTATGTATGTATGTGTGTGCGTTAGGTCATGTCATATGCTACTGGTACCATGTAACCCAGTACTACCTGCCTCATGGTCGGGTCACCGGCGACTAAACTGGTTCCCCCACCAGACTTGTTTGGTGAGGAGGGCAGCTAGTCTCCCTGAAGGATTAAAAACAAAACCTTCCAAAGGGCGAATGGACCCTTTTTCTGGGTCAACGGCCAACTAGCACCGTGTATATTTGTGCGTGTGTATATGTGTATTAGGGTGGAAAGGGCTCCCGTAAGCCGTGGTGAAGACAACCTTTCTAGGAGAAGCAAATCACTGATTTAAAAAACCATAAAGCGGGAGACCATTACTCGCATTAAGCTCGTCTGCAGTTTGATTTGTTTGCTGGCTATTACTCTTGCTTGTTGCCGGATCTCAACATTTTGAACCGAGGGAGAGAGAGAGAGAGACTTAGCTGTCGTACAAAGCTAAGTCTCTGTAACATCATGTGTGTATAGATACTCCCTCAGGCATTTGGGCTCATGAACTTTAAGTGTCTGAGGAAGTGGCACTTGTCTGACAAAACGTTGCAATCATCATCATGTATGTATGCATGTACTATTGTCCTCGGATCTTTAATGCCTATTTTGCGGCCCGTAATTCGTCTAGGTGTTGGTGCGTGCGTGTCAACATATATTACATACACATATATTACATACATATATATTACATACACATAAGAAATACATGACCACATACCTGTTCTGCTATTGTTACTTCTGGGAGGTTCTATGTATTTTATTCACTCCCAGGTATTCGTCATAGCAGAAAGGAATGATCTTTGGCTTGGGGGGGGGTTATTCTATGTCTTCATTCTGAGACTTCTCCTTCCTTAGGGAGAGACACATTTTTAGCCCATCTGCCTCTCTTGGTGTCCCAAATCCAATTGCCAACTATGCTTGCAAAAACTGTCACTTCCAGGATCCGTCCAACATCTTCCGGTGCAAACTGACCGGGTCACATAGTTTGACATGTTGTCAAAACATAACTTCAAATCTCTGTTGTCCACTCATCACTAGATAGATAATTATATAGACAGGCAGAGAGATAGAAAGACAGACCGACACATACATACATACATACATACATACATACATACATGATTGCAACGTTTTGTCAGATGAGTGCCACTCCCTCAGACATGAGCCCAGAAATGGCTTCCATCGCCACAGGACCATTTTAATAGACAAATGCCTTAGGGAGTATCTGTACAAAGATGATGTTACAGAGTCTTAGCTCTGTACGACAGCTAAATTTCTCTCTCGGTTCAAAATGTTGAGATCCAGCAACAAGCAAGCGCAAGATAGCCAACAACAAGTTAAACTGCAGACCAGCTTAATGCGTGTACTGGTCTCCCACTTTATGGTTTTTTAAATAAGAGATTTGCTTCTCCTAGAAAGGTTGCCTTCACCACGGCTTACGGGAGCCCTCTCCACTCCAACACACGCATACATACACACAAACATACACGGTCGGGTCACCGGCGACTAAACTGGTTTCCTCACCAGACTTCTTTCGAGGAGGGTGGCTAGTCTCCTTGAAGGATTAAAAACAAGACCTTCCAAAGGACGAATGAACCCTTTTTCGGGGTCAACATATATACATACATGCACATAAAATTAGATCAACAGATAGATAGACAGCTACTCTCTAACAAATGTACCCCATCTTCGTCGCCATTTTATATTGTGCCACTCGAATATCTCAAAGGTCAACCATTTTGATAAACAAAAACGTCTTGGTTTTAAACACTTCAAGGTCACACCTCCTTCGGCATTAATTATTTTCCTATTTGTATTCGTCATAAAGAGTGGACGTCATCAGCATCTGTTTATTATTATTATTATTATTATTATTATTATTATAATCATTATTATTATTGTTATTGTTATTATTATTATCGTTGTTATTGTTATTATTATCGTTATTATTATCGTTATTATTATTATTATTGTTATTATTATTGTTATTATTATTATTGTTATTATTATTGTTATTATTATTATTATTATTATTATTATTATTATTATTATTATTATTATTATAATCTTTATTATTATTGTTATTGTTATTATTATTATCGTTGTTATTGTTATTATTATCGTTATTATTATTATCGTTATTATTATTATTATTGTTATTATTATCGTTATTATTATTATTATTATTATTATCGTTATTATTATTATCGTTATTATTATTATTATTATTATTGTTATTATTATCGTTATTATTATTATCGTTATTATTATTATTGTTATTATTATCGTTATTATTATTATTATTGTTATTATTATCGTTATTATTATTATTATTATTGTTATTATTATTATTATTGTTATTATTATTATTATCTTTGTTACTACTACTACTATTACTACTACTACTAGTAGTAGTTATATATATTTATATTTTTAATCTAAATTCGTGTTGTATTCAGTGATTCGCGTTGGCGTCGCAGGAAAGACGCAACCGCCGGTGCATCTGAATTGCGACAGAGTCTGACGACATCTGTTTCTAATCGAAGCTCAAGAGGGCGCTGCACATTCAACAATGACCGCCCATCCGATTGTGCCGTTTCCTTCTGGCGCATGCGTTTTGATAAAAAGAAAAGCGGGAAACAATATGGATCGAGAGTATCACGAACTTTATGCGAATACAATCTTATACAACTGCGTCACATAGCAAGTCCCTCGTTCCTCACTTTCTATCTGTCTTTTACTACACACATACATACACACACGCACACACACACACACACGTACACACACGCTCACATACACGCACGCACACACACGCTCTCTCTCTCTCTCTCTCTCTCTTTCTCTTTCATATATATGCACTAGTGTTTGTAGGTATAAAAATTAATATTTATCGTAAAAATATAACTATAAAGCCCCTTTAACAAGATTAAATTCGAACCCTATTTAGTGAATTGAGAAAAAGGGGGTCAATTAGCATACATGCATTATTCCAAACTTCTTGTTTGTACGATACTCTCATGGCCGTTGATTATGACGAGCTCGGTTGCACAGCTTCATAAGTATCCGAATTATATTTATTCCAAAGTGAATAGAATTATATATAAAGTGTGAAGTGCTTATCTAATGTTTCTGTCGCTTATGTAGACAGCATATGGGATACTAAACGCGAGGTTTAATCGATATTGAACCTCATGTTGAGTTGCACAGCAGTCTGTCAACTATGGTAGTGTGCGAATACTTTTTTTAGTGGGGCAGGTTATCTCGATATTCAATAAGAATATTTCATTTAGTGATACATAGTATGTGAAATATTGTTTCAGCAATGTGCCCCACTATTATCACCGTTTAATAATGTTTTTTGATTCAGCACGCTTATAAATAGCATTTTTGCGCAATAAATGGGCCCGATGATCAAGAGCTACACCAAGAACGGCAAATTAGTCAATAATGTTACGCCAAACTCTAAGAAATTGAGCGCTTTTATAATTTACCATTGTTTTTTCCATTAACTGGTGGCCATCTTGGAAATAATGGCCGCCATATTGAATTTTCTTATGGTTAGCAGTTTTTAGCGTATTCATATTAGATGCCATACTTGTATCATCAACTGAATGATTTTGGTCGAAAATTACATTCGGCTGCTTCACTATTACTCCCGTTGTTGTTGTTTGTGGTGGTGGTAGTGGTGTTAGTGTTGTTGGTGGTGGCGTTGGTGGCAACTCAACGCTTCACCTTTAAATTGACGACTTTTATAGGTTTTCGGGTCTACTGTAGACAAATATCACATTCAAATTTGGTGCAGACAAGCAGTTTTATGGATATTTAGACATTTTTTTCCAATGCATTACTTAATAAGTATCAGTGGCGTTCGTCATTCTTAACAAGGGGAGGAGGGGGTGTTTTATAATACGCTAATACGCATGCGTATTAGTACTTTTCAGTTTAGAAAAAAAAAACGACCGTCAGTGACAACATAATGGATTCCATCAGATAATAAAGGTCTTAATATTCAGAAAACTACTTGTCCACCTAAATTTAAATGTGATATTCGTTTTCAGCATACCCAAAAACCTGTACAAGTAAATTCAATGGTGAATGCTGAGTTGTAGTTGAAGTATATATATATATATATATATATATATATATATATATATAGAGATAGATAGATAGATAGATAGATAGATGGATAGATAGGTAGATAGATAGATAGATAGATAGATAGATACATACATACATACATACATACATACATATACCGAATATTTTAGCAGATCGTTTTGTGTGATTAAAATACTAACTTAAAAAATGTATTCACAAATGAGTATATTCGCTTCTTGAAGTGCAAAGATTCAGAAGAGAATTTGCAAAACTAAAAAATGGATACTTGTTTGCATTGGTGATATTTAAAACCAACGCATTTCAGGTGAAAATGTTAAATAGCAGGGTATCAAATTATCGATGAATCGACATACCGGGTATATATAACGTCTATGATGAACAATGTTTTGCTTGAGTTAGACTGAAAGGATCACGTGGACATTTCGATGTGTTATTTTGAGGAGATTTTTTTGTTTTTTGTTATTCAATTTCCCCCCCAAACAAGGAACAGTGCCACTTTTGAAGTAAGGGGCTACTATCGGAGACATAAGTTGTGGGGATATTATGAAGGGAGATGAGCAGCAAGATGTCTGTTCACATTACACTTGAACTTCTGCATGTCAGTAAAGTTGGGAAAGCAGCATCCCGGAAGGGAGTTCCAAAGTCTAGCAGGTCGGGGGGGGGGGTGAATATTCGAGTAGAAGGCTTTCTTACACATAGGGATTTCTTCTGTGTAGGAGTGGGATTTAGCTGATTGTTGGGTTTGTCAGGGGCATTTACGTCGAGGGGGTACACATTTACATAAGAGGGCTTCAAACAGTGAGAGGAGACAATGTTCCATTGATGGAGAGTTAGGCAAATGCCCTTAGATGGAGAAGAAGAGGAGTGTGTATAATAACAACGGTCTATATAATAGACAGAGTCTGTGAACATTTAAGAGTTCGATAAACATCTTATATGACAGTCACAACCGGGACGCATTCACGTACCTGTTTCTTCGAAAGATGACACTAACGTTTATTCACACACAGTGTCAACATTTCGTTTCGAAGATCACAACGTTTTAATTTCACATTTTGGGTCTTGACTTCTTTGACTGAATTCCTCGACTGCGTCTGTTTAAAATTCTTTATATATATATATATATATATATATATATATATATAGAGAGAGAGAGAGAGAGAGAGAGAGAGAGAGAGAGAGAGAGAGAGAGAGAGAGAAAGAGAGAGACAGACAGACAGACAGACAGACAGACAGACAGAGACCGAGAGAGATAGACAGAGAGAGACAGACAGAGAATAAATGACAAAAAGTATATTAAAAAATTCATGATGTTGACCATCTTATAATTTATTCCTTTAATTCAGTTGACTTATACAATTCTTGACAGTATATTTCGTAGCGCAAAATCAATCACTTAATTATTATATCAATCAGTGAATCTATATAATTAAGTGATAAATTTTGCGCTACGAAACAGATACTGTCAAGAATTGTATAAGTACACCTGAATTAAGTCAACTGAATTAAAGGAATAAATTATAAGATGGTTAACATCATGAATTTTGGAATATAACTTTCTGCCATTTATTCTCTATGTTGATCTGTATTTTTCTCACAACTTCCCCTGAGCTATGTTCATGTTCCGTTCTATCTCCCCTGGGATCCTCCGATCACACAATTGTATCAGTTAAGATTAAAATGAAATACAATAAGTTTTCAGATGTACTTCTCCACCGTACTGTTTATCGATACTCCATGGCTGACTGGGATAGCTTCCATACATTCATATCTGATCTACCTCTGCATTCTATGTTTAAAAAGGATGTATCCTCTATAGTATCAGACCTGACCGAATGGTTAATTGTAGGCATAGACCGATTCATACTATCCAAAAAATTCCAACAAAAACCTAACAGCCAGCCATGGTTCTCCCCAGAATGTGTTGCTGCCATTGAGCACAGAAATCACTTTTTCCATAGCTACCAACGTAATAGATGTACTGAGACTAAAGCTGCTTTCAGGACTGCCAGCAACCACTGTAAAAGAGTAATAAAAAAGGCAAGAGAGCTATATGCTCAGTCTGTTAAATCCAAAGTAGCTGAGCAGCGGCTTGGTTCCCATCAGTTTTGGCAAATAGCAAACAGGATCCTGAACAGATGCGTGCGTTCTATCCCAATCATCATCAATGGACCTGAGGTCATCTCATCAGCATCAGATAAAGCCAAACTATTTGCCAAGAACTTTGCAGCTAACTCTACCCTATGCGAGGTCATCAACTCCCCGTATTTCCTCCTAAAGCAGACAACACACTATCCAACATACAAATATCTTTGCACGAGGTCGCCAAGCTAATCAAGAACCTTGATTCTAGTAAAGCAACTGGCCCAGACGCCATTCCAATTATAGTGTTGAAAAAGCTTGGACCAGAACTTTCCCCCATACGTAAAAAAAACTGTTTAAGCGTTGCCTTAAGGAGAAGTGCTTTCCAACAACCAGGAAAACCTCGTCAGTATGCCCTGGACTTTCAGGACTGCCAGCAACCACTGTAAAAGAGTAATAAAAAATGCAAGAGAGCTATATGCCCAGTCTGTTAAATCCAAGGTAGCTGATCAGCGGCTTGGTTCCCACCAGTTTTGGCAAATAACAAATAGGATCTTGAACAGAAGTGTGCGTTCTATCCCAACCATTATCAATGGACCAGAGGTTATCTCGTCAGCATCAGACAAGGCCAAACTATTTGCAAAGAACTTTGCAGCTAATTCTACCCTATGCGACGAAGGTCATCAACTCCCCATATTTCCTCCTATAACACAGAACAAGCTAGGTAACATACAAATATCCGTGCATGAGGTCGCCAAGCTAATAAAAAACCTAGATTCCAGTAAAGCAACTGGCCCTGATGGCATCCCAATTATAGTGTTAAAAAAGCTTCAACCAGAACTTGCTCCCATACTTACGAAACTATTTAAGCGCTGCCTTAAGGAGAAGTGCTTTCTGACCCCCTGGAAGACCTCCTCAGTTTGCCCTGTATTTAAGAATTCAGGTGATAAGTCATCTCCCTCTCAATACAGACCAATAAGTCTTCTCTGTGTTATGAGTAAGTTACTTGAATCAATATTAAATAGAGAAATAGTAAACCACCTCAGCAGGAATAACCTTCTTAGTGACACACAATATGGTTTCCGCTCTGCAAGATCTACCGCAGATGTGCTGACGGTTATATCCCACAGGATTAGTGAATCTCTTGACAAAGGCTTCCTTTCTAGGGCAATTGCTCTCGACATATCAAAGGCCTTTGACAAAGTATGGCATAAGGGTCTACTTCACAAGATTTCCAGCTACGGTATAACTGGAAATGTTTTCTCAATCATTAAATCATTTCTCTCTGATAGGCTCATAAGAGTAGTGGTAGATGGACAAAAATCGGAGGCCTGCAATATAAATGCTGGAGTCCCTCAGGGGTCAATCCTGGGCCCAACTCTCTTCCTGATCTACATCAATGACCTCCCTAAACACATACTTAAATCATTCGTTGACATCTATGCTGATGACACGACCATCTACGGCAACACATCAAAGGCTGTAAATGACGACGTTCTCTCGGATTCTCTCTCCTCTGATCTCGAGCGCGTGGTTCAGTGGGGGAAGATGTGGCTAGTTACCTTTAATGCATCCAAAACCAAACTCCTATCCTTACATCATCAACGCTCTGATCCCCAGCTGGCATCAATTGTGATGGATGGCTCTCGTCTGGGTGAGGCCCCGTGTTTTGACAAGCTTCTGGGTTTGACCTTTACTCCTGATCTGAAATGGAACACGTACATCAAGTCTGTGGCCAAGGTCGCAGGAAAGATGGTGGGATCCTTCTACCGCTCCAGAAGATATCTCACTACTGATGCAATTCTCTATCTATATAAAAGCCAAGTACGTCCAAGGATGGAATACTGTTGCCATATCTGGGCAGGAGCTGCCAAAAACAGCCTATCATGCCTTGACAGAGTACAAAATAGACTTCGTGGTTTAGTGGGGGATGCCCTTTTCTCTACCCTGCAACCCCTCTCCCACAGAAGAGACGTTGCGAGCCTATCCTTGTTTTATCGTTATTTTCATGGCAGGTGCTCGTCTGAACTCCAATCCCTGGTCCCCCCTCGCCAATCTTTCACTAAAAACACCCGTCTAGCTGAATCCACTGTGAAAAATTTCCCCCACTCTATATCTGTGCCTAAATCAAAACGCGGATTTCATGAGCAAAGCTTCTTTCTTAGAACTGCACGCCTGTGGAACTCTGTTCCGTCTGCCTGCTTCCCTCCGGACTACAACTTGGATGTCTTCAAGTCTAATGTTAACAAATTCCTAATGAACCGCCCCCCTAATTAAACACTTCATAAAATCTCCTCACTAACGTGATGTACTTACAATAACCCTTATCCCTGAGTGGCTTCCGGGCCTTGATAAGTGGTGATCACTGTGTAAAAAAAAAAAAAAAAAAAAAAAAAAAGTACAGACCAATAAGTCTCCTGTGCGTCATGAGTAAGTTACTGGAATCCATATTAAATAAATAAGTATTCAACCATCTCAACAGAAATAACCTCCTTAGTGACATACAATATGGTTTCCGTTCTGCTAGATCTACAGCTGATGTGCTAACAGTTATATCCCATAGGATTAGTGAATCTTTCGACAAAGGCTTCCTTTCCAGGGCAATTGCTCTTGACATATCAAAGGCCTTCGACAAGGTTTGGCATAAGGGCCTACTTCACAAGATTTCCAGCTACGGTATAACTGGAATTTTTTTCTCAATAATTAAATGATTTCTTTCTGATAGGTTCATAAAAGTGGTCGTTGAGTGGCAGCAATCAGAGGCCCACAGTATTAATGCTAGAGTCTCTCAGGGGTCCATCCTGGGCCCAACTCTCTTCCTGATCTACATCAATGATCTCCAAAAACACATACTTAAATCATTCGTTGACATCTATGCTGATGACACGACCATCTACAGCAACACATCAAAGGCCGTAAATGACAAAGCTCTCTCTGATTCCCTCTCCTATGATCTTGAGCACGTGGTTTGGTGGGGGAAGAGATGGCTGGTTACTTTTAATGCATCTAAAACCAAGCTCCTAACTTTACATCATCAACGCTCTGTTCCTCATCTAGCATCAATTGAAATATATGGCTCTCGTCTTCTGGAGGCTTCATGTTTTGACATGCTCCTGGGTTTAACCTTTACTCCTGATCTGAAATGGAACACGTATATCAAGTCTGTTTCCCGGGCCGCTGGGGAAATGGTGGGATCCTTCTACCGCTCCAGAAGATATCTCACTACTGATGAAATTCTCTATCTCTATAAAAGCCAGGTACGTCCAAAGATGGAGTACTGCTGCCACATTTCGGCAGGAGATTCAAAAAACAGCCTATCCTGCCTTGACAAGCTACAAAATAGACTTCGTGGCTTAGTGGGGGGATGCTGTATTCTCTTCCCTGCAACCTCTCTCCCACAGAAGAGACGTTGCAAGCCTGTCTTTGTTTTATCGTTATTTCCATGGCAAGTGCTCGTCCGAGCTCCAATCTCTGGTTCCCCCTCGCCAATCCTTCATGATAAACACCCGTCTAGCTAAAACCACTGTCAGTAATTTCCCCAACTCTTTATCTGTGCCTAAATCCAAACGTAGATTCCATGAACATAGCTTTTTTCTGAGAAATGCACGCCTGTGGAATTCTCTTCCGTTTGCCTGTTTCTCACCTGACTACTACTTGGATGTCTTCAAGTCCAACATAAACAAATTTTTGATTAATCGCCCCCTTAAGTAAGACACTTTATCAAATCTCCAATACCAACTATTACTACCATATTATCCCATTGATTATTGTATACAAAATGACCCTTATCCCCGAGTGGCTTCCGGGCCTTGATAAGTGGTGATCCCCATGTAAAAAAAAAATTAAATTGAGCTTCTTATATAAGGATTGATATATAATAAGAAAATATATTTCTACGAATATATATATATATATATATATATATATATATATATATATATATATATATTGGATAGTGGAGTATCAAATTATCGATGAATAATCTTTTGCTTGAGCTTGACTGAAACGATGCCGTGAACATATCGACATGTTATTTTGAGAGGATAGCAATTACTTGTACATTAAGGGACTTCAAACGAAGAGAGGAGACAATATTCCATTAATGGAGAGTTAGACAAATGGAATCAGTTAGGTTTTAAGAACCCCAGAAAATAAGCAAAATGAAACTTAACTTCTGTGGTCCAACCGGAACCAGTGTGTCAACGTGAATTATTCCGTATACTCCTATACATTGGAATATTAAAAAAAAACAAAAAAACAACATATACACACAACTAAGTCTCACACATATCTTATGAATATTGATCAAAAGATGTGATAATTGGAATTTTCAAACAGGTGGTTGTGCCTATATGATGTTTCCTAAAGTCACGTAAATTACTGCAAAGAAACTAAAATTTGGGGACTATATATTAATTGATTCCTGGTGCCTGTTGTTAAAATTTGACAAAAATCTAAATTTTCCTGTAGATCATCAAACATCCACTTTGCCTCCTTAAAACAATCTAAAATTTCAGAAGTGGCTTAAAAGACGTTTTAAATAAACGTAGACAATATTGGCAAAGTTACAATTGTGACATGGTTGGGATAGACAGGGCCTATTGTTTTGTGTATCATAACTAGGGCTGTGACAACAGCATATTCTTTTCATTGTTTTGACTCTTGAGTATATATTCGTTAATATCTTATATGTTCTTTTAGAGACTGATGTGGTTCTCGGTTGATTTACTGTGTCTCACTTTGTTGGATCTATACTTGAGAATCAAAAGAATGAAAAGAATATGCTGTTGTCACAGCCCTCATCATGACTTCCGTTAACAAGTGCAACTGGCTATATTGGACTTGAATAACTTTTTTTTTCTGTCACCACGGACCAGAACTTAAGATATTAACGGTGGAAACCGACCGCTAAAATCAACAATCTACAGGATTATATTCTAATGGTGTTCAAATCGCAGACTGGGGCCCGTTATTTCACATATGTCAGCCATTGAAGTCGTTTTGTTTTGATTCGTTTGCATTGCCAATCTGTCAACAATTTCCCCCTCTCTCTCTATCTGTACCTAAACCTAAATGCAAATTCCGTGTACAACTGCCTGTCTGTGAAACTCTGTACTGCAGACCTTCTTTCTAGCTGACTACAACATGACTGTCTTCAAGTTCTACATAAGCAACTTCTTTTTAGGCCGTTCTTAGTACGTAACCTAAGATGAAATACAGAATTGCAAATATTTTTGGTAGAGATATTTTCGTATTTAATTATTAACAAGAACGAACCTTCTGACATCATGAAAAAATATTCACCAACTATGTTTCCATCCAGCGTAGCAGAACAACCAGCAATAAATAAATAAATAAATAAAAATAAATAAGCTCCAGCATAAAAGAGACCAGTATACACCCGGTTATCCAGAAAATAAGATGTTAACAAAAATTGAAGTGAATATATTATTTCCTAGAAAGTTCCTCATTTGGAGGAATTCGGTTCAACTCACACAGTATGCATGTCACACGAGAATATGAGGCGGATATTAAAACGCATCGGTCGAATTAGATTCAACAAATTAGGTTTCATAATGATCTTCGAAGCAATTGTCCGATGCTTCTTTATCGTACAAACGAAAAAAAAATTGAATTTCAAGTAAAGCAAACGGTACTCACATAACTGTCATGTGTTAATAGTAGCATACCCAAAAATTACGAAAATCGATGTGGTAGAAAAATAATTATTGATAAAAAAACTGTTTTCGATAAAATTTATATCGGGAATAAATTGTGCCTGTCATTCTGGATTACGTCCATCACGTGACGTAAGCAACAGAACGTAATTATCTCCCCCTGTCAACTTATCTCTTTTTTTTAATAAGCATAATATAGTATTTCGCTTCCTTTCACAAATTTCTTTTTTCATTAATAATTATTTTGCTACCTCATTATTTTTCGTAATGTTTGGATATTTTACTATTTGAAATCTGGCAATTACGTAGGTACCATTTGTTTCACTTTAAATGTAATATTTTTGTTTGTTTGTTTGTTTGTTTTTGTATAATATAGAGGCGCCAATTCTTCTATCAGAGGAAGCCAGCTGTACCGATCTAGGAATGTTTTTCGTAATTTTTCAATATTTTACTATTTGAAACCTGACAATTACGTAGGTACCATTTGTTTCACTTTGAATGTAAAATTTTGTTTTTGTTTGTTTGTTTGTTTGTTTGTTTGTTTGTTTTTGTATAATATAGAGGCGCCAATTCTCCTTTCGGAAGAAGCCAGCTGTACCGACCTAGGATTGTTTTTCGTAATTTTTCAATATTTTACTATTTGAAACCTGACAATTACGTGGGTACAATTTGTTTCACTTTAAATGTAATATTTTTGTTTGTTTGTTTGTTTGTTTGTTTGTTTTTGTATAATATAGAGGCGCCAATTCTTCTTTCGGAAGAAGCCAGCTGTACCGACCTAGGATTGTTTTTCGTAGTTTTTCGATATTTTACTATTTAAAACCTGAAAATTACCTAGGTACAATTTGTTTCACTTTAAATGTAATTTTTTTTATTTATTTGTTTGTTTGTTTGTATAAGATAGAAACGCCAATTCTTCTTTCGGAAGAAGCCAGCGGTAGCGGCCTAGGATGTGTGCCGCATCAGGACGTGGGCAATTGTCGGCACGCCACATGGGTGGTATATGTTTAAATGCCATGTCTAAAACAAATTAAAATTCTAAACTACAAACGCGTGTGCAATGATTTCCATTTGGAAGACGCCATTTTTTATTCATTTAATGATCCTCCAGCAAGATGGCCTTTTTTAAATTATTATTTTGTGAACATTTGGTTTATTGTGTCTCTTTGAAACATATTCTGTTTATAGGGGAAAAAACATATTTACACTGAGGACTGACGACGCAAACGAATCAAAACAAAATGACTTCAATAGCTGACATATGTGAAGTAACGGGCCCCAGTCTGCGATTTGAATACCATTAAAATATAATCCTGTAAATTGTTGATTTTAGCGGTCGGCTTCCACTCCTATTATCTAAAGTACTGGTCCGTGATGACAACACCAACAACAAAAAATTATCTCCCAGGGCGTTTCCCCACATGCGAGATTTTACCCTTTTCCTAGCCGTCGTCTTTAAGTGGGTTCAAAAGAGTTTTATGTTTTGCATATGCAAGAATACCATTGTTTTTCCTTGTCTTGTACATAGAATTAGGTCAAGAGTTGAATTAATCAACGTTTGTTCTCCTAAGGCCTTTTCCCATTATGTATGGGGTGTCTCAAAAAAATGTACTCACAAGTGTTTACATTTTTTATGTTTGTTTAAATTGAATATTTATTTTTAAGCCGACGCATTTCAGGTGAAAACATTATTACCTGTTACATGGCATGTCGAAATTAGTATAAATCCAAAAATTACGAAAAGGATTAACAAGATGTTGGTTTACATTACATTTAAACTTTTGCATATCAGTACAGTCAGGGAAGCAGGTAGCAGGAAGGGAATTCCAAAGTCTCGTTGTTCGAGGGAATAAACTATTAGAGCAGAAAGCTTTCTGGTATTTATGGACTTCAACATTGAAGGGGTGTGATTTTGTTGCTAAGCGGGTTTGTCGGGGATATCTAAATCGAGGAAGTGGAGACACAACGTTCACAGGAAACATGAGTTGGAACAATTATATTGAAAACATTGCCAGGGCCGCTGCGAAAAAGGTAGGCACTCTCTATCGTGCTAGAAAACTACTGACACCTGAAAGTATCCTGTACCTCTATAAGGCCACCATTCGCCCATGTAGGGAGTATTGTTGTCACATTTGGGCTGGTGCATCTGTTACTAGTCTCTCGCTTCTAGACAAAGTTCAAAAGAGTCGCCAATCTGATAGGCCCTGAACTGGCATCTAAGCTTCAGCCTCTGTCCCATCGACGAAACGTTGCATCCCTCTACCTGTTCTACAAGTATTTTAATGGTGAATGCTCTGACGAACTGCAGACACTTGTGCCCCCACGACGTAGACACCCTCGACAAACCCGACAGGCAGCTAAATCCCACCCCCACACAGTAGAGATCCCTAGATGTAAAAGATCTTTCTACTCCAGTAGTTTCTTCCCCAGAACCGCTAGACTCTGGAATTCCATTCCAGGTTCCTGCTTCCCTAACTGTACTGACATGCAGAAGTTCAAGTGTAACGTGAACCGACATCTTGCTGCCCAAATCCCAACATAGTGCCCCAGTAGTTGCTGGCCCTGATAGTAGCCCCCTACACCAAAGTGGCAATGTGCCTTGTTTGGGGTGAAAATGTAAAAAAAAAAAAAAAAAAAAAAAAAACAAGTATAGCGAGTTCATCAGAGCTCATTTCATTAAAATACTTGTAAAACAAACACAGAGATGCAAGATTGCGGCGATGGGACAGGGGTTGAAGCTTAGTTGACGAAAGGGGGATCTATTAGGTTGAAGACTCTTTTTGGACCCTAGTCTGAATAATCTAAGACAGTAATTAGGGCGGATATTTCTCTCGTTAAAGCAATATGTAGAGCCTGGTAAAGAAGTACTTCCTGCCTTTGAAGAACAGACTTACCGACAAGAAATGTCTTTTTTTTTCTTACAAATTAACACATTTATTTGAATGACTTTAAAGGACTGGACATATTTCCGTGTCAAATGCTAATCGCACGGCTTCATTGATATTTCATAGGGCACATCTTTGTAATGTGCTGTTTTAACTTCATTCTCATGTCTTCCTCCGACTAACTTGTACCGATGGGGCCGGAAACCGGTCTTTGTTAAGCGGCGGTTCGGTGGAGCCCCTTATTGTTGCAATTAGGTAAAGGTGACAAAGTACACGATCTGGCAGGCATTGACTAACTAGCCTATTTAAATCACAAAAGTCAGTGGGTCGCCTCTGAAGATTAGCGTACACGACGAGCTCTAAACATTTTCCAAAAAAAAGCATATACGACATAATCATGTTGACATACTGGTTCTCACTAGATTACCAAAGTTAAGTAACGTTGATCCTGATCAGTACCAGATGAGTAGCCTTTTAGGAATACCAGGCGCTGTATGTAGGAGGAGGTTTTTTTCTTTGGGAAATCATCAGGAACTTAATTAAGGGTTTGAAATTTTTAGCGATTTTTAATGCTATTAAATAGTAATCCATCAACGATATATACGGCATAATCACAATGATACCAGTTCTCCTTAGATCACCGTAGTTAAGCAATGTTGGGCCTGGTCAGTACGAGATGGGTGACCATTTGGACATACCAGGTGCTGTATGTAGGAAGACGTCGACACATCTCTCCAAGAACTGTAAAACCATAATGTCGGCATCTTCTTTGAACGGGATGTACATGCAGCTGGGGACTGCTTGTGAATTTGATATTTCCATGAATTTTCATCCTCCAGAGGAAGTCGATTCAATCCATTCAGAGTTAGTGGCAACAAAACATAGTGCTACTGAAGCGAAAGGGCATACTGTGGTAGAAGCCAGATTTATAGAGGGCAACTTAAGTACAGAGTTGGGCAACAACATGTTTGTTCACATTACATTTAAATTTCTGCATGTTGATACTGTCTAAAAAACAGGAAGCGGGAAAGGAATTCCAAAAACAAGCGGTACAAGGACAGAAGCAGGCAATTGTTCGGCACCTAGGAACATTAACAGTAGAGGGATAGGATTTTGCAGCTAGTTAAGTGGGTTGTGGGTATTTTTCGTTTAGGGTGTTTAGTAAGTTTTTTTCGGAGCACATTTCGTGGGAGTACTTGTAAAACAAGCAAAAGGATGCAATTTTGCGGTGATGGGACAGGGGCCAGAGCGTGTCAGATGGTGCGGGGACTATTGCAACGTTCTCGTTAATAATAGGTTAATGCACATCGAATGGGTAATGAGAAAGGAAGAGGGAAGAACTTCAACTCGTTATTTTCGGGTTTTAAGAAAAGAGCTTTTTTCCTCATTCTCCCGGCTATGCGTTACTTCAACCAAGTCTCTAACGTGATCGTGATCCTTGATCTGCGCACACGTTCTTCTTTTTATAGCACTTTTTCCCTTCTTCCTTGCTGTGACGTCATTTCGCACACAGCTCGGTCATTTGCATACACCTGTCATACGCGCGCTTACGCTTCATTACACTATTAAGTTCGAAATTCTTTTTTTGCATGGTGTTTAAGAAAGAGAGGCTGGTGGTTGATGCACCAACTCAGGCGTGGAATCAGTACTCAGTGCATAAGAGAATGATAGTTTACCTATATCTCTATCTCTATTAAGGTTATGGAACCTCATCCAGAAAGAAAAGATATAGTAGCGGACACGATAGGGTAACTGTTTACCTCACTGAGATTACTTTCGGCCAGGAGCTGCAGTCTCCCCTGCTGCCAGTCGTCGTGGGTTCGCTCCACTGGACATGAGCGTTGGAGGTACGGAGGATGTCTATCTGATGTGCAATAAATACTGCACCTTAACTGCGCAAGTAAGTTTGGAGCGAAAGTGGGAAGTCCTGTGGCGATGGAGTGAGACTACGGCAACACCGAAGGATAAAACACTGAGGCCCCAACTAGTCATCGTCAAGACTGACGGACTTCATGATGATGATGATGATGATGATGATAATGATGATGATCTCTATTATATAAAAGGAACCTTGTCTCTCTGTGTGCAACTGTGTGTGTGAGTTTGTTCCTGATGAGCTTTAAAACGGCTGGGCCGATTTTATAAAATTTTACGCATTGCTATTTTATGTACCTGGCAGTGTTCTTGGATGGATTATGTATCGGAATGTCTTCGATTAGTATCGATAATCGATAATCAAAATAATCCGATGAAAGAAGGAACATGCGATTTTGACCAAAATCAACACCTTACATAACCTAACATCACAAGTGAATCTGATAAGTTTTATTACCACACAAGCTGAAAGGCCTGACATATAAAATCAACAGTAGGATTCTTTGATATGACAGGGACGCGTTCAAAATCAATGTTTCTGTTTAAAGCACAATTGCATCATGATACTTGACTTTTTCCTTTTAAACTTAAATTCAAACCATTATCACCGCACAACCAGTAAGGCCAAGCATGTAAAATCAGCAGTAGGTTCTTTGATATGATAGGGGCGCGTTCAAAATGAATGTTTCTGTTTAGAGCACAATTGAAGTATGATACTTGACTTTTGCATTTTAAACTTTAATGTCATTATATACCAAAATAATTCTATAAAATCAATAGTGGGTTCTCTACAGTGCAATGCAAACTACAATGTATTGTGGATTAAGTCACCGCGGGAAGTATGTCAGCTTCCTCCTGGTGTACTACAACGCCCCCCTCCAACGTGAGTAGGCAATCAATCGATTTCATTGAAAAATTAGCAATTTCACTGATTTTGATGACAATAAAAATATAGGAGTGTGAAACATTCGTTGATCATCATTCAATCCCGGGCAACGTCGGATCACCCTGCTAATATAAAATAATAACAGGTGTAAGAGTTTATTCTAGCCAGATAGAGGGAACCCCCTTTCTTCAGAGTAGCTTTGACAAAAAGGGTTTCCACAAACCCTTTCTCACAGAAGAGGCATGCTAGTCTTTCTCTGCTCTGTCGTTATTTCTACGGAAGGGGATCGACTGGTTCCTCCTTGTAAGGCATTCATGATAAAAACTCGTCTTCCTACCACCAGTACAAATAACTTTTCTTTCCTCTCCCGTGTGCCTAACATCAAATGGGATTTCTATGTTGAACGCATTGCTACATAATTGCTCCCTTGTTGGCTACAACTTGGACATATTTAAAGTTAATGTCAAAAGCCACTAAACCATTGTAATCATCGAAAAATGTATTACATTAATTATTTTAAATCCTCTCATAATATTTGTCATTTTTCAACTGGCGATCTCTTGATCACGTGGATCCTTATCCTCGAGTGGCTTATAGCTTTAAATAATGGCCACTCGCCAATAAAGGAAAGTAGAAAGTAGTGTTTACTTTCAGCAGCCTCACTTCCTTTATTTTTTCTTTGAGCGACGTTTCTGACAAAGGCGGACAAATTGCTGTTTTCTGGATCAGAATTGTTCTACCTAACACATCATTAGCTATTTTTTTTTTATTTTGGAGAAGTATTTTTGTTTGTTTGCTTTTTGAACTCTTTATGTCAAGTGGTTTCATGCATTGTCTGGAGCGATTTCCATAAATCAATAAAAATTAAAAAAGTAAATAAATAAAGGAAATTACGGAACCTCCCAACTACACTTCTCTTAATTCAGTCCAATGACAGGCAAAATCGAAGACCACTGGAAAAAAAAACTGCTGGGATAAGCAGAGGAATCGTGTTATTTCGTAGTTTTCCTTCTCCTAGACTAGTTGCCTTATCAAGACTTGAAGATCAAGTCTACGTTACTATTTCACCCATAGCTGGACATATAAGACATGGGTTCATGTGTTTACTAGACAGAATCAATCCCGAATCATTCTACAAATAGTCACCCATCCAAGTACTTACGAAGCTTAATTTGAACGATCTGACTTGAACCATATATATATATATATATATATATATATATATATATATATATATATATATATATATATATATATATATATATATATATATAAGAGCCCTGGAGCGAATAGGAGCACATATTAATGAATTCTGTGTCCAGTAGCGTAGCATTAGTTTTTGCCGCCCGGGGCAGTCGTAAAATTTGCCGCCCATACGCTGGCATATAATAACCTGTTTTGCTCCACCCGCTGGCATATATTTACATGTTTTGCACCCCCCCCCGCTGGCATAAGACTACCTGTTCACCCCCTCCCCATCCGCTGGCATATGATTACCTGTTTTGCCGCCCCCTCACTGCTGGCATATGACAACGTGTTAAAACCTTAAAAATTCCAAAAAGCCTTCAAAATATTTATTTTCATTAAACTGATGTTTACATAATTCCCCCTTTTTAAATCTTAATTTAATTTAACAATTTCTTTTTAATAATTTGAATAATAAGTATGCAAACATTAACGCCAAGAGTGCGAGTTCCATAAAGAAACGTCGATTTAATTTGAATAAAATAAAATTCGCATTATATATATATTATTCCTTATTGGAATTTTTTATTTTTATCTTGATAAGATGAGACTAATAGTCCGAAATAAAATAAAATTAACATACAATGCTCATCTAAAAAATAAAAAATTCCAATAAGAAATAATATATATATATACCAATCGGTACGGACCCGACTATGGAAGATCAGATAATAAATAAATGTTGATTTATAAGATCAAAGAATCCAACCTTGATCGCCCTTCGGGGCCGTGGCGCAGTTGATAGAGACGTTGAATCTCTACGGTTCCAGATGAACATTGTCTGAAGATAGCGGTTTCAATCCCACCCAAAGCGTGCCAGAGGTAATTGGTCAAAAATGTGGTGAGACGACAACAACTACGGATGGCAGTGATGGCTGAGAATGCAGTTAGGAGATTCGAAGTTCCTATCCGTCGCGGTTACCACCTGACGAAGGCCAGAGGAAGTTGGCCGAAACGTTGTGCACCAATAAAAAGATAAGATGAGACTAATAGTCCGAAATAAAATAAAATTAACATACAATGCTCATCTAAAAAATAAAAAATTCCAATAAGGAATAATATATATATATTGTTGAAATCTGCAAGATATTTCTTCAGTCAACCTGTCTATGACAGACAGCATTTCCCGTCTCAACTCAGTATCAAACCCCAGTGCTGCATCAGTCAATTGTTCACCACTTATTCGTTTCTTTTTGCGGATACGATACTCCATGCTTATCCCCATTTCAGAGCATTTTTTTTTACTCGTCGGTTGCAGTGTCCACCATCTTTTCTCTATTCTGAAGGAGGCAATCTCTCAATGCTGTCAGCTTGACAGAATTTTGTTGCAGATCCAGCCCCTTTTCTTGAAGATACTTCTGGGCATCATTGATGTCCGAGAAAATAGTTTTCCAAAAGCTCAGAAATAACGGAAACGGAAACGTCAATACCGAGTTGGGAATTAAAGATGCATCTGATCTTATGGTTGCAGTTTCTCCTTCTTCTGTGAGCTGTCCCGGGGCAATGACGACTTCCAATAATTTTTTTTACAACATTTACAACATCTGCTCGACTACTCCATCTGGTTTCCACAGTCTGCTTGATACTTAGACCGGTCAACTGAATCAAGACGTCCCAACGATGTGTAGATACAGAAAAGAATGAGAATAACCGGTACAGTATGCTAAAAAAATGTAACAGAGTGAACCGCTAGAGAAGCGGTATGCACACAAGCCAGATTTAAAGAATGCATAGCAGAAATAGAGCTTTTGAGTTGATTTCGGAGATTCGTTTCTGCACACCCGATCGGTGGCCTGCCATAATAGCAGCATTGTCAAATGCCTGGCCAATGCAGTCATCAATCTGAATCCCATTGTTCTCCAGTTCTCTCAAAATAAGTTTAGAAATGTCCTCCGCACTTTTACCTTTTGTGTCGATGAAGCGGAGAAACAACTCCTCCACTGTTACTTTATTTTCATCAATTTTCCGTAGCGCAACACTTCACTCATCCGGTCCTTGTGTGATACATCAGAAGTGCTATAAAAAATTATGGAAAAATATTTGCTTTCCTTGATCTGATCGATGATTTTCTTTCTCATCTGCTTTACCAAAATGTTCACAAAATTCATCTGGTGATCTCTTTCATCATTATGGATGTCTTCTCGGTGACCCCGTAGTGCCAGATTCTGCTTGGCGAGAAACCTGATGACGTCCAGCAATCTAGCTAGAATTTCCCGTCACTTCTTAGTTTCCTTCTCAATAAGATGTTGCTCTTCTTTGTCAACTACCTTTCCTTCAGCAAATCGGATATTTTGGTCCTTCCAGTTGAGAAACGCTTGAGCATGAGACGTGCTTCATGTTCATATACTTTTGGGTTTAATTTCCACCAATTCGTAAAACCCGAATCTGCAGAAAAACTCGAGAGTCCAGTTGAAAACAGCCTGCAGCAGAAGCAAAATAAGGATTCTCTGGAAGGAGAATACACCATCCATGTTCTCAAAATTTTCTCACCGTTTCACAATTCCCGATAGAACCATTTTTAGTTAGCTTTCTGACGTCGCCTTTTGTTTTTGTTCTTGGTCGGACTACTTCCTTGAATTCAGGATCAAGGTGCTGCAGAGCGGCAGATCCCTGCCGAACAAGCATAGGGCGAATTTTACGATTAATCTCAATTGGCCATAAACCGACATCTGTAAAATCGGTTGCAGTGTATGTTTTCGCGCCATGATTGCCTTTCCAATTCTTCAACTTTAGGCGCATCATCATCATCATTGACAGCTTTTGATGTATTAATGTCGACTTCCGAAGTAACAGTATCAACGTCAGTAATATCAACTACATCTTCGGTTTCAGAATGATTTTCGACTTTCGCTTCGGCCATTTCGGCCACAGAAGTCTGCCCTTATTCTTTTCTTTGCTTCTTCTTCTTCTTCTTCTTCTTCTTTTGTTTTTCGCTTTTTACGGAATGCCGCACTACTCTCCTTCATTCTCTTCATTACGGTATTTTCTTTGAAAATTCACGCAAATATTCTGAAAAAAATTAAACATTCTATTTTTAAAAATAGCACGGCATTTCTCTGCATAAGCACTTTCTTGCGTTGTTCCGAACTAGTACCGCGAAAGGTGAGATATCCCCGTCCCCATAAAATCATTTTTCTGAGATACCTTACCCTATATATATATATATATATATATATATATATATATATATATATATATATATATATATGAGAGAGAGAGAGAGAGTGAGAGAGAGAGAGAGAGAGAGAGAGACCGTCACTACTCCCCCCCAAACAAAAACCAAGAAATTTACGGTGAAAGAGTCGTTCATTTTATTTTATTTTTTAAATGTTATATATGTTATATGTTTTTAACCACTTTTCCATTCTGTTGAGTATTTTATTTTCTATTTTGGAGCAGTTCAGTTTTCAAACATGTGCGCGAAAACGAATCTGTGTTATATAGTGGGGTGTCATAAAGGAGATTGTATCATAAACGGAATAGTGTCAAGAAGGAGATTCGTGTACGTGATCGTCTAGTTTCTAATCTTATTGTTCATGTCTTCGTGGGTGTGTCTTTGTGTACATGCATTTCTTAACATACCTTTATTCATGTGTCGTCGGTTGTTCCTCTGGTGTTCATCGTCTCTTGGAGGGGAGCTGGCCTGTTGGATGAAGAATTCACTCCAAGATGATAATTAAGCTTTTATGTTTTTATTCACCTTCCAGAGGTCGACACAGAATGGAGGTGAACCTTGCTTGCTTGATGGTACACGTCAGCGTCCTCCCCAGCCCAGGGGGGGGGGACAGCTGAAAAGCCGTCTGTCTTCTTCAACACCCGAAACCAAACTGCCCAGAAAGAATCAGCTAACCTCATCACATGACACCACGTCATCTGGTCAGCTGACCCTTCTTCTGCAAACGTGTCCACTGTCCACGTTATTCACCTCTCTCTCTTTCCCTCCCTCTCCCTCTCTCTTTCTCTATTCTCTAATAGAGACACAGAGAGAGAAAATAGAAAGAGTAAGAAAGCCAGAGAGGGGGGGGGAGAGATGCTCTTTAACATCTGAAAACGAAGCTCTCTTCGCTCCTACCTCACGAAGACGAGGAGTGGGGCATGTTTCGCCTTTTTGAACTTTTACGACTCTTAAAAGTGAAATAAAGAGCGGTTAAAACTACTTTAAAACACCAATAAATGATTCAGGTAGGTTGCAAAGTAACTTTTATAGCCAATGGGAACATTTATTTGGTGTATATTTGATTTCTTTACTACTTTTTCGAATCTCTCTCTACTGTATAGCAAACCTCCAAAAATAATTAAAATCATATTACCAGAATTAATTCATCATAATAAATTTCAGTTTAATCATAAATACGTCAGTGATTATAAAATTTTCTTAATAGTTTGAAAAAAGCAATTACTCCATGATCGTTTGAAACTTGACAGAAATTCGGCAGTATTCAAACTATCGAAAAGAAAGCCACTTAAATAGTATTTGAGGTGTAGCGCTTAGTTCCCATTTAAAATTATATCCCCTAATATAACGATCATAAAATCTGTTTACAGTCGATGGCTTATTTAATTATATATATATATATATATATATATATATATATATATATATATATATATATATATATATATATATATATTAGCAAAGTACCCGTCGTTGACTGGGTTCAAAAATAGTCTACAGAAAATGAACTCTGATTTATGAAAGTATGATAGGTTATGAAAAGGAAGGGTTGTAAAGAGATAGCTTCGAATTCGGGGGTATCAAAACCAAAGCAAAATATGATGAAAGTAAAAATAAAATAGATAAACCTCATAATTTATCATACCATACCTGTTCACACTGAAACACTTATCACAACATTCTGTGGATCTATATTAAAAAACCTTGTTAAACTTTGTGACATATTTCCATTCTATGGAGGTCAGGCGCGAACGAACACCCCATACTTTTATTATACCATATTTCTTCAAACTGAAACATAATTATCAAAGTATACTTACGCAGGTAGATATAAAAAGTCTTTATTAAAACTTGTGCCTATTTCCATTCTATGGAGGCCAGGCGCGAACGCAGACCCCACAATTTTATTATACCATCCCCATTTAAGTTAAAACATACTTATCAAAGTATTATTATGTACATCTATATCAAAATCATTTGTAAACGTATTTTTTTTAATTTTTAAATTTTTTATTTCCATACTTTGTGGACCAAGCGCGAACGCAGACCCCACAATTTTATTGAACCACCATTCTGCAGGATCAAACGTACCCGTTCCTGTGTCTCGATACATCTTCTATCACTATATATAATCAGTTTTTTAAAATAGTCAAACATATAGGAGCCTATTCGTGACAGCACGCACATACACACACACACACGCACACACACACACATTCAGCTTAATATATATATATATATATATATATATATATATATATATATATATATATATATATATATATATATATATATATATATATATATATTTATATATACTAGCATTTCAGACCGGCGTTGCCGAGTGTTTGGAGGTGTATGTTGAGCAAAAACAAAGTAAAAAGCGGTTGATTTTTTTTAAACTTTGGCCCCTATTATGACCCCTTAACATTTATAGTTTTGGGCTCAAATCAAGTTATTAAATTAGATATATGTCCAAGGAATCTATATGTAAAATTTCAAGGGTTTAGATCCAAACTTGTTGGAGAAGTTTGGTAGAATTCTCAAAGGTCAAATCGTTGAACTTTGACCCCGTAACAGCCAAATTTCTGGCTGAAAAACCGATCACAAAGATTTTCCCAAATCTCAGTACCCTGTATATCAAATTTCGAGTCTGTAGACTTAAAATTGACAGAGTTATGGCGTAGGGAAATGTACACACACACACATACATACACGTTCACTTATATATATATATATATATATATATATATATATATATATATATATATATATATATATATATATATATATACTAGCATTTCAGCCCGGCGTTGCCCGGGTGTTTGGAGGTGTATGTTGAGCAAAAAAAAAAAAAGCGATCAATTTTTTTTAACTTTGATCCCTATTATGACCCCTTAACATTTATTGTTTTGGCTCAAACAAAGCTATTAAGTTAGACCCATGTCTATGGAACCTATATATAAGATTTCAAGTGTTTAGACACAAAATTGTCGGACGAGTTTGGTAGAGATCTCAAAGGTCAAATCGTTGAACTTTGACCCCTTAACAGCCAAATATCTGAATTGTGAAAAAAGGAGCGCGTGATTCCGTGACGTCAGACTTCTGTTAACTATACGAACTATGAGAAAGCGGAAGCAACTTAATGATTTTTAAAAAATCTTTGTTTATCTTCTTCAAACTGCAATTAATAATTAATCTTTGTAATAATTTTGTTAGGTTTTAAGATTTACAGTTTAATGATTAATAATATTATAAACACTTGCATATTAAATATGAAATGCGGTTTTACTAAATGTTCATTTGGTTAACTACCGGTTTCCATACTTTTGTTCGATAAAAGCCACAAACAAATATGAGAGCTGTCCATAAAATGTTTAATATTTGGGCAATAATATTTTTTTAATCGGTTTTAATTTGGCGATAAAATAGCTGTCAAGAATCATCTTTGTATCATAACTTAATATTTAAAAAAAAAAATTAAACACAATTAATTAAACATTTGTGTTGTAACGGAACATTTTGAAATAATGGAATTTTAATCGTTTTAATCTTTTAAAAAATAATTAATTTTTAGGAAGTTTCTTTTTCTTGGCAGTTCAACTGATTATAGTATATATTAATTAGAAAAAACACTATTTAAAAAAATAACATAATAATATTAAATTTATATCATTTTTTTAATTGTAACTTCAAGGTAAGTTTTTGTTCAATACGTTTATTTACATTTTTTTAAAAAGAAATATTTTTTTACTTATCTGAACTCTTATGTTTCATAATAAATAGAAATTTCGATAGATTAAAATATATATTGTTCAAATTTCGAAAAAAATGAATATGAGAGAGGGACACGCACTAAAAAATATATTTTCCCTCATATGTTTTAGAGAAACTCCATTTTATATGTAATTTCATTCTAAAATGGATAAGTATTGAAAAATTTCACGAAAATCTGAGGATTAGTTGATTTTTGCTAGATTTATTAAACACGGGTATGTTTTCACGTTCAGAATGCTTACTAAATGGGAACGTTATTTTAAAGCACCAACTATGCAAACACGATTTTCGTCTCGCACTTTCATTATTTTCGTACGATGAAAATTTAAAAAAAAAATTATTACTAGTTTATTTTGCCTTTCTTCTTTTAAATGGTACAAAAGTTATATTGATAATATTAATTTATAATAAAGTTACATCGTTTTACATATATGGGGGTAATTCTGTGGTGACTTTTTTGAGGTGCCTAGCGAACACTGAGGAAGTGAAACTTTTCCGTCATTTTTAACGGCGTGTGACATTAGCATGAAAAAAATATAGTGATAAAAATATTGCTTCGAAAAAGGAGTTAGTTTATTGCTAATCGCCTGAGCTGCCTCTACCAGGGAATACCGACGCTCAGGCATGTTTTTGTTGGACAGAATGCGCCTATCATAGTGCGCTAGGTGTATCAGAATTTTTGTAGGAATTTTTGACACCCCTAACACGAAACTGCGAATAAAATATAAAAATCTCGTAATTTCTCTGTTAAAAGTGGGTTATTTATTTTGTTTATGGATTATACTTCCAAAACAAACTATTAAAGTTGTTTTAAAAGTAATAGATATATATATATTTTTAAAACAGTAATACATTTTCCAAACTCAATATTTTTCAATTTTTAAACTTTAAAAATCTATCCAAATTTTACTATTGATTCTATTTTTACGATATTTTCAGGGTCAATGTGAAATTTTATGTTCTTTCCAGTAAACCGAATATAATATTTTAGACAAACGTTTTTTTTTAATTCACGCCTCCCCCCCATTTTCAAGTTTCTATTAAAAAGTAAATAAATAATTTACTCACCGAAAAGTAAATAATTAATTTACTCACAAATTGAAGAGAAAAGGTCAATAAATAATATAATACAATTTAAAATAAAAAACAAGTAGTGTTTTTTAGAATTGTACATGTAAAGTTTGAAGTTTAAAACCTTTTTTTTAAACCATGTTATTTGTTTTTTCTTTATTTTTAATGGAACCTTTGTCCTTGCTCCTTTAATTGAAAAAAAATAGGGCTTGAATTACATTTTCGAGGAGTTATAAGCTTAGAAAGACAGAGGGTCGAATAATTCACGCCTCCCATTTCGAAATGTCTATTAAAAAGTAAATAAGTAATTTATGTACCAAAGTCTTATATATCACAAATGTACCAAAGTCTTATATATCACAAATTGACGAGAAAAGGTCAATAAATAATATATTCAAATTTAAAACAAACAAAAAAGAACTGTTTTTTTAGAAATTTACCTGTAAAGTCCGAAGTTTAAAACCTTTTTTTCTTTTTAAAACATGTTGGGTTTTTTTTCGTTTTTTTTTAAAATGAAACCTTGATCCTTGCTCCTTTAATTGAAAAAAAAAAAATAGGGCTTGAATTACATTTTTCGAGGAGTTATAAGCTTGGAAAGATGGGGTGGAATTATTCACTATTTTCACGAAATTTCTGACACACCTAATAGTGCGCTGCCTTCTCACAACTGCACCTGACCTTGCATCTAACCTCCTGGCAAAGAGTTCAATTATTTTTTTCGATCACCATCGGGTTCCCAACCTCAAAATATTATTCGTACGATTGCTACATCCGCCTGATACAGACTCATACCTTCAGACCCCACTTAAAATTCAGCTTTTAAAAAGTATCTTCCCCCTTTTGTCTAACGGGTAACGAAAGATTTTCTCACGGCCCGTCGTTTAATAAACCCGCTCCCTTCGCAACAGGTGCTGTTTTTTTTTTTGTTTTTGTTTTGTTTTTTATAACCTCTATTTCCGCCCTTTTCTAAGACGAAATGGGACTTATTTCTACAAGCAATATATTATCCACTCTATAATGAAACAGCACGGATATCCGGCGTTGCCCGGGTGGATATACAATTTGGTTTGGACACGGCTGCTTTGCTAAGGAGATTGAGCAACCCTCAGAAAAGAAGGGAAGAAGTAGATTATAACTTCCCCACTAGCCCAGGCGCTGTCCCAAGCCCTAAAAACAAATAAATGAATCAACTTTTCTTTAAAAAAGAAAAAAAAAATAGCCGTGGTAGGCAGGCTGGAACTTGAAACGCGAAAGAGGAAAACCGTTACTGACAAAGGCCTTTCGCTACCGGACCACGACGACTTATGACACCATAACCTTTCAAATTAACGTTTTAAACATACTTTTAATTTGCTGCGCGTGCGTGACTTGCGAAAATGGCATCGCGAAAAGTGACCCCCTTCCTTGCAAAAAATGGTCTAGTTGACCACTACAGAATTATTTTTTTTTTTTTTTGTTGTAATTTTCAGATATTATGCGTCCGATGGATCGTTCTTTCAGATGGTACCGGTTTCAACTACCGGATTAAAACATTTTAAATGTTTTCTGTGAAAGAAAGAAAACAAATAGCAGATCTACCCCTCTTTCTCTCTCTCTCTCTCTCTCTCTCTCTCTCTCTCTCTCTCTCTCTCGACTGGATAAGTTTTAGCATCCCAAATTCCTCTTTAAATTTGGTATTGTGCTACTAGCAGAGCTATAAATATTCGTATTAAAAGACACGTGTTTCGTGCTCACTACAACCCATCATAGTTTGGCTAGAACTAACAAGGTTCGAAACTGGGATCACAGTGGCAGTGATCGATGCTCTATGATTTGTATATAGACAAAGTAATCCATTAATTTACTTTTTTTACGATACCAAAGTTACTCAGTTCTTTTTTACGTGAAGGTTTAAAGGAAAGTAGAAATCTTTCTTTTTAAACAACACATTTTCAGTAGTTATGTTCGGCCTTCCTTAGTATAATGCGGTGTATGTGTATGTGCGTGTGTTTGTGTGTGAGTGTGCGCGCAGGCGCGTGCGTGTGTGCGTGTGCGTGCGTGCATACGCGCGTGCGAGTTCGCGATAAGTGGTAATAACAGGAGGAGAATATTATGACTAATGAGATAAAGAAAAATACAAGGTACAACTCGATATATATATATATATATATATATATATATATATATATATATATATATATATATATATATATATATATATATATATATATCATCCAAAGTAAAGACGAGCCGTTAATGAACACATAACTTGGTTGTTCCTTTTATTTCGTCGAAATCCTATTTCCATTATTCATACATATATATATATATATATATATATATATATATGATATCATATATATATATATATATATATATATATATATTTAAAAGAGTGTAGCCATCAACAATTGTGGGTTTTTTTAAAGGTTTTCATCATATTTTTATTCTAAAATATTTTTATAACGCGTTTCGAGCTTAGGGTGTGCTCTCTTCAGATATTTTCGTAAAAAGTTTTTCTTTAAAATGGGAGTTTGTAGATATGCCTCCGCTGATATTAAATATGTTTTTCATAGTGATGCGATGCGTGTGTTCAGTGTTTAGACATTCTGTCTCCAACTGTAAGTTGTTCACAGTGACCGGTCAAAGTTAGTTTCAAAGAGTGTTTTTTAGTCCATCTGGTGAAGGTTTTTATGGCTTTTTTAGGGTTCTTTTTAAAGACTTTCTTTCTCCATGTATAGCCTACACTCACACACAATCACATACGCATACATATATATTCATGTACATGTACACATGCACACGCACACGTACGCAGGCACACACACATACACACACGTACATACATAGAAATATATGTAGGAACATGCATATATACACATATACATACCCACCTACACACCCACACACGTACTCGCATACATCCACCGCTAACAATTATTTTTATTTTTTTATTTTTATTTTATATATATATATATATATATATATATATATATATATATACTTTTTTTTTCCCAACCAAAACAGCATATATATATGCGCTTAATCATTCAGACATACGTACACGCACCCATACACACACAAGTAAGATGGAGAATAGGTAGAAGATATATATACACACATACACGCACATACACACATATATGTACACACATATATGTATGTGCACATACACTCACAAACATCCACATACTATGTAGGCACACACACATACACACACATGCACACACACAGACATATGCAGGGGCTCACACATACGCGTATATCCATATCCACACGAACACATTTACCCACTCATACATGTGTATACATATGTATATATATATACATACACACACATACATACGGATGTGTATACACTCATCCACCCATATATATATATGGGCACATGCACTCACAATCACACACACACATACATATTCATACATCCCACCTTATGTATATATTGGTTGAAGTTTCCTTTCCAATCCATGCACATATGCATACATGGATTCGGTCACCCAAAAATATAAGTGCACGTATACATACAAACAAGATGTAGCATAGATAACAGATGATATATAATTATACACACACGCATACACAATCATATGTGCACACCCACGCACACACACATATACACACGCACACACGCGCGCACATACACATACATACGTTTAATTTCTAGTTGTTTGTTTAGTTAAGAGAAATGGTACTGTACTGGGTATGGGCGCGCGCACCCGCGAAAGTGTGCGTGTGACTTATTGTGCTTTTTTGTTGTTTCGTGTGCGAGGGTGCACACCTACCCAAGCATGCATGCGTGTAAGTGTATTTTGTGTTTTGCCAGATGGACTAAAAAACACTCTTTGAAACTAACTTTGACCGGTCACTGTGAACAACTTACAGTTGGAGACAGAATGTCTAAACACTGAACACACGCATCGCATCACTATGAAAAACATATTTAATATCAGCGGAAGCATATCTACAAACTCCCATTTTAAAGAAAAACTTTTTACGAAAATATCTGAAGAGAGCACATCCTAAGCTCGAAACGCGTTATAAAAATATTTTAAAATAAAAATATGATGAAAACCTTTAAAAAAACCCACAATTGTTGATGGCTACACTCTTTTAAATATACATTTTTTTCTCGTTGGAACTACACAACCATCACTTTAAATATATATATATATATATATATATATATATATATATATATATATATATATGATATCATATATATATATATATATATATATAGTAAGTTATAAAATATATATGGCTGAATGGCCATATATATTTTATAACTTACTACCTAGCTCTACCTACGTATTGAGCACTATTAAGTAAATACTTAAAGCTTACGCATAAATTTATACTTTCGTATATTAATTTATGTGATTAAATGAAATAGTTATATATATATATATATATATATATATATATATATATATATATATATATATATATATATATATATATATATACTCTGTGTGTGCAAAATCAAGACTTCAAGATAAGGTGTTGATGGAAACGAAAAGTGTATTTAATTTATGTTACAATTGTTTCAATGTCCACTTCGACAATTTCACCAATAACAACCGTAGTTTACTATTTTGCGATGGAGCAGGATTCCACCGGGCAACGTCGATTAATGCATCCTGATGGATCAATAATATTTACTAAGATATAAATGGTTTTCATTTTTGCTTGTTTTTACATTATTCAAAAAACAACTTCTTTTTCTTAAACTATATTTTAGTAAAAAAAATTAAAGACTATTCGGGTTTGTATTACTATACACATAGATTCGAAAAAGTTGTCAAAAAACAAAACAAATATATAACAAATGTTATCAAAGGCAAGATAAGTTACTTTTCTACCTAACAAGATATGTTTTTGTGTTTTTATTTAATGTAACATGTTTATTCAGCTCGAAAAACATACAGTGTTTACCAATGTATTGGAAAGTTAAAATGGCGCCCGACTCTCTCTTTGCCACGGTAAGTTTGGGAAAAGGGGTTAAAAATTAAAAAAAAAAAAAAGCTAGGCAAAATAGTGTTAGAAACTCGCTCAATATATGTTACCGTGACATAGGCTGACATATATTCGGTAGGTTTTTAACAGTATTTTGTCTAGTTTTTTTATTATTCTTAACTACTAAAGTGGGAGGAAATGAAGTAGCGGTAAAGTTTAGGAATGGATAGTGTTTCTATTTACAATACCCCCCCCCCCCAAGGGACAGAGTTAGACACCAGGGTCGTTTTTTAACGTGGAGAAAAGGAACAAAAATTAAAAATTGTCTCAGTCGTGAAGGACTTCTCCCCTACTGACAGAGAACAAGAAATTGAAGTGCAGCATCTGAAGAACAGATACTACACTGTGATCTCGGCACAATAGTGTTCTTCTACGATGAATTTGGACACGCTTTGATTCTAATTCAAAGGCCAAAGTTCATGCCTCCGAACTAGCTGTTAGCGGAAAACGGCTAGATTTACATAAAATTGGAGCGTTCGCCCCATTTTGTATATGAAGGCGGAGAAACGAAATCTTTTTCGTGCTCTCCATGGGAAACCGAATCGTAATTACACGCACAAGAAACTTGTTTCGCGCTGGTTCGTGTTGAATGTCACGATGTGGAATTTTGGGAAATCGGGGGCAGGGAGACGTGTTTTCAAATCCCGCGACGAAAAGACACAGCTAATATGTCTGCCTGCTACGGACACACTTCACGCACCTCAATAATAAATGATCTCTTCTGCTCTTTCAATATATATATATATATATATATATATATATATATATATATATATATATATATATATAGAGAGAGAGAGAGAGAGAGAGAGAGAGAGGGGGGGAAGAGGGAGATAGTGAGAGAGGAGGGGTAAAAGAAATCATATTGTGAAGGTGCGAGGAGTATGTTCGTGGCAGGCAGACATATTAGCTGTGTCGTTTCTTAGCGGTTTTTAGGAGCGCCGACTGTCGTTTGAGCAGTCGAGTTTCAATCTTGGCTTGAAATAGTTGCTTGTCTAGCCGCACTGATGAACTGTGATACAGCGAAACAGCAATGTGTGTGGATATATATATATATATATATATATATATATATATATATATATATATATATATATATATATATAATGTTTTTCGATACTTTTTTGTAACCAAGAGCGGAGAGGTCCGCTTGAAATATAAAAAATAACAAAAATATTAAATACAAAAGTAACATCGTTTTTCATGCTTCAAAAAACCCTCATAACCTTTAAATCAACATATATATATATATATATATATATATATATATATATATATATATATATATATATATATATATATACTAGCAAAAATACCCGTCGTTGACTGGGTTCAAAAACAGTCTACAGAAAATAGACTCTGATTTATTAAAGTATGATAGGTTATGAAAAGGAAGGGTTGTAAAGAGATAGCTTCGAATTTGGGGTATCAAGACCAAAGCAAAATATGATGAAAGTAAAAATAAAATAGATAAACCCCATAATTTATCATACCATACCTGTTCACACTAAAACACTTATCACAATATTCTGTGGATCTATATTAAAAAACCTTGTTAAACTTTGTGACATATTTCCATTCTATGGAGGTCAGGCGCGAACGAACACCCCATACTTTTATTATACCATATTTCTTCAAACTGAAACATAATTATCAAGGTATACTTACGCAGATTAATATGAAAAGTCTTTATTAAAGCTTGTGCCTATTTCCATTCTATGGAGGCAGGCGCGAACGCAGATCCCACAATTTTATTATATCATCCCTATTTAAGTTAAAACATATTATCAAAGTATTGTTATGTACATCTATATCAAAAACACTTGTAAACGTATTTTTTTTAATTTTTTAATTTTTTATTTCCATACTTTCTGGGCCAGGCGCGAACGCAGACCCCACGATTTTAATGAACCACTGTTCTGCCAGATCAAACATAACCATTCATGTGTCTCGATACATTTTCTATCATTATATGTAATCAGTTTTTTAAAATAGTCAACCAAATAGGAGCCTATTCGTGACCACACACACACACACACACACACACACACATACATTCAGCTTTTTATATATATATATATATATATATATATATATATATATATATATATATATATATATATATATATATTAGCATTTCAGACCGGCGTTGCTCGGGTCTTTGGAGATGTATGCTGAGCAAAAAAAAAAAGGTCAATTTTTTAAAATTTGACCCTTATTATGACCACTTAAAATTTATTGTTTTGGGCTCAAATCAAGTTATTAAGTTAGATCCATGTCCAAGAAACCTATATCTAAATATTCAATTGTTTAGACCGAAAATTGTCGGACGAGTTTGGTAGAGTTCTCAAAGGTCAAATCGTTGAACTTTGACCCCTTAACAGCCAAATTTCTGGCCGAAAACCGATCACAAAAATTTTCCCAAATCTCGGTACCCTGTATATCAAAATTCGAGTTTGTAGACTTAAAATTGAGAGAGTTATTGCGTATGGAAATGTACACACACAGACAGACACGCAGATGCACAGACATGTTCATTTTTATATATATATACTAGCATGGGTGCCCGGCATTGCCTGGGTGTTTGGAGGTATATGCTGAGCAAAAAAAAATGGTCAATTTTTTTTTTACTTTGACCCCTATTATGACCCCTTAATATTTATTGTTTTGGGCTCAAATTGAGGTATTAAGTTAGATCCATGTCAAAAGAACCGATATCTAAAATTTCAAGTGTTTAGACCCGAAATTGTCGGAGGAGTTTGGTAGAGTTCTCAAAAGTTAAATCGTTGACCTTTGACCTCTTAACAGCCAAATTTCTGGCCGAAAACCGATCACGTAGATTTCCCTAAATCTCAGTACCTTGTATATCAAATTTCGAGTTTGTAGACGTAAAATTAACAGAGTTAATTCGAAGGAAAATGTACACAGATACACAGACAGACAGACACACACACGCACACGCACACGCTTTCAGTTTTATAGATAGATAGATATACATGAATATTGAGAAAATAATGGAGTGGAGTAAGGAGACAGAAGTGAGGAGAGAGAGAAGATAAAGAAACCGCCGCTGGCGGGTTAGCCAGTAAGGTTCGGTGAAGGTCTACTATCTCTTTCTCTCTCTCTCTCTCTCTCTCTCTCTCTCTCTCTCTCTCTCTCTCTCTCTCTCTCCTACTCCCACTTTCAGAAGTCGAACTTAGTAAAACTTGTATCCTATACTGATAGCGAGTAGTTGTGAAATGACAAAAGAAATACCTTTTTACTCTACGAAAGTGTGTCGTGTGTCGACATTATCATTTTCTTCTGCTACCGAGTCTACATACAACGTATTGGGTCCATTAGAGAGAAATACACGATTTCGTTACACCTGTTAACTGAAAAAAAAAAAAACTTTAAAAATCTACGTCACAATTAATCGACAGGAAAACTATTGCAGAATGTTCAACTATAAAAATCATGACAAACACTAATAAGCAAACGAAGTGTTATGCCTCCATGTTGAACCAAATCACGCTTTCCTCGCTAGTGGCACCATGCCGTCTTTATCTCAGCCAAGATCTTTGCTTTGGAAATAATACCTTCCTATCTTCGCCGTGTGGGCACAGACCTTTCACAATCAGCAACTAGCTACCGACTACCAATAAAACCAACATTGAAATGTATCGTGATTCCAGCTCAGATCTCAAGCATCAGCATCGCCAACAGCTACAGAAAAGCAAAAGCAATAACAGTAATCATAATACAGCTAAAACGATTACTGCTGATAAACTCATCTACATACGCACATCACCTGTGGGGTGACTTATAAAGTATTAGGTAAAATTCGGTTGTAAGTGACACTTTTCTGGAAGTTGAAATTTCAATCGTTGGTGCGGACTATACTAAAAGTGCAATTGCGAATTACTCATGAATGACAGAACGAGAACCGTTACGAAGATTTAATAAAAGATTTCATTCGAAATTCCATTCAGAATTTCAAATTCGATCGAAAGATTTTATAGAGTTCGACAAGATGCATTTGAAGAAGGTTGGAGGTTACATCGGTCGAAACGTTTGGGTGAATAACACTCAAGATGAAAGCAGTAGTAAAAAAAAAAAAAGATACATATAGACATACCTCTACCGGCAAACGTTTCCGGTTACATAAGTAACTACTGGAAGCAATCACAAACACACTCAACTGTCATATTACTGCAATACAACTCACATACGTAAACGTAAAACATCTTTCTTTAAATAAAATATTGCTATGTTTACAACCGCTGGCTTATCGTAAGTTATTCGTTGCTTGATCATTATATTTGATTTTATTTTCGTTTGTTTGCATTTAACTGGGCTCGCAACAAGTTAAAAAGCCACATATATGGATTTTAGAATGATAAGTACACTTTTATAGTGTGAAACCATGTGCTCCCTTTCAAGAATTGCCGACCCAACGCTATTGTGTGCGGTGATCTTCTCTTTCAAATTCTCTTCGCGTTCTGGCCGTGCTGTCGTCTTTCACACATTGGCAACTGGCGAGGACGAGCAACGAGTCACAAGTATAAAACAAACAACACAAAAGAAAATACGGGCTGTAACACATTCTATAGATATTCTGGGTGCTTGTGTGAAAAACTTGACCTCTAAACGCTAACGTCTATATCTTAGTCGTCTGTCGAGGTCTGTTCATCAGTCGGCTAATAAATTTATCTTCTCGATTGTTCTGAGCCACAACTGCTGCCAACTGAAAACTGTCGTCAACTGCCGTCAACTCAAGACTGTCCATAAACTCAAGAGTCGTCAACTGTTATCAACTCAAGACTGCCACTAAATTGTAACAAAACTCACTACCAATCCTAAATCGTCTGTAAACTAACTCTAAATATAGCGACCTCTATGTCCAGTCTTTTGTCCCAGTATCCGCTACACCTTGATTTACTATCTTATTTCAGATGATGTCTGTGTACTTGGTGAACCACTTTTCCCTGTTTGTTTTTGTACTAACCTAACTTTCTATGTTTTCGTTTTGCTACTCAAGCAAAGTGGGATTACATTACGAATGAGGAATTTGGATAATATTAACTAAATGTTCAGATCAACGCCAGGAACATCTTGTTTTAATCTTCCTCTTTTTTAAAATCACTTTTTAACACTGTTTCCGTGGTCTTATTCTCCTTCAATTTCGCTCCTGCCAGATCTAGCCGTGTCGTTGTCTCTCACACATTGGCGACTGCCGAGTAGGACAGGCACGATTTCACACGTATAAATAAACAACGTAAGAGAAAATACAGAACACACAAACTCCAACACATTCCATATATATCTGTTCCGCTCTGGGTACATGAGTGACCTCATCACGAAAAACTACCCCCTAAGCGCTCACGTCCACAGCTTAGTTGTTTATTCGGGTGTGGCACTATACCTTAGTGCCCTGGTTGTGGTAGTTGTTCCCACCCCCTCCAGCATGGCCAGGAAGTGATTTGGCTATAAGGAGAAGGATACACCGAAATAAGCAACCAGGATATAACTCCATGATCCCTTTTCTCGATCTCTTTTTACGTCCGGACAGCATGAGGTAAGACGTATATTTTTGTCTCTCTATAAATGAGGGGAAAGGGCACCCCCTCCCTCAGCACTAGTTACGGCTGGATAGTTTTGAAGAGCTTATTGTTAAGGTATATGTGAAAATTAATTATGATCTGTAAATTGTATTGTAATGTATTGTAAATTGTATTGTAATGTATTGTAATGTATTGTAAATTGCATTGTAAATTGCATTGTAAATTGTATTGTAATGTATTGTAATGTATTGTAAATTGTATTGTAATGTATTGTAAATTGTATTGTAAATGTATTGTAATGTATTGTAACTTGTATTGTAATGCATTTTAATTGTATTTTAATATATTGTAAATTGTATTGTAATGTATTGTAAATGTGTTGTAATGTATTGTAAATTGTATTGTAATGTATTGTAATTGTATTGTAATGTATTGTAAATTGTATTGTAATGTATTGTAATTGTATTGTAATGTATTGTAAATTGTATTGTAATGTATTGTAATGTATTGTAAATTGTATTGTAATGTATTGTAAATGTATTGTAATGTATTGTAAATTGTATTGTAATGCATTGTAATTGTATTGTATTGTATTGTAAATTGTATTGTAATGTATTGTAAATTGTATTGTAATGTATTGTAAATTGTATTGTAATGTATTGTAAATGTATTGTAATGTATTGTAATTGTATTGTAATGTATTGTAAATTGTATTGTAATGTATTGTAATGTATTGTAAATTGTATTGTAATGTATTGTAAATTGTATTGTAATTGTATTGTAATGTATTGTAAATAGTATTGTAATGCATTGTAATTGTATTGTAATGTATTGTAAATTGTATTGTAATGTATTGTAAATGTGTTGTAATGTATTGTAAATTGTATTGTAATGTATTGTAATTGTATTGTAATGTATTGTAATTGTATTGTAATGTATTGTAAATTGTATTGTAATGTATTGTAATTGTATTGTAATGTATTGTAATTTATTGTAAATTGTATTGTAATGTATTGTAATGTATTGTAAATTGTATTGTAATGTATTGTAAATTATATTGTAAATGTATTGTAATGTATTGTAAATTGTATTGTAATGCATTGTAATTGTATTGTAATGTATTGTAAATTGTATTGTAATGTATTGTAAATGTATTGTAATGTATTGTAAATTGTATTGTAATGTACTGTAAATTGTATTGTAATGTATTGTAAATTGTATTGTAATGTATTGTAAATGTATTGTAATGTATTGTAATTGTATTGTAATGTATTGTAAATTGCATTGTAATGTATTGTAATGTATTGTAATTGTATTATAAATTGTATTGTAATGCATTGTAATTGTATTGTAATGTATTGTAAATTGTATTGTAATGTATTGTAATGTATTGTAAATTGTATTGTAATGTATTGTAAATTGTATTGTAATTGTATTGTAATGTATTGTAAATAGTATTGTAATGCATTGTAATTGTATTGTAATGTATTGTAAATTGTATTGTAATGTATTGTAAATGTGTTGTAATGTATTGTAAATTGTATTTTAATGTATTGTAATTGTATTGTAATGTATTGTAATTGTATTGTAATGTATTGTAAATTGTATTGTAATGTATTGTAATTGTATTGTAATGTATTGTAATTTATTGTAAATTGTATTGTAATGTATTGTAATGTATTGTAAATTGTATTGTAATGTATTGTAAATTATATTGTAAATGTATTGTAATGTATTGTAAATTGTATTGTAATGCATTGTAATTGTATTGTAATGTATTGTAAATTGTATTGTAATGTATTGTAAATGTATTGTAATGTATTGTAAATTGTATTGTAATGTACTGTAAATTGTATTGTAATGTATTGTAAATTGTATTGTAATGTATTGTAAATGTATTGTAATGTATTGTAATCGTATTGTAATGTATTGTAAATTGCATTGTAATGTATTGTAATGTATTGTAATGTATTGTAATTGTATTGTAAATTGTATTGTAATGCATTCTAATTGTATTGTAATGTATTGTAAATGTATTATAATGTATTGTAAATTGTATTGTAATGTATTGCAAATTGTATTGTAATGTATTGTAAATGTATTGTAATGTATTGTGATGTATTGTAAATTGTATTTTAATGTATTGCGAATTGTATTGCAATGTATTGTAATTGTATTTTAAATGTATTGTAATGTATTGTAAACTGTATTGTAAATGTATTGTAATGTATTGCAAATTGTATTGTAATGTATTGTAATGTATTATAAAGATATTGTAATGTATTGTAAATTTTATTGTAATATATTGTAATGCATTGTAAATTGTATTGTAATGTATTGTAAATTGTATTGTAATGT
>NC_136506.1:88214350-88244350 GCF_053919585.1 Euprymna scolopes
GACGGGTGTGGTTTCGGTTGATTAAGTATGTCTAACTGTGTCGGATATATACTAGAGAGTCAAAAGAATGAAAAGAATATTCTGTTGCTACAGCCCTAGTCTCCAATTTTTCCACTTTTCTCTAACCTCTCTCTCTCTCTCCCTCTTTCTCTCTCTCTCTCTCTCTCTCTCTTTCTTTCTCATTTCCCTGTTTTTTTCATTGTTTGATTGTCATATTTTTCCTTTTCTTTGTTTGCCCCCGTTCTCTCACCTTTTCCCTCTCATTGGTATGTGACAACAGAATATTCTTTTCATTCTTTTCACTCTCGAGTATATATCCGACACAATAAGACACAGTCAATCAACTGAGAACCACATCGGTCTATATAAAAAACATATAAGATATTAACGGATATATACTCAAGAGTCAAAACGATGAAAGAATATGCTGTTGTCACAACCCTATTTTCTCATATTTTCTTTATCTTCCATTGTGATGTTATAATAGACACTCTCTCATTCTCTTTCTCTTCTCTTTGTCCCCCTCTCTCTTTCTTTCTCTCTCTTTCACTCCCCCTCTCTCTCTCTCTTTCTCGCTCATTGGAACGTTGTAGTAAGATTCAAACGCGATTCCGACGAACGCTAAAAAGCAGATGACTCTTATCGCTACGCTCTTTCTTTATCCGCTTCATTTGAATTCGTTTTCCTCTTCATTTCTAAAGGCAAGTTAGTTTTTACATGAACGCTTTAATTCAAAGTATTTGAAACCCCCAAAATAATGAATCTATGTCAAAGTAATAAGTCGACACGGACTTAGAAACATCTATAAAGCGATGAAATAAATAACCAAAAATGGGAAAGAGATTTTACCAGCCGGACTGAATAATACATGAACGTACACTCAACTCCGGAACAGAAACGAATTGCTACTCACAGTATTACACGTACTAACAAGAACAAGGTAAACCAACGCACATACATACACAATGCCATTCTGCTAAATACTCACATACATGTATTACATAAGCATATTACTCACAGTATGAACATTTTGTTCATACTGTGACTGCATATTCAACTTCATTTACCAAACAGGTGTTTGCTTTAATGAACATTTAGTGAAAATAACTTTTATATGTTTATAAAAGTGTAGATATGAAAATGTTTTGTTCTTAAAATTTCGTTTTACTTAATTTTTTCGATATAAAAACTTTTTTTTTTGTTTTAGAAGGCATTTACTAACTGGTGACCCCAATATTCCTCAATGTGTCATTTGATGCGTGCACGTCTTTATCACATTTTCTGCAAGCTTTGTTATTCTTAATAGCAACATAGGGAGCAGAATGTTGGGTGTTGAAGAAAGAGGAAAACTGCTGCTTTTAAATTGTGGCGCTACCTTAGACTTCTTTGTGTAGGCTGTGTGGAGGAATAGGTTCTGGACAATATTGTACCATGCCGAAGACTACTGGACAACTGTTGCATAGGTAGGGTCTTTTTAGAGAGAGACAGGGTACATATTGATGAGGGGAAGAAGACACATTTATACATTTTACTGTCTGTGGTTCTTATAACATATATTTAGAGAGGAGGGTTATCAGTTCTTATGACACAGGAGGGGACAGTCATTACTTAGATGGAAAGGAGGACACATTTCTTAGATGAATTATACACAAACTTCATTATAACGATGAGGGAGACAATGTTCATCTAAAGATTATTACACATTACCTTCAATTTGGCAGAAAGATGACACAAGACGCAGTTACAAAATATGATGTGTTCTTTTATTCCATTCGACCGGTCGAAATGATGTTGGCTTCCAAGAATTCAAAATTGACTACATGATTAAAACTTCCTCCCTCGCTTCCAAAGAGAGACCCTCCTCTGATTCGATCCGGACTCGACTCTGGACTTCGTCTCTCTCAGTCTAACTCTGTCTTCCCGTCTCTGTCTAACTCATCTTCCTCTCTAGCTCCTATATTGAGAATTCATTTCTGCCATGACGTCATACGCATGTCCAAAAACGTGCATGTCCCACGTGACCTGAACATGCGTGCTTTGCACATGTCTGCAGACAAGAATTCTTACTAACCTATTTTTCGACCTAACATTTTTTCAATATGTTTTTAATTTTCTATTGTTCGTTCTTCTAACTGACCTTATTTTAATTCAGTTTTCATAAAAAAAATTGAACAATCAACATATCTAAACTATTTTATGTGAAAACTGAACAATCGAAATTCTACATTCCATTTCTGACCCTATTTCTGAACCTTGCTTACAAGGTTCGAATCTCGGTCTATCTAATCTCATTTAATGTTTTTCTTACTTACAAGAAAAGGGGGCCTTTCTTGTAACAAAACATCAATGACAGGAAATTGCGATTTTTGGGACATGTGGCCAGAAAAGATGGTTTAGCAAAAGATCTGCTTTTTGGTACAACTCCTGACAAAAGAGGACATGGAAGACCAAAAGCAAGAATGTCAGACAACATGAAGGACATTGTGGGCATTAGCATGGCTGAGTTGCTCAGAATGGCGCAGAACCAGAGTCCATAGCGATGCTTCGTGAAGAGTGCCATGGCTGATCGGTTATGACTAGGGCTATATTCTTTTCATTGTTTTGACTCTTAAGTATATTTCCAACTCAGTTAGATACAGTTAATCAATCGAGAACCATATCACTCTATATATAATATATAAGATATTAATTGATATATACTCGAGAGTCAAAATAATGAAAATAATATTCTCTTGTCATAGCCCTAGTAATGACCATTCCGTCAAAGCGAGAGAGAGAGAGAGAGAGAGAGAGAGAGAGAGAGGGAGAGAGAGCACGTCTATATATATTCTTTCTTCTTCCATACTCAGTTCATATAAGTTGTTAGCGTGGTTCTTGGTAATACCCCAAAAAGTTATCGTCGTCCAAAAATGGCCATACCGAGGCCAGGAATCACATCACAATATTATGGTACACCCTCTATCTCTTTATTCATGACACCACCGCTTATCACTCTCTCTTTCCCCACGTTTCTCTCTCTCTCTCTCTCTCTCTCTCAATGTCATGTCATAATATACCCCCTTCCCTCTCTCTCTCTCTCTCTTTCTTTCTTTCTGTTTTGTCACTCTTCTCTTTCCATTCTCTCTCTTTCTCTCTCTCTCTCTCTCTCTCTCTCACACACACACACACGTTATGATATCATAACGACCCTCTTTCTTTTCTCCTTTATCCCCCTCTTTCTCTCATTAATTTACACCATTCTGTTTATTTCACGACTTTAAATGAAGTATAATGGCAAGCTAAATAACAAACGATATTATCAAAGTTTAGCAGTAACTTTCCAATTTTGAAAATAAATAAATAATTGTTATAATTCTTTTTCTATCCTTTGCAAATGAGTCAATTTTTAGTATGTTATTATGAATGATAACGACTACCAGTTGTCAAAATTTCAGCTTTTCACAGTTGTTATTTCTAACAAATATTAGGTTTTAAAATTTTGTCCCTTAGTTTTGGACGCTACTGTATTTATATAATTTTTTGACAAATGAGAATAAAGATAAATTCGAAAAATAAATAAAACAAAAAATAAATAAAACAAAAAAATAAATAAATATATATTTTTCATTTTTTACACTATCAAACCAAACTGAGTCCTAAAGGACTTTTTTCATTATATCAAAAAAGGGTAAAAATAATTTTTTTTTTTATCGATAATGAGTGTATGACTACAAAAGTTTGGACGATCTTATTTATAACTAGGAACCAATGAGAAGCCTCCAACCTCATTATACAAATATCGAATTTTGGATGCAAGGGAGTTCGCTGTCAGTCTCCGTTTTGAAACGACTGAACTACTGCTGATTCGGACTACATTGATTCCTTACCACCATCTTTGTTCTTAAGAATTATTCAACTCGAGATCATGACTGCATTGATTCTTCGCCGATTTGATTTACTACCACCATCTTTGTTCAACATAATGGCTCAAGACTTAACATGAGCAATTATTACGTTATGTTTCAAATTTTAAAAAAATACTGTATTTTCGATTGAATTTAATATTTTAATATTTAGTCCTGTCAATATTTCATTTTTGATTAGTGAATAAAGAAAAACGGAGGAGCTTTTACCTTTATATTTAGAAGTTCCCTGTCCCATCTTTTTTCTCCTCTCTCTTTCTCTATCACCCGTTCTCTCTCTCTCCCTCTCCCTCTCTCTCTCTCTCTTGCCCCCACCTCTTTTCTCTCTTTCTCTTTCTCTTTCTCTCTCTCTAGTAAAACCAAAAAGTCTGTCGATGGATTTGTTTTTAAAAGCAGCACTCGCCCTAAGTGGATTAATCTGGTTTCCCTCAAAGGAGAAAGTCTCTAAGGAATATCGAATTCACAAGCAGGTCCCAGTGGCATGTCTATCCCGGTCAAGGAAGATCACGTTATGGTTTTGCATTTCTTGCAGAGATATTTAATTGTTGATTAATCATGAATAAAGAAAAGCAGGGAAGCTTTTACTCTCATATATGTGTTAGAGAATGGATAGACAGAGAGAGAGAGAGAGAGAGAGAGCGAGAGAGAGAGAAAGGGGGGTGTGAATTATAGTGTAGACACGTTGACCGGAAGTCAAGATCAGCTGATTGGATTGCGTGTGAGTCACGTGGTCAGGTTAGCTGAATCGTGGAGATTTGGTTGAGACTTGGAAGAGAGCAGACGGCTTCGCCGTTGTCTCCTCCCCTTCGCTGGGGTGGGGACAAATGCTGACGTGGTAGAAATATGACCTAGAAAAAGAAACAACACAGGCCAAATTCACTTTCCAATCTTCTGCGAACAAACTGGAAGGTGAATAAAAAAAAACTATAGAACCAATTTCTTGTCTTGGAGTGAAATAAATCTTCGTCCCCAAAAACAGGTATCAAGTCTCCCTCCCAGACGAGAATTTCCAGATGGACCAACGAAATGGCAGAAGGTATGTTCAAAGACATGTCACACACATATTCACACTTAACAGCATATGAACGATGAAATATCGTTGAAAAAAGCCCCCCCCCCCTGTAGAAAAGTGCCCAGTTGAGGGTGAAGAAATTAATGTTTATAGCTAATTTTTCGATATTTGTCGTCCAAAGGGTCGGTTTTCAAAACGATACCGATCTCGTGAAAATCCGTTGCCTCTCTCGAAAGTTTTAGGCAGACATACATACATTTAAGTTGACAGGTGATATTTATATTACAGACTAGCGGGGGTACCCGGCGTAACCCGGGTGTGTGGAGGTTTGCATGTTATAAATACGTAAAGTGTTGACTGTGCTTTTTTATGGATGTACGGTGCGAACGAAGACCCAACTCTATTAATGGAAAACCACTTATTACATCATGAATGCCACTGTTAGAGTCCTTGTAAAATTTTACTCGCATAACATTGTGTTTGATCTTGGAATAGGGGTTTGTTTTAAATTGCATCCCAAGCGTAGAGTGATAGACAGAGGGGGTGCATTTATATCATAGATCTTTCTTTTCTTCGGTCAGTGTACATTTGAATAGTTGGTTTTCTTTCCCATTTCTTTTCTTTACTTTGTTTGTTCTTTTTTCTTCTTCTTTTCCTTTTTCTTCTCTTTCTTCTTTTTCTTTTTTCTTCTTCTCTTTCTATTTCTTCTTTTTCTTTTCTTTTTCTCATTCTTATCCTTCTTTTTCTTTTTTCTTCTTCTTTCTCTTCTTCGCATTTTTCTTCTTTTTCTTCTTGTTTTTCTTCTCCTCCTCCTCATTTTAGTTCTTTTTTCTTCTTCTTCGTGTTCTTTTCTTCTTCTTCTTCTTCTTCTTCTTCTTTTTCTCCTTTTTCTTCTTCTTCATCTTCTTTTTTCTTCTTTTTCTTTTTGTTCTTCTTTCTCTTCGTCTTTTTCCTCTTCTTCTTCTTCTTCTTCTTCTTCTTTTTCCTTATCTTTTTTCTTAGCTAACTTATTTTTTTTCTTTCCTCCTTTTTTCCTTTTTTCTGCGTATTTAGTTCTTTTCTTCTTTTTTGTTTTCTTCTTTTCGTATTCTACTTCTTTCTTGTTTTGTTTTTAGTTCCCCTTTTCTTCAACATCCTTTTCATTCATCTACCTTTTTCTAGTTTCTTCTTTTTTTAATTTTTTTCTTCATTTCCTTTTAGTTCACTTCTGTATTCTTTCTTTTTCTTCTTTTTTTCTTTTTCTTCTTCTATTCCTTTTCCTTTTCTTCTGTTTTCTTTTTTTCTACTTCTTATTGTTTTTTTTTCTTCTTCTTTTTCTTTTCTCTTCACTTCTTTTCTTTTCTTATCTTTTCTCTCCATTCCAGTGACGCCGGCATAATTAAACGCGGGAGTTTCCTCCAAAAGTAGCAGCCGTGCTGAACCACATCATGACAACGCCTTCCACGCATGAAAATCGTCACTAGAAGAATTGTTTCGCGTTTCACTCCCCCCCTCTCTCTTCCTTTGTCTCTCTCTCTTCCTTTTTCTCTCTCTCTCTCTCTCTCTCTCTTTCTTTTTTCTCCTTCAATTATCACTGTATCCTTCCCTGCGCCGAAGAGGCATGCATAGCCATTTTTAAAGCGCTGTTATTTTCTGTTTACTCTCCTCGGCCAGGAAAACCCGACGCTTTTATCGGTCGGCGAAAAAAAAATACGGGTACGTAAGTTTCACTTTCATTTTATAAGAAATACTCTCCGATTAACAACAATTGCCCTGCCCCCTGCACACTGCGCATATATATATATATATATATATATATATATATATATATATATATATATATATATATATATATATATATATATATACATGCATACACATACACACACACACACACACATATATATATATATATATACATATACACACACAGACACACACACACACATATATATATATACATATACACACACAGACACACACACACACACACACACACACATATATATATATATATATATATATATATATATGGAGGGTGGAGGGAGTATGTACGGGGGGGGTATTTGTGTTTGCATGCCTATGTCTGTGCACGGTTTGCGCGTGTCCATGTGTCTGTACGTGTGTCTATGTGTGTATATGTATGGACATGTGTGTTTATGTATGTTAAAAAGACGAAAGGAAAAATAAACATTTTTTTTTTTTTGCATCTTTTTTTCATACATCCTGTCTACGCGGGATTTAATGTTCATGATATAACGTATATTTTATCTTGTTTTAATGATACTGAAGGATTTTTGCTTGCTTCTTTTTATTTTTCGTTTTGATAAACAAATCCCCAGAAGGCACAAAAAAAATCTAAATAACATTTATCTTAATGAAAAAAACATTGCCTAAATGCGCGCGCACAGACACACACACACATATATATATATATATATATACACACATGCATATATGTATATATATATATATACTAGCAAAAGTACCCGTCGTTGACTGGGTTCAAAAACAGCCTACAAAAAATGGACTCTGATTTATGAAAGTATGATAGGTTATGAAAAGGAAGGGTTGTAAAGAGATAGCTTCGAATTTGGGGGTATCAAAACCAAAGCAAAATATGATGAAAGTAAAAATAAAATAGATAAACCCCATAATTTATCATACCATACCTGTTCACACTAAGACACTTATCACAATATTCTGTGGATCTATATAAAAAAAAAAACCTTGTTAAACTTTGTAACATATTTCCATTCTATGGAGGTCAGGCGCGAACGAATACCCCATAATTTTATTATACCATATTTCTTCAAACTGAAACATAATTATCAAAGATAGACATGAAAAGTCTTTATTAAAGCTTGTGCCTATTTCCATTCTATGGAGGTCGGGCGCGAACGCAGACCCCACAATTTTATTATACCATCCCTATTTAAGTTAAAACATACTTATCAAAGTATTCTTATGTACATCTATATCAAAAACACTTGTAAAAACGTTTTTTTTTTTTTAATTTTTAAATTTTTTATTTCCATACTTTGTGGACTAGGCGTGTACACAGACCCCACAATTTTAATGAATCATCATTATGCCAGATCAAACGTACCCATCCCTGTGTCTCGATACATCTTCTATCATTATATGTGATCAGTTTTCTATAATAGGCAACCATATAGGAGCCTATTCGTGACCAGACACACACACAGACGTTCAGTTTTATATATATATATATATATATATATATATATATATATATATATATATATATATATACGTATGTGTATATATACATATGTATGTGTGTGTATATGTATATGTACAATCGTGTATGTGGTGTGAAAATTTGCGTATTTATCTGTCTGTGTTTCTCTGTCTGTATCCTCGTCCCTCCAAATCAAGAGATTAGACCATTCCTATAATGATCCGGTCCCTGTTGATTTTGCGATGGGAGTTTAGTTTTGTGCAGTTCTAGGAGGTTCGCCCTCCTAGGCCTTGCCTTCTCTCTTTGGGAAGGGGTTAGTTTATTACTAATCGCCTAAGGCGCCTTTGCCGGAAATGCCGACGGGGCTGCCCAGGCACTTTTTTCATATCAGATTGCCCCTCCTCTGAGGCGCTGACTTCTCTATCCCACTTTCCGACCCTGGTGTCTAAATTCTTTACAGTGGGAGAGAACTAAAACCTTTCTCTGTCTTGATGTTTATATTTTCTTTATTTATTTGGTTTGATTTTGTTTTTCATTCCTAATGGGTTTCGTAAAAGTTTCCAGCTCGGAGAAAAAAAAATATAAAGAGCGACTCCTATGCTAAAAATCTACTTCTAGATTCGAAATCCGAACGCAAATTAATACTAAACGGTAAACAAATCCATTTAAGCTTAATCCTTAATTGCAGTTACATGGTACCACCGGTCGTCGGAAGTATCACCAATTTATGCGCGCGTGTGCGTAAATACAAACAAAAGATATGGAAGCAGGATAATGTTGTGCGTTTTGTATCGGAGAAATGGACAGGGTGTTCAATTACGTATGTAAAAGCACATGCTTTATTATCAATACATTAGTGTTTTTAAATTGCATTAGTTTTGTCGTCCATCAGTACCTGCGGTTATACGAAAACACTGAAAATTCAGTCCGTATGGCTAACAAATACTGAGCGTGACTTTTTCTTCAATTAATACAAGTTGGATTTCCATAATTTCTATGAAACGACAGGCGATTAAGCACTCGTGTCGGCGATTTTTGACACAATAGGTGTTTGGATATCATCTCTTTATTAGCCGTCAGACTAAATAAAAATTAGACCATACACTGATATTCAAACCCATATTGTCACAGAAAGCCGCGTGTATATATATATATATATATATATATATATATATATATATATATATATATATATATATATGACTACTTCATTTAATCACATAAAATTAATATACGAAAGTATAAATGTATGCGTAAACTTTAAGTATTTACTTTAACAGTGCTCAATACGTATGTAGAGCTAGGTAATAAGTTATAAAATATATATATGGCAATTAAGCTAGACAGAATATTCCGCGTTTCATTCATGCTAGGATTCATCAGGCTTAAGCTATATATATTTTATAACGTATTATATAATAACGTATTATATATATATATATATATATATATATATATATATATATATATATATATATATATATATATACTAGCATGGGCGACCGGCGTTGTCCAGTTGATTGGATGTGTATGTTGAGCAAAAAAAAAAAAAGTGGTAGTAGGAAGGCATGATTGAACCCGTACTGCAAAGGAGGAAAAGAACGGCGTAAAACCTAACGTTTATGCTGTCACGACCACCGCCATACCGGAAGCGACATTTTTTAAAAGTAAGACTAGACAATCTAAAGGGGAGGATTACTTTTAAAAATATCGGCGAAAAAAGTGCTCCCCCCCCCTGTAGAAAAGTGCCTAGTTGAAGGGGAAGATATTAATGTTTTCAGCAAATTTTTCGATATTCGTCGTATGAAAGATCGAACTTTAAAACGATACTGATCTTGGTAAAATCCGTCGCCTCTATTGAAAGTTTAAGGCAGACATACAAACAGACATACATACAGACATTTATATATTTGTAATAAAAATTTTCGACCCAAACTAATGAAAAAGCTTGCCCTATCTCTGAATACCCTTTATGTAAAATTTGAAATATTTAGACCAGAAATTGTCTGAGTAATTTGGAAGAGACCGCAGAGGTCATTTTTTTTTTAACTTTGGCTCCTATTATGACCCCTTAACATTTATTGTTTTTGGCTCCAATCAAGTTATTCAGTTAGATCCATGTCCAAGGAACCTCTATCTAAAATTTCAAGTGCGTATACCCAAAATTGTCGGAGGAGTTTGGTAGAGTTCTCAAAGGTCACATCGTTGAACTTTGACCCCATAATCGCTAAATTTCTGGCCAAAAACCGATCACATCGATTTTCCCAAATCTCAGTACCCTGTATATCAAATTTCGAGTCTGTAGACTAAAAATTGACAGAGTTATTGCGTAGGGAAATGTACACAGACACACAGACACACATATACACAGATACAGAGACACACAGATACACAGACACGTTCACTTTTATATATATATAGATATATACGTGCCTCCATCTAAGTGACCCATAAGGACAGAACTCTCGTAAATAGAAGGCCTATTCATTGAGTTGCATAGATTTGCTGACGTCACCGTTGTTGGTGCTATCACTGATAAAAAGGCACTTCGAAAGTCACTATTACACGCTACATTTGGGCGTATGATGGTGGACAATAAAATAGCTTTGTTCATATTTCATTACTAGCTTTTGTCATTTTAGTTTTGTAAGAACAAGTTTTATAATTTACAAAATTCATAATTTAATCAGATTTTAATCGTCGTTTTCAGTTTTCAACTTATTGGTTGTTTGTTTTCAATTACAATATATTTAACGCTGTTTTTAATTGGGTAATTTAATTATTGTTTGTTGCGTAAATTCATAATTGTAATTTGTGCCAAACAATAGTACACTTTTTTTTTATTATTATTAATGAAAAGGGCCTATCCATGCTATAAGGATATTTTCGTTATTATAATTTGTTGTTTAAACTTTGGATGATTCAATAAGTATTGTATTATTTAACTTGTATTTTTATCATTTTTTTTCTTGTGTTTTTATTTATTTATTTATTCATCTATCTATTTATTTACTGTATTTAGTATAATGAGCTTTCTATCATATCGGTAGGTTCTAATATAAAGATCATATTGATATTTTTACTCTTAATTATATTTAAACACACGTGCATGCGCGTGCACCACACACACACACACACACACACACACACACACACACATATATATATATACTTTTTATTTGTTTTACATAAGCATTTATATGTCGCTACACGGTGATGAGCATGTTTCGGACACCCAGTTAGGAGTAACTAAGTGTTGCATTGTGGGTGGTATTATTGATGATGTACCAATATGCGCGTATGTTACGTGAGTTCCTATTTAGTGTTCTTGTTTGTAGAGATAGAGACAGGTCTTATATATAAAGAGACATTGAAGAGATATAGAGACAATGTACATGTTACGACAATAGCCAACGGCATGTAATACACAATGAGAGGAGATTTGATATATAGATAGATAGACCGAGAGTTTGACATTTATACTTTGAACGGGAGTGTTTTTATAACATTTATACTTTGACACATATACTTTCTAACACATATTTTTTAGATGATGATTTTATCAAGGTTCTTATAACATAAATGGACAATACCTTTTCTGTTGAATAACAACACGAGGCGCAGATACTAAAAACACATGATGACATCCTTTATTTCATGACCGGTCCTGATTTCGCTCGAGGAATTCAAAGTTTCTTTACATGGCTTTTCTCTCTAACCTTCGCTTCCAAGGTTTGGTGCCAGCAGCTGTTTCTGACTCTCTCTCTCTCTCTCTCTCTCTCTCTCTCTCTCTCTCTCTCTCTCTCTCTCTCTCTCTCTCTCTCGGCTCTTCACTCTTTCCCTCTCTCTAGAGTATATTTGTTTTGTTTTTTTAAAGTCGGTTTATATTTAACCCATAGTTGGGATCCTAACAGATACTACCAGTCCGGGGCAAAATGGACCTGGAAGAAATGGCAATTAAAGGGTGGCTCCACACTCCCCAAAGCCCGCAAGCTGGGGCCTTACCATCGGATATAGTTTAAGGTCATATCCAAGACCACAGCGCAGTGGTTAGAGTACCTGGAAAAATCAATTGTAAAAGTGATATTCTCCTGAAGGTTGGGAATTACTTAGGACCTCTATCCAGTCATGGCTGACGGAATAAGAGTATGCTACCCCCGTGAAGTATATAAGGGATTCCGTTCAAAATTCCTCCTAAATTCCCGAGTTCAACAAGATACATCTTAAGAAAGTCGGAGGTTACATCGCCCGAAACGTTGTGTAAATGACACTCGAGACGAGAACAGTAGTCCGATTAATTCAAATAATACAAATAACGAATCCTCATTTTAAAAATTCAGAAACGTTTCTGTCCAGTGTTAGTTATCCCTTCTTAGTATTTTACGAGTTAATAAAGTTTGTATTATAACCAACTCTTTGTTCGTCAATTATTTTGAGTTGAAGGTTAATCAATTAAAATCCCTATCTCTGAAATGCCTAAAATTCCTGTGATAAACAAAAGAATTTTACTATAGCTAGTGAAATTAGTTATACTATATCGTGATGGTCAATTTATCGACACGACGGGATAAATGATTTGATGTTACTCTGCATTGAATATATACTTTCTTAAATTATCTTTAGTAATAATTACTTTATTGCGTGAATTTAATTAATTTCCACTGTTATTAGTAATATTTCCTTTGATTTAAAGAAATATAGAATATACCTATTTCGGTGCAAACAGTTTTGAAAAATTTCATACATTATATTAATGAGGTTATCTTTGGACGTCACCATGTCGTACGATTGTTTTTCATTTATTTGGTACGTATCTATAAACTCTACTTCATATGGATGAATTGAATTATACTTATTGCGGTATTTTGGGGTACAGAACTACGCTTAGATTTTAATGACCACACAAGATTGTTATATCTGTCTTTGAAACTGCAAACCGTGGACCCAACATAAAATTGAGTGTCATTTCTTATTACTACATTATACATTACATTTACATATATATATATATATATATATATATATATATATATATATATATATATATATATACTAGCAGTTCAGCCCAGCTTTGCTCGGTCCCTATGTACTGTTCATAATTTGATATGCATATGCATATATATATTAAAAAGTTTGACTCATATCCAGGTAACCTACAGCTTAAATTTCAAGTGTCTACAAAGATCAACTCTTTCAACTTTGACCTCTTGGCAGCATAATTTTCGCCCCAAAACTGCTTTAAAAGTTTGCTGCATGTCTGAATATCCTTTATGTAAAATTTTAAATGTTTAGACCCAAAATTGGCTGAATAGTTTGCTATAAACCACAAAGGTATAATTTTTTAACTTTTACCCCTTGGCAGCCAAATTTTCGGCCAAAACCCGACTAAAAAGCTTGCCCTATGTTTGAATACACTTTATGTAAAATTTCAAATGTTTAGACTAAAATTGGTTGAATAGTTTGGTAGAGACAGAAGAGGTCAATTTTTTTTAACTTTGACCCCAATTTTGACCGCTAACATTCATTGTTTTAGGCTCAAATAAAATTAAAAAGTTTTATCCATGTCCAAGTAACATACATCTAAAATGTGAAGTGTTTAGATCCAAAATTGGTAGAGTTTTCAAAAATCAAATCGTTGAACTTTGGCCCCTTGACAGTCAAATTTCTGGGCGAAACCGAGTTAAAAGATTTTCTTAAATTAATATCCTTAATGTCAAATCTCGAGTTTGCAGACTGAAAATTGACAGAATAGTTTGGGAGGGAAATGTACACATACAGACAGACACACAGAGACAATTTCACTTTTATAGATATAATAGATGTATTCGAAGCTAGCATTTCCCATGAAACGCATGTCTACAAATACACTGCGTTTCTGTTCAAGTATTTATGGGGGCAGAAGTTTGTGTACTGTTGTTGCAATTTGTTACAATCTGGCTTTATTTGAACCTATAGTGGATGATGCTGAGTTCTTAGAGGTTGTAGATGCTAATCAAATTATATATAACGATTTTATCCTCCTGTTATCTTGGGGATTTTTTCTCTAAAATATTGTAGAATTCATAGGGAACGTTACTAAGAATATGTTTATTATAAGGGGAATTAAACAATATCAATATACATCTGTTTTTATTCTTGGTAGTAGGTTGATCTGTATCTCTTACTTGGTTCTAGATATCCTGAAGCTCAGTCTCTCGGCCGACAAATATCCCCAAATTGGCCAAAACATTCATTCTTTGACCGTCAACGTGGGCGTTTTTCAGAAGGAGGGATAACTTTTTTGTCAAAGTCATTCACACCCCGCGACATCCACGTACGTAAAAGATGTTGTTTTGAACGCCCGTGACGTCACAAGTCGTGTGGCCGAGACGACTAAATGCTTACCTTTTTTTCACATCCTTTTCCTTTTAATGTTGCAGGTTTGAGCTTGGCTATTGCGACTATTTTGGGGTGGGTGGGAGCTCACACGGGTATTTATTTTTTATAGGGATTTTGGTTGCTCAATAGCCATGCTTTTTTTTTTTTTTTTTTTTGCTTACAATATTTTTCTTTCGGTTTCGCTTCTGGTTTTTGCCTCCGTCGTCACATATTTTTTTTTTTTTATTTAGAAGCGAATTATATAATCGGGCAACTTACTGCCCTTCCCATTTTTTTACGACCGGGCAATCTCAACGTACGTATAAAAAAAACCTTATGTTGAAGGCTAGTGACGTCACAAGTCGCATAGGTTAGACGACTAAACCGTTTGCCTTTTTCACCTCCTTTTTTTCTTACTGTTACAGGTTCGAGCCTGGCTACTGCGGCTAATTACAGTATAACTCCTATAATTTGAACATCTGCTTCGTTCAAATCAGAGGATGCTGTTCAAGTTCCGTGATAAAAAAATGTGCTGCAGTTAACTTTTGTTTTCTAAGAATTAAGAAATAGTAAATGAAATTCATTGATATGATACTTCAAGTATATATTAAGTTGAGTTTACGATATATTGCAAGTAAAAATTGTTAAATAGTATTACCAGGAACAAAAACATTGAAAATATATTAAATCTACTCTTACTTGTTAGGTAGTTATTACACACAGAAATCATACATTTATGTAAAATACAGTTTTTTTTTGTTTTTTGTTTTTTATTTATATGAGTCTCATTGCAGTTTCTATTTTCATCGATTGAGCTCTCGGGCGCTGACATAGTATTCCGTAAGCGATCACGAAAATCTACAATTTCTTGGTTCTGTAGCTTCTTTATGATTATATCTCTTCGGAGTTACATTGCTTGCAAAACATAGTTGTTACTAAAGTAAGAACTTTTTTCTAGAAATTTTATAACCGTCTCCGTAGACTTTTCTGCATCATCCCATGATATTGCTTCATCAGAGTGTTCTTGGTTGTTTACATTAGGGTCAAAAGAATGGGAGCTGTCGCTATTTTCATCACCATTACTGCCTTAAGGATATAAATCAGTAGTTTCCTTATCTTGTTGCACCCACATTTCAACATCATTTGCATTAAGTGATTTAAGAACAGCGTGGTTGGTCGGTAACCGTTTGGTTTCAAGAATCTTTTCTAGACCAGATGTATTCTCTGATTTTAGAGTTGCAAGCCATTGTGATGGGTTGTTTTACACTATTTTAAATATAGCAATCTGAAAAAAATTTTACAGTTAGTGTAAATTAATTATCAATAGCTAATCTACATTAATTACATAGTATCAATATTAACATTTCTGCGCAATATCTGATTAAACCATGTAAACAGTTTTACTGCAACTCCGCATCAAATATGCTAATACAATTTCAATGAGTAGACAGTTCAAGTTTAGAGAAAGTCCAAGTTTAGAAGAAGTCCAAATGAGAGAAAGTCCAAATGAGAGAAAGTCCAACTTTAGAGGAAGATCAAATTAAAGGAGTTTTACTGTATTTTTTTCTGCTATTTTTTTTATTTTTTAGGTTTGGGTTGTTCTATACCCTTACGATAACATGTACCCCCACTAGTATCTAAGAAAAAATGTATCTGACCAAAAACGATATATGCTCCATGCGTACGGTATTTGAGGACATCTTTTAGGGCCATGCCTTACATTTTCCATAACAGTAATTTTCATTTGTTAAATGTGAAGAAATTCAGTATTTTAGTCCAGAAATGGATTTAAATTTATACGATAAAAAAGGAAAATCCAAAAATTTCGTCTATTTTAAGACTTTCTCAAAATCTCTGATTTAAAAAACAGAATACAATAGGTGGTACGCCACACATACACACACATACACACATGCATTCATACGTACGTATGCATATGTATTTAAGCAAACATTGTTAAAAATTACAGAAATATTCTGCTTAATTATGCGTTTTTATTTTCTCGATTTTGGTAAAGTTTTTTTTTTATGCTAAAAAAATCATAAAAATCAAAATTACATAATTAAACAGTAGATTTCTGTCATTTTTAATAGCGTGTGTTTAAATGGAACTTAATACGCACAATTCATATGTGTGTGTGTATGTGTGTGTGTGTGGACTTCTAAAAATACATAAAATTTATATATATGCACATATATATATATATGTTTGTCTAAAACTACAAACCTAATGAACTTTCACACGTGTGTGTGCGTGTGTGTGTGTGTGTGTGTGTGTGTGTGTGTGTGTGTGTGTGTGTGTGTGTGTGTGTGTGCGTGCGTGCGTGCATATGCGCGAGTGTTGTGCTGTGCTGTGCATGTATGTATGAGTTCGTACATTTGTTGGCATAAAAGAAGTCACGCTGTAAGGCTATAATGTAAAACAGAACTATGGATCTACCAATATTGAGCTTAAGTGATTATTAACTCATTGATCGCTAAATATTGTGCACGGATTTATGCGTAGATAGAGAAAAAAAGTGATCGATAGATAGATATATAGATAAGTAGGTACTTAGCAGCAAGTGTGCAAATGATTTCGCAATATCTCCATATGTTTTAATGTACATATGTATATTAGGACATATTTACGATCGTGCAAGCGCTTACAAGTCGCCTACTAACCTGTACACATCAGAGAATCGGTATTGCAAGGAAACAATTTTTTATAGGCATGACGTAGATATACCGTGTTATTACGTCTTCTTATGACATCATTCGCTGTAATATGTCATATATATATTTAACGTATCATCCGCGAAAGCAGTAAATAACATTATTACTTATATTTACCTCAGAGGTTCTGTCTGCATTAATACCGATTCCATAGAATGAGTCATACGTATTAGTAATGAAACTCTTTTCCAATTCATTCCTTATTCACAGAAAATGGATTATTGATTTCGGATTTTTTCTTTTAGATAAGGATTGATAATATTTTGATTTTTTTTTTTCCGAATATTTATTAGTACTTATTAATCTATATATATATATATATATATATATATATATATATATATATATATATATATATATATATATATATATATATATATTGGGTCAGTTCTATATTTAAAGTACAATGGAAACTAATTTAATAGAAATGTTTAATAAGCTCATATTTGTTGCGTGTTTGGTTTTTCTGTCCAAATAAGTAATTTTTTGCGCTATTTGGATAGCGTAAAGAATTACAATATTATAAAATAAATAAATAAATAAAATTAAATAAATATCATCTTCATCAAAATATATTTGTTTATTAAATATACTTCTCATTCTGTGGAATTTCCCTGGGTCCTGCTACTAATTATTATTTGGTTTCCTTGTAGTGCAACCCGTATATAAGAGACCCACATATAAGAAAACGGATATAAGAGAGATTTTCTCTGGTCACAAATTAGAGCCTGTGTTAATGTACAGCATAACCCAGCATAACCAAGATATAAGAGAGCTGTAAGGGACTGGTGTGGAATCTCTTATATCCGGGTTACACTGTATCTATATATCTGAAACCGAAACTATGTTACTTTCGTATTATTAGAATTATTCGGACTACTGTTCTCATCTTGAGTGCCATCTTCACGACGTTTTGGTCGATGTAACCTCCGACCTTTTTCACTCGGGAATGTTTCTGTCAAACTCGGGAATCTGCACGGAATTTCGAACGTAAATTTTCTCCAAGAGGGTAACATTCTCTCGTTCTGTCAGTTATGACTGAATGGATGTCCTAAGTAATTCGCAATTGTATTATCGTCTACAAAGACCCGTGGCGCGGGGTGGGGGTAGGATAGTTAGAAAAAAATACAATTGCAAAGTGATATTCTTCTGAAGGTTGATGGTTCAATCCTCAGTGTGGGCGACCAAAAATACAATTGCAAATTACTTAGGACCTCTATCCATTTATGGCTGACGGAACGAGAACATGCTACCCCCGAGAAGTAAATAAACGGTTCCGTTCGAAATTATTTTCAGATTCCCGAGTTCGATAGAAACATCCTCGAGTTCGATAAGATGCACGTGAAGAAGGTCGGAGATTACATAAATCGAAACGTTGTGAAAATGACACTAAAGAGGGGAACAGTAGTTCAAAGAATCTAAATGATGTAAACTAGCGGAACCTGCAGAAATTCCACAGCGGACTCATTCATTTGTAATATATTGATGTTGGCATTCTGTCGATGTTCAGTGTAAATGGAGACGCCATAATAATATTGTAACTCTTTTTTTAAAACTGCAAAAGTATTTATCTCAGCTAGTAGAGATGCCCAGCGTAGCCCGGTCGTAAAATATACTTCTATCGATTCTTATATATTACTAGGGGGGGGGTACCCGGCGGTGCCCGAGTGTTTGTAGGTGTGTGTGGTTGTTAATGAAAAGCTAAGAATAAGCGAAGTAAAAAAAGAAAACAGAAAAACGAACGTTAAAACTTAAGCGGGGGTGGCTAATCAAAACATCGAAAAAAAAAACTAACGTAAGGCAAACGAACGATGTTAAATGTAAAAATCGAAAAAACAAAAAAGAAAACAGAAAAACTAAAAACCAAAAAAAAAAAAACACGTGAAAAATGGCTTAAATAAGCCTGTTCCTGTATTAACATTTTTAGCGGACACACAAATACACATACATACATACAAACATACATACATACATACACACATTTTCGCTTTTCTATATATAGAAGATAAATCTTGTGGTTTCAAAAATAAAAAGATATATCCATATGATTTGAATCGAAACTGAAACCAAAACTTATGAAGAATTCTTGGTAAAATTATTTTTAAAAAAAGAAGATAGTTTGAGTGCCATCAGCTATAATCGAAACCGAAACCAAAACTTTTAAAGAATTCTTAGTAAAATAATGTTTTCTCGCAATAAAGTCACGTCGCAATTAATGATTTCGACAGTTTTAAATAGTATTTTCGTTAGTCTGCCATACTTTAGTCTGAAATAACATTTTTCGTTGTTTATCTGTTATCTTACGTTTAGAACAGCATTTTCAAATGCGTCTACGCTTCAATATAAAGAAGTTCTCCGTTTGTCAGTCTATCACGCTCACGTTTTAAATTATCATCCTCAGCGCTAAACACTATCTCAAAGATTGAATGACAGCATCTTGACTAATGATGGGACGATTGCAATATTTTTCCCCGATTCCGATACAATTACCAATTCCGATTCTTTATAAATCTCTAAATATTTAACCATAAAATTGTTATTTTTTTTTGTTCGATTACCGTAAAACACGCGCACACACACACACACACGCACACGCACACACACGCGCGCGTGCGCGCACACACACGCGCGCACACACGCACACACACACACACGCGCGCACGCACACACACACATACACACGTTAAAGGTGCATATATTTTACTCAAACGTAAAAATACACTTGTGGGAGGTGATCTATATTTATTTTTACAGGTAGTTTAAAATCAATATATTTCAATTATTTCATCATTGCTGTTAACAGGAGAAGATTTTGCTTTAAACAAAATCAAATTCAAAGAAAGAAAATTAAAAGAATCGTTTTTCGGCATTGGAAATTAGGCATAGATTTTTCCGATTTCGATACCGATTCCGATACCTCCAAAAGTCCCGGGTTTTTTTTTTTTTTTTTTTTCCTATTCGCAATTCCTATTAATCGTCCCAACACTAATCTTAACACGAGTGAGTTCTTATATTTTAATTTAATTTTATTTTATTTCTGTTTATTGTGAAAAAGGTAACGGTTGACAGCGAACGCAGTTGCACACCGAACAAAAGCGGGATACGAAGACAACTGGGATGTAAGAATAGTATATAAGAAACAAAGAGAAGGGGTGAGATAGAGAAGGGTGAGGAGTGGAAGGATTGACAAGTAGGCACGCCATTGACTTTGTTAACGTCATTTGTTAACGTCATATGGGATATCCCTTGCCATCCCCCCCCCCAACACCGTTCGACCCTGCAAATCAATAAAAACAGACAGTGATAAGACGTTCCGTTAGGGAATCGCATACGGGATTCCTTGTTCGGTTTGGCACTGTCAAAAATCTTCTTCGTCTCAAACATAGGAAGAATTATATGATCTCCGTGCATTCGTTGATCATGGGTTGGGCACAGTGGTTAGGGAATTCGCTAGCTACCATGAAAAATAGTGTAAAGATCTACAAAAAAAAAAAAAAAAATTAAGCTCTCTTCGGTACAAATAGTGTTTATATAAACATTAAGAATTAACCAGTACACAAAAGCAATCGTATTTCAACAAAAGCTTGCAGGCTTAGCAAACAGAAAGGAGCGGTGAAACTCTCTCTCTCTCTCTCTCTCTCTCTATATATATATATATATATATATATATATATATATATATTATATATATATATATATATATATGTCGGTCTCCATATTTTCCAACTTTATCTCCTCCGGAACTAAAAGTGGCAGAGCGGCACTAGGGGCCTCGAATGATTTCATTTTTTACGGGTCGTTCTTTAATGGGTCTTTAGCTGGGGTAAAATTGAAAAAAAAACAAAAAAAAAAACATTCATCTTAGTTTATTTTTTATTTTTAATCTGTTCTGTTCATATGCGTGTCACGTTGGTACAGTGGTAACGTCATCAACTTTGAATGCTACAGTTTCGATTCTATCTAATGGCACCTCAATACTTTATTTTTACTTTGAAATCACGACTCAAAAATAATATGCCCGAAATATGGACAAATTAAAATATCATATTAAGTGTATTTTACGCCCGGGTGAAGCCGGCCTCCCCACCGCTAGTATGCAAAAATGTATACAGACACACACACACACATACACACACACACACACATATATATATATATATATATATATATGTGTGTGTGTGTGTGTGTGTGTGTGTGTGTGTGTGTGTGTGACATCACTCGTGCCACAGTCTGGTCATTTGCATAGTGTCAGAGGGTTCGTTCCACTATATATTGGGTACAATATATTAATCAATAGATAATTGGCTCTATAATAACAAATACGAAATTTGCATGAATAAAAATATCATACTTCAGCGCATTTTACGACCGGGCATATATGCGGTCGTAAAATACTGATTTCGTATTTATTATTATAGAACCAATTGTCTATTGATTATTATATTGTACATACTATATAGTGTATATTATTATTATTATTATTATCATTATTAATATTATTAATATTATTAATATTATTAATATTATTAATATTATTATTAATAATAATAATAATAATAATAATAATAATAATAATAATAATAATAATAATAATAATAATAATAATAATAATAATAATAATAATAATAATAATAATAATAATAATAATAATAATAATAATAATAATAATAATAATAATAATAATAATAATAATAATAATAATAATAATAATAATAATAATAATAATAATAATAATAATAATAATAATAATAATAATAATAATAATAATAATAATAATAATAATAATAATAATAATAATAATAATAATAATAATAATAATAATAATAATAATAATAATAATAATAATAATAATAATAATAATAATAATAATAATAATAATAATAATAATAATAATAATAATAATAATAATAATAATAATAATAATAATAATAATAATAATAATAATAATAATAATAATAATAATAATAATAATAATAATAATAATAATAATAATAATAATAATAATAATAATAATAATAATAATAATAATAATAATAATAATAATAATAATAATAATAATAATAATAATAGGAAATCTGCATAAATGAAAATATCATACTTCAGTGTATTTTACGACCGGAGAGCGCTGATCTACCTTATAATAGCAGCTAGAGACCGTTCGTGTGCGCATATGCACGCATACGCGCGCACATATACACACGAACAAGCTCACTTATACTAGCAGGCCGTTTAGCATTGCCCGGTCGTAAAATATGCTTAAATATTATTCATGTAGATTTCTCATCAATAAATATTCATTATTGAAGAGCCAATTTTCTATTGCTTATTATATTATATCCAATATATAGAAGTAATTTCAAATTAAAAAAGAAAAATAGGATTTGGGTGCCATCAGCTAGAATCGAAACCAAAACATATAAATTCCAGCAGTATTCGTTACTGTCTGAGCTAAGTCCATACGCATATAAAAAAATTAAAAAAAGTAACGTTATTAAAGGTATAAATGTATATTAGCACACGCGTAAAAGTAACACGTTTAGTCGATTTACGACTGCCAAGCTTCCATTATTTTCAATTTTGACTTCTTAGCAGCTATTTTAGTGGCTAAAATCTAGCCGGTCTCTCGCCTTATAAATATATAGTTCTTAATTAGATCATCCAGAAAGAATTCGACATGTTGTTGGTTGGCCCATTCTTCGACATTTCTGCAATGGAAGGTCTTGATATTTTAATGAATTATTTATAATTTTTGGTATTGGTATTCATATTAAAAACCCTTTTTTCTATTTAGTTATTTATTTGCTTCCCCACTGAGCAAATTAGGCACAAGGCCGTTTTTTAATGTGGAGAGTGGGGGGAGGGGACGAGCTCCCCCGAGAGGGAACTGGATAGTGACAATTGGTATGAAGGGTTTCCCCTACATTGACCAATAACTGATTGCGCAAGAGCAATGGTCTTATATGTGATCTTATAAGCCCCCACATATAACTTTGATTGCAGTATCTGCCAGAACAGATACTACACTTTGATAACAGAAAAAAGATCTTGGCCCGAAGGCCAAGAAGAAAAAAGGTGAACCTTTTTTCTGTTTGTTTAGTTATCTATTTGCTTCCCCACAGAACAAATTAGGCACATGACCATTTTTTAATGTGGAGAGTGAGGTAAGGGGGGGCAGTTCCCCCGAGACAATTGGTATGAAGGGTTTCCCCTACATTAACCAAAACTGATTGCTCCCACATATGGTCTTGATTACAGTATCTGCCGGAACAGATACTACACTTTGATAACAGAAAAAATCTTGGCCCGAAGGCAAAGAAGAAAAAAAAGCGAACCTTTTTTTCTGTTTATTTAAAAAGAAAATACAACTTTCTTATATATGGGTCGCGGAATTGCATTCATCTTCAAAAAATCTAGCTAATTTGCATATTTTTAAACATTCATTTTAATTAATTCCCTATTAGATTTTTTTCGGTTTTCTTATGGGATGATCATCTTTAGTTAACAATTACGTGTAATTATATTCATGCAGATATTCTACATGATTTATACTTGCGTAATATTTGCGTAAAATATCATAGTTAACACAAACCTCTTTCTATATTTATCTATGTATGCATCTATATTTTTGTTTAAAAATTTTTGTCTACAAAACTCCTCTGTCAGTTTTTGGTCTACAGACATGAAACTTATTATATAGGGTATTCGAACCCATGCGAAACTTTATATTTGGGTTTTAGCCGGGGAAAAAAGTGTGAAAATTGGAATTTACCAAATGAAGGTCGAACGATGACATTATGAATATGCATGCATAACGTAATAGTTATTGGTTCATGTTTTAATTTTTAGCATTGCAGCAAACATATCTTCGGGCATAAACGTCAAAGGAAAAAGTAAATCGTAAGCTAAACGTTTTGGTTTCGATTCTCGGTGGTGGCGCATGAGTCATTTTTTTTTTAACTTTTTAAATTATTACTATATATTGGGTCCAATATAATATAATAATGTAATAATAATTATGAAATCTGCATTAATTAAAATATCATATTTAAGCGTATTTTACGCAGAGGCAATGACGGGCGGATTGCTAGTTAAAGATAAAAACTTACTAAAGATTTTTTTATACTAGTGGGACACCCGGCCATGCCATATCGTAAAATACGATTAAATATGTTTTAATTCATGCAGATTTGTATTTGATATTACAGAGCCAATTGTCTATTGAATATTATATTGTGCCTAATATAGAGTACTAATTTCCAAAGTTTTTTTTTAAAGTACTTAGGTGCGATCAGCTAGAATCGAAACCAAAAACAGTAAGCGCTTCAGACGCGTTCCCTATCGATGTATCTATCGAGAGATAGCTAAGAAATATTTAACAAAGACGACTGCGTGAAAAGAAATAGAAAGATGTCATCTATAATATAAAGAGCAAAAATCTGTTTAAATGTATGCATGTATGTATGTATGTATGTATGTATGTATGTATGTCTCGCAAAAACTTTCGACAGAGGCGACGGAAAGAAATAGAAATATGTCATCAAGTATAAATTAACAGTTTGCATTTCGACTTGTCGATATCTGTCTGCACGCGTTATTCATCCATCAAAACAAAGATTTTACTCCCTTATAAACCATCTTTGGTTTATGATTACTATTTCCTGTTAATTTCAGTAGTTTAAGAGTTTATCGGCCAAATGTTTACACACAGACAGCCACACACACATCGGTTTTATTTATATAGATTAGTCTACATTTTATGTAATCTATAAGGATAGTGAGAGGTGGCTTTTCTTTGTCTTTCTTTTTCGTGATCATCATCATCATCATCATCATCATCATCATCATCATCATCAACAACAACAACAAAAATGACTCAGGTAATGATCCACTTGTGTGAGAATACTGATACCAAGCAAGCACTGAATTTGCCCGGCCCACTCGCCACTTAAACGGAAACAATTATATGTAGTGACATTCCAAACAAAAACGAGATCGAACCAAACATTTATCTAAACACAAGCAATTCGCCTCCTCCCTCGAGATTCACATCCACAAATATACGAAGGCTTAGAACTGACCCAGACTAAACAGAATCCTTTTCTCCTAGTAAACTCCCCAGATATCCTAGTGCTATGTGAAACTAACCTCCATTCCTCAAACCCCTCCGATTGCTGTGATGTGACTGGATACCGCCCACTCTGCTGTAAAGAACTGAAATAGACATAGGCATGGGCTATGCGAAAAATATAGAACCACACGATCAGACATTCAAGTGTATTAGATACGTGTATCATTGGCGGAAAATTGATAGAGGGGATATAGTTTTGAAAGCCGGTTTAGCACAATTTTTTGTGGGTTTCCGATTATTTTTCTTTTTATTATTATTGTACTTGAAAGATTAAAACCTAAAGTTAATTTCCAAAAGGAAATAAACATAGTTTTACACGTGAAAATAAAGTTACAATGAAAAATGTTTTATGGCGATATTCGGACAAGTTCAGCTAAATTTGGAAATTAAAGAAATTCATTGTAAAAATCCCTTGAAATATAAATATTATTTTTTGGGGACTATATCAGATAATTAGTTACAAGTTTATATAAAAAGTATGTTACGCTAAAAATTACGTGTCCATTCATGCAAGTAAAATATTATAATCTTACATATAAAAATTACGCTAAAAATAAGAGAAAATTATAATTTTTTGTGTGAAAATATTAAATAAACAATGCTTAATTCAATGATAATATCGGTAGTTCGAGAAATTAATTTTTATATCGATTTCGTTAATACGGATTTTGGGGGCTTTTTTTCGTAATTTTCCTGAAAAAAATAATATTTTTAATTGTTATAATTTACAATGCTTTATTTTCATCAAAAAGCAAAAATAAATTCATTTTTTTTTTGACGACTGAAAACCATAAGTTCAGTAAAAGTGTTTTTTGTTTAAACAAAATAATATATTTCCACCAAGATTCAAATAAAAATAATGGATTCATATTTCGTGATCGTTATTTGATAAATACTGAAATTTCTATCAAAATTGGTTAATTTCCTGATTTTGGGTGAATTTTTAGATAAAGGGAAGGATCAAAAAGTTTTTTTTTGCATTTTGAGCATTGGTTGTTCATTTTGTACGCACGTAGTCTTAGACTAACCTTGCAACACAGGGTTAGTTACTTACACTTCCTCCAGCGCTTTCCTTCAGCCCATGACTGCACCCTGTTCGACCGAGTTTCTGAGAGTATAGATGCAGCACTTTCTTTAGAAACTAGTACACCTACTTGGTGATTTTTATGTCCACCACCTGGAACAGAATAAAACCGTTCACAGCGTTCAGTAATCTTTTGTCAAGGCGACCTGTTTAACGCAAGAAAATATCCTTGAGGTCATAGAATTAAGTTGTTTCCTGTAATTTGAATTTTCCCCTTCTCCTCTTCGTCTTTCTGTCTGTCTGTCTGTCTGTCTGTCTAGCTATCTCTCTCTCTCTCTCTCTCTCTCTCTCTCTCATATATATATATATATATATATATACTAGCAGGCCGCCTGGCGTTGCCCGGTTGTAACATACGCTTAAATATTACATTTTAATTCATTCTGATTTCGTATTTATTATTACAGAGCTAATTCTCTATCGATTATTATAAGGGTTGTGACAACAGCATATTCTTTTCCTTGTTTTAATTCTCCGGTATATATCCGACACAGTTAAACACAATTAATCAACCGGGGATCACATCAATATACCTAAAACACATAAGATATCAACGGATATATACCTGAGAATCAAAACAAGGAAAAAGAATATGCTGTTGTCATAGCCCTAATTATTATATTGTATCTAATATATAGTAATAATTTCAAAAGTAAACAAAAAAATGGTTAATGTGTCATCAGCTAGAATCGAAACCAAAACAGCCATGTATATAATAAAAAAAAAAAACAAAAAAAAACATCGGTACTTTTATCGGAATCGGGAATTTGGAATAGAATTAGTAATTGTATCGGAATCGGGAAATTTTTTATACCGTCGGTTTCAAGCCCGATAATAAGGCCCGTTTAAGGTATCCTTATCAAGCTCTCTTCAGCCAATAAGGATACCTTAAACGGGCCTTATTATCGGACTTGAAACCGACGGTACGAATGATCTGTCTCAACTAACAACTTTCTGTACACAAAATATAAATACGCTCTTACAATTTGGATTTTCCTTTTAATTGAGCACTCTGCTGGAATTCTTTTTCCAAAAAAAAAACTAATCATATATATATATATATATATATATATATATATATATATATATATATATATATATATATATATATATATATTTAAATAAGGGGGTAGTCACCAACAATGTGTATTTTTTAACATTATTTTATTATTCCGTGTCTTGGGTTTTCATTGAGAATTCTGTTTGAATCATTGTAATAATGTTTTTAAATCATTGAAATCGTTTTTACGCGTTTCAGACGTTCTGTGAAGCGTCCTCGTCAGAAATTATTTTCAAATGTGTTGGAGATGTAAAAATGGCATTTTCGTAGTTCATTTGAAGTGTTTCCAAGGGAGTTGAGGCGTGTAAGTGTCTATTATATATATATATATATATATATATATATATATATATATATATATATAACACTCACTATGTCTGCCTGTCTGTCTGCTTGTTTCCATATATTCAAACTCTATATCTTCAGAAACTAAAAGGCGCAGAGCGGTGCTAGGGGTCACACATGATTGCGCGTTTTATGAATTGTTCTTTTATGGGTCCTTAGCCGGTTAAAATAGTTTTTAAGGGGTAAAAAAGGGGTCAACATTGAAAAATTGTTATACATTTTGTACATTCATATTAGTTTATTTTTAATCAGTTCATATACGTGTCACGTTGGTACAGTGGTAATGTCACCAGCTTTGAATGCTACACTTTGGTTTTCGATTTCGATTCTAGCTGATGGCACCCAAATACTTTTTATTTTTTTACTTCTGAAATCACGAATATAATAATATATACGAAATCTGGACAATTAAAATATTATATTTAAGCATATGTCACGACCTGATAAAGTCGGGTTCCCCCCTCTGCTAGTATATATATTGTTTAACATATTACCTTTAATTAGCTCATAGACAGACAAAAAAAAACGGATACAGTCGACTCAGGTCAGGCAATGTCAATGTTTATCCTATTCGATTTTGACCCCTTAGCATTTATTTTACGGGTGAAAAACCAAATCAGAAGTGTACTATGGGCCCAAATATTCTATAGATCAGGTTTCATTTCTGTAGACCAAATATTCAGGGAGGAGTTTGATAGAGATTTCTTGCACACACAATGACAAGACCACTCCTATACATATATGTAAATATATATAAAAGTGTTTCCGTCTGCTAGAACGTTTTTATCTTAAATTCTACGCAGTTATGCAGAATGTAGAAACTATGCATAAATAGAATCCAGTGTAAAAGTGAAATAGAACTAATAATCTAATAAGAAATCATAAAAAATGAATAAGTAATTAATTAATATTCCGTTTTCAAAGGAATATGTAAATTAGTTAACCTTTATGTAGTCGCTCGTATATCTATGACTGAGTATATTAAATATCTTTTTTAATAATTTTTAAAAGAATATTTTTAATATCAATATCAGAGCGAGAAATCAAACTAAACTTTATAGGTAAATAGAAGATTAGAAATAGGCTAACCTTCAGAGCCAAGAGTACCTTTGTTGACTGTTCGCGTCTCCCGACAAGCAGTGCGTATTGTTTCTCTGTATCGTATTTCGTTTTTCAGAATGTCACTCTATCGACCCGTTCCTTACGATCGTGAGGACCAGCAAGCCTCACTTTTTGATCTATTCTTCATTATACGACCTGAGGCTTGCGTGACGAATTTCCACATCCCACGCTGGTTCTCTTATTATATTGATAGATATTGCCTTTAATTCTTGACCCTTTGCTGAAGAGCCGTTACCCCAAAACAAATAGATACTTTCAAAATGCTAGCTGGGAATCCATTAGAAACTACATCAAAGACGCACCACCAGCATGTAAGTGAAGCTACTTACTAGGTCAGAGGATGCATGTTCCCTGACGGAAATTCTATAGTTAGCCCCACTCTCTTCAATAGTTCAATGCAACCGCCATTGTGAAAAGTAGAAAGCGTACGCTAATACGGCCCCATAAATCAGATACAAATAGACACAACTTTATAGAAGTTGGCAATTATTAGAAGAATGAAATAGCTAAAACCAAATAAAATATACCGATATGACCGAAAACATTGAGTCGCAGAAATTAGGAACTCGCTATTTCTGGATCATCAATAATAATGTAATGAGTATTGAGTTAATAAAGTATATATGAAAAAGGTTTAAGGGAAACACAGTTAGATTTAAAGTTCTGAATTTAGAATTACAGAATTGAGAAATAAAGTTGCCTCCCCTTTGTCAACCAATTTTTCACAAATGCGAAACAATAACTATAAAATACAGACTAACTCAAAGAATACGAAAATAACTACGGAGCCAGTAACTTTTCTCTTTTCTTTTCCAAACAATAACCAACATGCCTGAAGACGGTCGGAGGCTAATCCGACTGAAACGTTGCACAAATAACACTCAAGATGAGAACAATAGTCTGTTCAATGCAAGTAATGTAAAGTTAGATGTATTCAGTCTTAGTATAATAATAGAAAATGTTGGTATGATGAAAAATGTCAAGGCCGAATAAATACGGAATGATCCAGACGAAAGGAACGTGTCAGTAGAGAGGCGTGTCAAAATCGCCATCTTGTTTTCTTTTCAAATTAATAAATTTAGAAGAAAACAA
>NC_136506.1:88249350-88276850 GCF_053919585.1 Euprymna scolopes
AGAAGATGTACCATTTAAAATCGCCGCAAATCATTTCTTTGTTTGCATATTTAAAAACTAAACATTAATCAGAAGTAACTTTTCCAGAGCATTCATCCTCAAGCCTAAATATCAGCTGACATGATACTGTAAACAAACACAGAAGGAATTATGAGCATTATCATTATTATTTTTATTTATTTATTTATTTATTTTATGAAATAGTCCACCGGGCAAATTATCCCTCGTAATAATTTAATTCTATAACTGTAACACCTCCTCTCTTATGAAGTTCGCTAGGACCTCTTTTGTCTTGGAAACTTCAGCTCGGATCGCCTGGTTCTTGTCATAGAGTCGTCACGTTGAATCCTGTATGCTGAAAGCGAATATCGAAGCCGCAGGCAAAAGAAAAACAGGCACGTGGAGTCTATTCTACTTCACAGATATGTTACAGGTCTTTTTACAGATATATGGTTCAGTTCTTATCAAGTTTTTAAAAGTCTCAAATCTCTCTTCTCTTCACAGACAACGTCAGACGGGGTTTGGAGGAGGGGTCACGTCTTCAGGGAACAGTGTGGCTACTTCGAGTTCCACGCACAAACTTTCGCTGGAGACTGCCTTGAAACTGACTAAATTCGCGCGGCACTAGCCCTATATAGTAAGGTCAGGTATGGGGGAGATGATTTCCTAAGCCAATCAAATTACGCAACGAAATTGGGGAAGCCCCAAATTTTGTGGGTGTGCAATTCGGCCATATCACTAATTTTGCAATCTGAGATTCAAGTCAATATTAAATTCTAATGACCCCTAAGGTCACCGACTGTCAGTCCAATATCTGGCTCTGAGTTCGTTGCAATTGTTCCCAGATTTCTACCGTCAATTTTGAATACAAAATGTATCTCTCTGGCTTCCAAACAATAAGTAAATATATCTATTTTGACAATGAAATAAAATTTATCTCTCTATCTTCTACTTTAAGTCTTGGGGATATCTGCTATTACCCGGGATTGATTAAAGCTATCTTAGCATACCCGGCTCCCCAATGATGGATAATTCGCTCCCTCAAGTCGATCACGTTACAAACAATACATACGCAATCTACATAAATTAAAATATCATGTTTCAGTTAGTACGATCGGATATATATATATATATATATATATATATATATATATATATATATATATATATATATATATATTGATGATGGGATGATTCCAATAGTTTTCCCGATTCCGATACAATTACCGATTCCGTACTAAATTCTCGATTCCAATACAATTACTGAATCCGATTTTCTATAAAGCTCTAAATATTCAACTATAAAGTTGCTGTTTTTTCCCGATTACTGTAAAAATGCATGTTAAGTATATTTATGCTAAATAATTGTTATTATGCATGGCAAATGTATTTAAATGTGCAGACAGCTATATCTTGAACATTTAGACAAATAGCACAATCACAGACCGACAGAAGTACTCGAAAATGAAAGACACAAAATCCTACACGATATAGATATACAAACGGATAAATTCATCCAAGTAAGAAGACCAGATCTCATAGTAATTAACAGGAAGGAAGAGTTCTGCCAGATTGTAGATTTTTGCCGTTCCAGAAATCTACATAGTAAAGATCAAGCAGATAGAGAAGCGAAGAAAATACATGGAACTGACTAGAGAGCGCAAAGGGCTATAGAAAATGAAGAAAGTCAAGAAAACACCACTGATGGTAGGAGCACTAGGAACAATACCGAAAGAATTTTGAAAAAGAATGGGAGAGATTAGAATCAGAGGAATGGCTGAGATATACAACGTTTCACAATAATGAAAACGGCTGAAATATTAAGGAAACCCCTTGAATGCTGAGATTTACAAAGCAGCTACAGACACGAACCAGACATACAGAAACTGCTACAGATATAGAGTGTCCAAAAAGTCACTAAAGGGTTTCGAACTTAAATAGATTCCTTATTTTAGTAATATCTTTCTGTAATTTTAACACAATCTGACTAAAACATTGGATTTTTTTTTTTAAATAATGCAAAATTCAAACAATCTTTATTTATAAAAAATAATGTCTTTTAAATGTTGCCCATTTTCAGCTTCGCATATTTGTGCTCTTTCCAAAACATTATTCATGACAGATTGCAGAATCTCTGGATTGCGTTTTAACTTCCTTATTTCGTTCCAGATGTTTTCTTTCAATTCTTTCGGGGTTTGGGGTTTATTAACATAGACTTTTTCTATCCTGACATGAGGGAGTTAAAACGCAATCCAGAGATTCTGCAATCTGTCATGAATAACGTTTTTAAAAGAGCACAGGTATGCGGAGCTGAAAATGGGCAACATTTAAAAGACATTATTTTTTTATAAATAAAGATGGCTTGGATTTTGCATTCTTTTTTTTTTTTTTTTTTTTTTTTTTTTTGATTTCCCAAAGTGTGTTAAAATTACAGATAGATATCAAAAATAAAGGATCTTTTTCGACGGCCTTTATAAAACAAAAAAACATCGCACGAAATCCTGGAAACTGAAGCTGTATAAATGTAAGGGAACCTACCCCACGCGTGCCTCAGCGCCCTCCCCTCTTTTTGTGTGTATTAGTGGGTGTCACAATAAACTGGTACCACAACAAATGAGTGAGGAGGATCAAGGAGGATAGAAATAACGAGGAGGGAAAGCACTAGCCAGACCTCCGTTGGATGAGTTAAAAGAGAACTGGAACCTTCAGGAGGCTTATTGCAACCCAAATTCCAGTGAAGACCAATGGTCGCTGCCAACGAGAAATCGATGATAAGCGGCGATAACTCAAATTCTGCAAAAGTTATCGAAAAAGGTATCGAAGAGTACTGGAAATTTGGGGAGATTTGTTGTCATTCAGACACAACAGATTTTCAAAGAGAAATCTTTGATGATAGCTTGTGTGACTACTCCTACTGAGTAAAAAAAAATAAAAATGATGATGATGATAATGATAATGATGATGATAATAACAACAACAACAACAACAACAACAACAACAACAACAACAATAATAATAATAATAATAATAATAATAATAATAATAATAGCAGCAGCAGCAGCAGCAGCTAGCTAGCGGGACCTCAGGGAAATTCCACAGGGGAGTCATTCATATATAATATAATTATGTTGGCATTCTGTAGATGTTCAATAAAAATGGAGACGCTCTGATATTATTGTAGCTTTTTTGTTAAAACTGCAAAAGTATTTTTCTAAGCTCGCACGAACGCCCGGCAAAGCCTGCTTAAATATAATATTTTAATTCTTGCAAATTTCGGATATATTATTGTAGAGTGAATGTTCTATCGATTTTTATATATTTTACAGTTGTGGTTTCAAAAATAAAAAGATATATATCCATATGACTTGGGTGAATTAGCTAGAATCGAAACCGAAATAAAAACTTGTCAAAAAAATATATGTATGCATATATAACTTGAGTTCTTTCAACCATAATCGAAACCGAAACCAAAACATGAAGAATTCTTGATAAAATTACAGTATAACTCCTATAATTTGAACATCCACTACGTTCAAATTAGAGGTTGCTGTTCAAGTTTCGTGATAAAAAAATGTGCTGCAGTTAACTTTTGTTTTCTAAAAATAGTAAATGAAATTCATTACTATATGATACTCAAGTATATATTAAGTTGAGTTTACGATATATTGCAAGTAAGAATTGTTAAATATTATTACCAGGAACAAAAACATTGAAAATATATTAAATCTACTCTTACTTGTTAGGTATTTATTACCTAAGTTATCATCTACAGAAATCATACATTTATGTAAAATACAGTTTTTTTTTTAGTTATTCATTAAATGAGTCTCATTGCAGTTTCTATTTTCATCGATTGAGCTCTCGGGCGCTGACATTGTATTCCGTAAGTGATCATGAAAATCTACAATTTCTTGGTTCTGTAGCTTCTTTATGATTATATCTCTTCGGAGTGACATTGCTTGCAAAACATAGTTATCACTAAAGTAAGGACTTTTTTCTAGAAATTTTATAACCGTCTCCGTAGACTTTTCTGCATCATCCCATGATATTGCTTCATCAGAGTGTTCTTGGTTATTCACATTAGAGTCAAGAGAATGGGAGCTGTCGCTATTTTCATCACCATTACTGCCTTCAGGATATTGATCAGTAGTTTCCTCATCTTGTTGCACCCATATTTCAACATCATTTGCATTAAGTGATTTAAGAACAGCGTGGTTGGTCGGTAACCGTTTGGTTTCAAGAATTTTTTCTAGACCAGATATATTCTCTAATTTTACAGTTGCAAGCAATTGTGATGGGTTGTTTTACACTATTTTAAATATAGCAATCTGAAAAAAAATTACAGTTAGTGTAAATTTATTATCAACAACTCATGTACATTAATTACATAGTACCAATATTAACATTTCTGCGCAATATCTGACTAAACCATGTAAACAGTTTTACTGCAACTCCGCGTCAAATATGCTAATACAATTTCAATGACGAGACAGTTCAAGTTTAGATAATGTCCAGGTTTAGAAGAAGTCCAAATGAGAGGAAGTCCAAATGCGAGGAAGTCCAACTTTAGAGGAAGTTCAAATTAAAGGAGTTTTACTGTATTTATAAAAAAAAAAAAAAAAAAAAAGATTCTCGAAACCCACTCGAGGGTAAGGGTTAATGAATGCAAGGTGATAGTATAGTAATCATTAATGGTGTGAATTGGGTAGAAAGTGATTATTTACGAGGACGGCTTAACAAGGATTTGTTTACATTGGAATTGAAGGTTACCATGTTGTATTTAACCAGGAAACAGGTCAGCAGAACAGTGTTCCACATCTAGGCAGTTCTGTGAAAGAAGCTTTGTTTATGGAATCTACGTTTAGATTTAGGCACAGTTAGAGAGTGGGGGAAACCGCTGTGTCTTATTAATGATACTGTCCAGGTGTTTATTTATTTAAGTGGATTTCTACTTTATCGTCTGATTTCTAAGAGTTACCGTTTTTTTTTTCCAGATGTTTTTTCCAACCTTCTCTTTCATTTCTATAGATTTGATGGTGTCGTCTACTACTACTACTACTACTACTACTACTACTACTTATTATTATTATTATTGTTATTATTATTATTATTATTATTATTATAATAATCATTTATATATTAATACGATAACGTGTGTTATGTTCTGTGTCACGCTTACATCCGGGTCGTTTAATTGTTATGTACTTCCATTTCTTGTCATAAATAATTTTATCAAGAATTCTTCATAAGTTTTGGCTTCGATTTCGATGAATAGAAATCGAAGCCAAAACTTATGAAGAATTCTTGATAAAATTATTTATGACAAGAAATGGAAGTACATAACAATTAAACGACCCGGATGTAAGCGTGACACAGAGCATAACACACGTTATCGTATTAATATATAAATGATTATAATAATAATAATAATAATAATAATAATAATAATAATAATAATAATAATAATAATAACAATAATAATAATAATAATAATAATAATAATAATAAGTAGTAGTAGTAGTAGTAGTAGTAGTAGTAGTAGTAGACGACACCATCAAATCTATAGAAATGAAAGAGAAGGTTGGAAAAAATATCTGGAAAAAAAAACGGTAACTCTTAGAAATCAGACGATAAAGTAGAAATCCACTTAAATAAATAAACACCTGGACAGTATCATTAATAAGACACAGCGGTTTCCCCCACTCTCTAACTGTGCCTAAATCTAAACGTAGATTCCATAAACAAAGCTTCTTTCACAGAACTGCCTAGATGTGGAACACTGTTCTGCTGACCTGTTTCCTGGTTAAATACAACATGGTAACCTTCAATTCCAATGTAAACAAATCCTTGTTAAGCCGTCCTCGTAAATAATCACTTTCTACCCAATTCACACCATTAATGATTACTATACTATCACCTTGCATTCATTAACCCTTACCCTCGAGTGGGTTTCGAGCCTTAATAAATGGCGATTCCCAAGTAAAATAATAATAATAATAATAATAATAATAATAATAATAATAATAATAATAATAATAACTACAGATCATTAAACCTTCTTTGCAGGAAACTCGGCAGTAATGTCTATGTATTTATTTCAATCCCGGTTGACTGCGTAAGTTAGACGTAAAATTTGCCGTAATCGTACCATTTGGTATTTACGAACGAGTATGTCAGACGATCGACTATGATTCAATCTTTTATCTTGATAGAGAGGATAATACCTCGGATGATGGCTTACTGGAACCTATACTCTGTTCTGATACAAGCTCGAAGACGTAAATGGTAAACTACAGAAATAAATGAATTAGTTTTAAAAAAATATAAATAAGTTCAGCGCATGCGCACATTGGACGAAAAACAAAGATGGCGGCGAGAAAAGAGAGGGGTGCACGAAAAAATGTAACAATGTATAAGAATTAAGCTTACGGTAAGACTCGGATTTACAACCGAAAGTTTGATACGAAGAAATGAGCATGCGCTTTAATTTCGCGCGACGTATACTTTACCAATCAATCTCTGAAAAAGAGAAGCCATCCTTTTGCGACCTCGATAAGCTAATCTATACGTAACTAGTTCAACCGCCCACATCGTGTCTCGGCAGGAAAATGATGAAAATACTCATCCGTAATTATTCTTCATCTTTTTGTATACGCCATTGCGATTAATTTATGGCTAACAATCCGCTCCGAGGATTACGATAAATTGTTCAGCCTTGTGGTCTATATGATAATAAAATGCATCTGGACATCCGTATCAAATTTTGTGAAAATGACAACTATTAACGTCTAATATATATATATATATATATATATATATATATATATATATATATATATATATATATATATATATGAGACAACAGTTAATATATATATATATATATATATATATATATATATATATATGAGACAACAGTTAATATATATATATATATATATATATATATATATATATATATATATAGGAGCAAACAGTTAATATATATATATATATAAATACATATATACGCGTATATATATGCATATATATACATACATATATATGCATATATATATATATGCATATATATGCATATATATATGCATATATATATATATATGCATATATATATATATGCATATATATATATATATATGCATATATATATATATATATGCATATATATATATGCATATATATATATGCATATATATATATATATATATGCATATATATATATATATATATATATATGCATATATATATATATGCATATATATATATATATATATATATATATATATATATATATATATACAGTGATGATCATATTTATTGGCACGGTAAAATAAAAGTTAAATTTAGTCTAATAAATTCTAAAAAAGGGATTAAATTAAAGAAAATAACAAAGTATATTATGTATTTTTAACTGGCCTTTCCGATGCAGCAATCGGATTTTAGAAAAAAATAAATAACAAAGGAACAACAAACATAATTGCAAAAAACCCTTGTTCAAAATTATTGGCACGATTTATTTAATAATCAATTGTATAGCCTTTGGCCTTGATTACCTTCCTCAGTCGCTTTTCATAGTTTACAACCAAGTTGTTGCACTCTTCAGTAATAATTTTAGCCCACTCTTCCTGACAATAATCCTCCAATTGAATAAGATTCTTAGGCTTCCTTTGCATTACCCTCAATTTTAATGTTCTCCATAAATTTTCAATTGGATTAAGGTCTGGGCTTTGTGATGGCCACTCCAAAACATTAATATGATTGTCCTCAAGCCATTTCTTAGTCAGTTTAGCCGAATGCTTTGGGTCATTATCTTGCATGAACCACCAACGACGACCAAGTGAGAGCTCTTTAGCAGAGTCTTTCAGGTTTTCATCCAATATTTTAACATAATCTTCCTTTTTTATGCTACCTGTGACCTTAACAAGTCGCCCTGGTCCAGAGGCAGCAAAGGATCCACAAAACATCAAACTGCCTCCACCGTGCTTCACTGTGGGTATGGTGTTTTTAGGCAGGAAAGCTTCGCCAGATTTTCTGTAAATATAAGACACTTTATTATGGCCAAATAACTCTATTTTCGTTTCGTCAGTCCATAGAACACGTTTCCAGAATGCAACATCTTTATCAATATGACGTTTTGCAAAGGCTAGCCTTGCTTTCAGGTGCATAGGCTTCAATAAGGGAGTCTTTCTCGGACGACATGCTTTTAAACCAGCTCTCTTCAAAACTCTACCAACTGTATGACGAGATACATTCACTCCAGAGGTGCTCTGTTCATCAACAATCTCCCCAACAGAGATCCTTGGGTTTTGTTTTACTTGTCGAACAATTTTCCGTTCATCTCTTGGGGAAAGAATCCTTTTTCTCCCTCTACCCTCTAAACTCATAACGTGGCCTTGCGATTTGAACTTGTTTATTATGGCTCTAACAGTGGATTTGGGAAGGTTAAGCTTCTTTGAAATCTTATCATAGCCCTCCCCATTGGTATGGCATGCTACAACAAGCTTCCTGACGTCTTCGCTGTGTTCCTTAGTTTTAACCATGGCGATTGAAAATTATAATTTAGTCACTTATAATAGTTTAAATAAATCGCTATCTAAAAATTATCTGAAAAAAATTATTCACTGAATTAGCGTTAAACAAGCATAATATGGCTATAAAAAAGTTCAGAAAGCACGTAAACCGGAAATTGATTGATATTATACTGATACTAAAAGAAAAATAAAGCCGTGCCAATAATTTTGAACAAGGGTTTTTTGCAATTATGTTTGTTGTTCCTTTGTTATTTATTTTTTCTAAAATCCGATTGCTGCATCGGAAAGGCCAGTTAAAAATACATAATATACTTTGTTATTTTCTTTAATTTAATCCCTTTTTTAGAATTTATTAGACAAAATTTAACTTTTATTTTACCGTGCCAATAAATATGATCATCACTATATATATATATATATATATATATATATATATATATATATATATATATATATATATATATATATATATATATATATATATATATATATATACCCGTTTCGTAAAATAATAGAATTAAATAAGAGAATACTCTAGGCGGCCGATAATTTTTCTATTTTTATTCATTTCCAAGCAAGGAGATCCGACATTGGTCGGGATTGAATGAGGATGAACGAATGAGAGAGAGTTTAAAGAAAACAACAAAGTGAAAACTGAGCCGCGTATAGCATTCGAACCCGTGTCTCTGAAAAAGAGGCCACGTGTACCTAGATTTCCGAAGACTTATTCATGCGTGCAGGTTCGTGCATTTTTGAAAGCTGAACACATTGTCTTCGTCTCGGGGTTTTATTGTTCATTCTCTCTTGATTCCCAGAATGCAATCGGTTGATCATTTCCGTTTTTCCATCAGATTTTTTTTTTCTCTCAAACTCTCTTGAATTGAAAAAAGAAATGCTTGATGAATTCTTTGGGCGCCTTTTATTTATTTATTTTGATTTTTATTTGTCTGCAGTTTTTCTTTTTCTTTTTCGCGTTCTCTTTACATTGCTTTTGTTTAGCTTCGTTTAACTTTTTCGCTGATTGCCAAGGTGCATTCGATTTTCTGAACGATTTGAGCGGAAGTAAATGGAGGGGGAGCTTACAACAACGCGCTACTCCGCCCTCCCAAATATACAATGCGAAAATAGACACTTCTAAACAAAAGCTAGTGCTCATTGCTATATATGCACGTGGGATTACGTGTTTGTATCGACGAAATTGAAAGTACATTTTTAGACATTTCATGCTTCAAATCATATACTCTCATTTGTTCTTATTCAATAGTTGTTATTTTTGTGCAACGTCGGTAAATGTTCTTAGTAATAAAAATGTAATGCGATTTAATTTGTCCCATATTCGAATCCAAAAACCTAACTTTCACTTAGAACGTTAGACACCTTCACGTAATCCGTCCCATAAATACTCAATGTATTTCTAGAAAAAAAATTCTGACTATAGAAATGGGTTGAATCAAAAAATTAAATTTCCAAAGTGCAGACGCCGGAAGCAGACTCGATTTAGCTAAATATGGAACGGAAGTCACTAAGCATGAAGCGAAATACCAAACTTTCGTTTTATCATAAAACAATAAAAACTAATAATTTTTTTTATCTTTCTATAAATATTTTTTTTAATATTTAAAATATATTCATATGGAAATATTTTATTTCAAAAAACGTAATTAGACTTTCATAGTTTACAGTTCAATAAACAATTTTTTTAAATGTTTCAAATAATATTCGTATGGAAATAATCAAAAAATAGTTTTTATATAGTTTATTATCGTTTTTATATTTCTGTAAAGTTTTCTTTAATATATATATATATATATATATATATATATATATATATATATATATATATATATTTAATTATTAAATGTAAAAAATGAAAGTTTATTATCTCTATTGTTTCATGATAGAACAAGAAGTGTTAAAACTAAAAAAAATATTTTGAAAGAAATTATTTCCATATAGTTTCGTATTTCGCTTCAAGCTTAGTGACTTTCGTTCCGTTCCATACTTTTAGCTAAACCTTCGGGCGTTTTAACTATAGGAACTGAATTTTTGGATTTAATAAAAAAAAAAAATATCCGAGAAACCAATGACAATAACAGAATATCCGGATTTATACTAGATGATGATGATGATGATGATGATGATGATGATTCGTTTGACAGATTATTTTATCAAACCGGAGTAATTTTGAATGTGTTTCCTTGGTGGGGGGAGGGCTTGCATCAAAGTGTAATATCTGTCAGATACTTCGCTTCATCTGTCCTCGGTCAGTGAAGGAGAAAGCATTCTTTAAAGAAAACAATTTTCATTTCTGTCCCAATTAAAAATTTTCCTTAAGGATCAAGCTTGATTCTTCCGACTTAAAAAATGATACTTCATCCTCGTAGAGCAAGGGGTTCCCAACCTTTTTGCACTTGCGATTTTTACCTAAAAGTTTGAAACCCATGCAACCTCCTACTTAGGGGGTACTATTAGCAGCTTAATTTTCTTTTTTACTTTCTGTGAAGGGCAGTATTTTTTTTTGTGTGTTTTTTGTTTTGTTTTGTTGTTGTGCCGAAATTATTATTGTTACTTCCAATAAAGGTCACTTTGACGTATAAAAACGTTACCAATAAAAAGATTTTTAAAAAAAAGCAACAAAAAATGAGAAGAAAAAAGACTTGGTGGATAGAAACAAACAAACAATTTTGTTAGGAAAAGAAAAAAAAAGAAACTTAGAGCTAAAAAAAATGTTCACGATCTGTCTATTGCTAAGATTTTGCTCTCAGTTACAAAGAAAGTCCTTTGTGTGGTAACAATTACAAAAGATTGATAGAAAGCCTTTATTTACTTACTACTGAGTCGAAAAGAGTTTGCTCCCTTTGCTTGCAATTTAAGCTTACATTTTGTAATGTCATCTTTTTTTTAAGTTCTCTCGAATAGATTACTTGAAATATCTGCAGATATAGATAACCTATCTGAAATAAAGTTCAGAGGGTGATCTTTTATAGCGAGGAATTTATGACCACATATTCTTGAAAGAATAACCTGAAAAAAATACACACGTAGTTCTTCGCATAATAACGTTTTCTGAAGAGGCAAGTCCGGTAAAGATAATCTTCCTCGTTCCTTCTTTGAGTCAGAATAGAAATATTTCTTCTTTGACTTAGAAAAACCACAGCTTGAGATGTATCCATTTTCTTCAGTCCTTAGAAGTTGGAGCGTGGTTAACGCGAAATTTAAATAGAGAAACTTGATCACATTTTTTAAAACATTATTTCACAAGTTTAATTTGAAACTTTAGAAAACCGAATTATGTTATATAATTTTTTTTATTAAATGAAGAAAATTATTGGGGTTTTTGTTGTTTTTTGTTTGTTTGTTTGTTTGTTTGTTTGTTTGTTTGTTTGTTTGTTCGTTTGTTTGATGAAAATCTGTGGTGATTTACACTTTTTTTCACTCTCCACTTTTTGGAATTCGCTTTCCTTCTCACTTCTCAAACAAAGAAAGTTTTAACATGAACGTGTGAACTAAAATGTATTTTCAGCCAATGGAAATCTTTTTTCTTTTTTTTTTTTTTTTTACCCAAACACGTGTTATGCCTTGAATATTTACAAAAATGAAATTAACTTTCATGTCTATATTTCTTATATAAAAATGTTTTCTTATAAACTTTCATGTTTCTCCATTTTAATTTGTTTGCGTTTTAGGTAACCGTTGCTACCTGGTGACCCTTCTATAATAACAATATTTTATTTTATTTCCATTTTATTATACATGCGTTCTCTCGACGCACGTGCGCGCTATAGAAGACTTTTTAACCGAGATAAAATTCGTTCTGTTGGCCGGCCGGCAGTTTTCAAGATACTTCCGTTTCAGGGGGTCATATTTATCTTACAAACGTTCAATCTGCGATCTAAAGAGTGCTTCTTTCGGTAAGGGAAACCAAGGATATAAGTCATTGCCCTTTCGTGGGGCGTGGATAGCCAGATGGAAACTAGAAAACGCACGTCTACTTAATGGGATTTAAGAGCGAGATTCATCGAACGGCGTTGACAGAAGTGCAAACAATATGGTGTTCATTGGTTAGGTTTATTTTATTTTATTTTTTCGTGCGTGGCTAGCGTAAATATTAATGTATGAAGTGGGTAAGTACGAGTGGCGTTATCTTGAAAAGATGAATATATATATATATATATATATATATATATATATATATATATATATATATATATATATATATATGATAAGGTAACTAAGTACTTGAGAATAACAACAATAATAATAAGAAGAAATGAGTGAAAAAGAAGAAAAGGAAAAAAAGAAGAGGAAGAAAGAGAAGTAGTAGAATAATAATAATAAGAAGAAGAAGAAGAAGAAAAAGAAGAAGAACGAATGTGTGAAAAAAGAAGAAATGTATGAAAAGAAAGAAGAAGAAGAAAAAGAAAAAAAGAAATGTGTGAAATAGAAAAAAGAAAAAAAGAAATGTGTGAAATAGAAAAAAGGAAAAAAGAAGAGGAAGAAAGAGAAGTAGTAGTAGAATAAGAAGAAAAAGAACAAAAAGAACAAGAAGAACAAGAAAAAGAAATAGAAGAAGAAGAAATGTGTGAAAAAAGAAGAAATGTATGAAATGAAATAAAGAAGAAGAAGAAGAAATGTGTGAAAAAGAAGAAGAAGAAAGAGAAGAAGAAGAAGAAGACATAATATATTAAAAAAAAGTATGTATAAAATAATAAAAAGAACTAGTAGTAGTCGTAGTAGTAGAAAGATAAGGAGGAGGGAACTTATTCAAGCGAAAAGAAAGAAGAGGCAAATTGCAATCGTATTCTTAAAAGTGTTTGAATTGAAACTGGGATAGAAAGCTATATTAGTGTTGTGACCCTAGGAAAGTCTCATAAAGAAAAATGGAACAACAAGTTTACGTAACAAAAGAGTAGATCGTACCAGAAAGTGAATACAAAGAAAAGGTTGTCCGCATTTTTCGACTGTTAGTTAGACAGTCTGTAGTCTCGCGTTATGTCGCGATAATCCCCCAAAGACTATTATACTGGGGGGTTTTATAATGATTAGAAGAGTCCATTACGAGTAAATGGGTAAGTCACCATAATACCTGCCTCTTAAGTATTTATTCCACAAAGGGGTACTAGTACTTTTTTCTTATTTATATCGATAATGAAAGCATCCGTGAATTTCCTTTTCTTTTTCAATCAGCTGCGTTCTGGAGCTGCTTGGAGTGGTTCGATTTCATATATCGTTTCAACGGTCTCTTCTTTTTCATGAAGTGCATAGTTGTGACTATCCAACAGAAGCTTTCTAATTTTCCTTCTCATATATCCTTTATTCATCAGTTTAGGACCCTGAATGATGTACACCATATTCCAATTCTTTTGTCGATTGTGCCCAGTTTCCATAAAGATTTGTTGCCTTTTTTTTTTCAAGTGTTGAGACATTATGTTGAACAAAGATGGCGGCAGTAAATTAAATCGGCGAAGAATCAAATGCAGTTTCGATCTTGAGTGTTAAGTAATTCCTGGTAACAAAGACGACGGCAAACTGATTGAATCCAAAATTCGACATTTTTTATGGTAACTTTTGAAGCTTCTGATTGGTTGGTTATTATAACTTGTGGTTATAAAAATGATCGTCGAAATCATTGGTGTTATACCTTCATTAGAAGTCAAAAACATTTCAACATTTTTTTTGTAAGTTTTGTAGAAAACTTTTTCTACTGGTTTAGCATCGGTTTTTCAAATATGGATCTTATATTTCGGTAGAACATAGTCTCTGCTAGGGATACTGCTAAAGGTGTATTAGAGTTAGGTGTTACTCTATAGACCTGTAGAAACTATTGCAGTGTCTTTTATATAAATGTGCCGTATGCTTTTTCATTGATTGTTTCAAAGTGTCGACTAAACGTTCCGCCTGCCCGTGTGATCGTGGGTGGTACTGGGTAGTCATGACATGTTTAAAATGGAAAGTCTCATGGAACGTCTTGAGGTTCGTGGACGTAAATTGAGTTACTTACTAAGCGGTCGACAACTCCGAAATGGGCAAATAATTCATGGAGGAAATTAATAACTACCCCTGTAGCTAGTCTCTTACATCTGAACACTTCTGACCATTCTGTGTTGTTGTCCAGGTAATACAGGTTCTGAACTGTCATCTAAGCTTCAGCCTCTGTCCCATCGACAAAATGTTGCAGCCCCCTGCCTGTTCTACAAATATTTTAATAGTGAATGCGCTGACGAACTACAAGCACTTGTATCCCCTCGACGTAAATACCCCTGATAAACCCGGCAAGCAGCTAAATCCCACCCCTACACAGTAGCGATTCCTAGATGTAAGAAAGCTTTCTACTCCAATTATTTCTTCCTCAGAACTGCTAGACTTTGGAACTCCCTTCCGGAACTCTGCTTTCTCAACGTTACTGACATGCAGAAGTTTAAGTGTAATGTAAACATTTTGCTGCTCAATTCCCTACATAGTACCCCTACAACTTATGTCTCCAATAGTAGCTCCCTACATGAAAATGACACTGTTGCCTTGTTTGGGTGAAAATGGGGGGAACAATACCAATCCTCCAGTGGCCCCGCAAAATTTATATGAATTCTAGACCAAGATTTGTCTTTTTTTTTGGCCATGGCTTCAAAGTGATTGAAAGTGCATTTGCCGTCAAAGCACAACCTTGCATAAGTTGACCATGTTTTTTTTATGTTTTTATTTATCTTCGGTCAGTACACGTAACCATATGAGGTTCTTCATTCTGTTTATTCGTAGGTGACCCATCTGAAAGTTTTTCATTCTACCTTTTCGTAATGCTTTTGGAATGACGACCATTTCTTTGGATATTAGAGCGTCATCACATAAAAAAAAAACTGCCCTGCATTTGCTGATCCTTATTTGTGCTTTTTGTTTTATAGTACTAATAAATTTGTCTTTTTGCAGTTTGCGTTTAAATTCATGCAATGTGACCGCAAGGTCTCTGGTAGTATTGCACATGATAGTTTTAATTTTAATATTGGTAATGAAGCAATTACTGAGTCCTCAAGAGGTTTATTCTGTCTCGGAACCAACCTTGAAAGTTCATCTACTTTAACTTGAAATTGTAATTCAACAGAGTAATGCACCACCTAAGTGGTCTATTCGCTGTGTAGAAAAGCATACCCTTTTTTTGCTTAAAGATTGCCAATAGAGGTTTATGGTCGGTCTTCGGTCTAAAGAATTGTCCATCTAAATATTGATGGAACTTTACAATCCCGAAGACAATAGAAAGCTTTTGTCTCGTTTTTGGATCATAGTGAATAAGGAATAGATCTGACGTCAGGGTATATATTTTTGTTTCATCAAATTCCGCTTGGCATTTAGGTGTCCATTTCCAAACTGTATCCTCTTTTAGTAGCTCGTTAGGTGGGGCCCAGAGGTCGTGTATATTGCGAATTAATGTCTGGTAACCTAAAAAAAAAAAAACTTTGTAATTTTGTTATATTATTAGGAACCGACATATCTTTTATAGCTGTGGCCTTTTCCGGGTTCGGTCTTTTCCCGTCGGTAAAATAACGACGTTTTCGAACTGACCAGTTCCGTTAAAAGTTTTATGGTTTCAGAAAAAGTTAAGTCACATGTTTTTCGTGGTAAAATGTAACCCACAGATTTGCTGCGTTTTGTAGACTCCAGTTATCGAAACAATAAGCGGTCATTTTTAGAGTCCGCCCAATCGGCACAATTAATGTTATACAAGTTTTCATACCTTCGAAAATACAAAGCGAAAGTGTTGTTTTCGCCCGGAGTGTAAATGAAATTTTCAATAGCGTTTTGTGAGAATGCTATGTTTACTTCTGTATTATTTGTTAAAGTTTATAGCAATAAGTCTGTTCTTTTTTTGTTGTTCCAGTAGCGATTTTGAAATGTTTCTTCCATTTTATGTTGTTGTTCTTTCTAATATTTCCATAAGTGTGCTAGAGTTGATTTGAAGTCCTCCATGGTTTCTTATTTACATTTTTAAGATGAAGGAAAAATGAATATTAGTTTAAAGTGTAAATAAAAAGATTCACAAGATCAACATGCTGTAGATTTTGAGGTCGAATGAAAAAAAATCGCACTAAAAAAACAAGTTTACCATATTTGTATGTCAAAAAAAATTCGTTTTGGTGTTTTTTAACACTATCTTACTCGTTCGAATACTTCGTTGCAAGGTCGATGTTGTTGCCGTGGCTCCTTTGAATACAACGTTCTTTGTTCGAATATCTTGTCGCCAGTTTCAAACGTAGGAAAGCGTCATAAAAAGACTAAAAAAACAGGTTTAAGTAGAAAAGAATATATTGTACGAGAAAATGAATACAAAGAAAAGGTTTGCGGCGTTTTCCAACTGTTAGTTAGGCACTCTGTATTCTCGCGCTAGATAACGATAATCCCCCACCCCCGAGAGTATTAGATTCTAGTTGGTTTATAATGATTAGAAGAGTCCATTACGAGTGAATGGGTAAGTCTCCAGAACAATTGCAATTATGTATCAAAACAGCAAATTAATGAAGACCAATAGACCAACTTTTCAAACGAGCTGGAACAAAGGAAGCAGGGTTAGATAAAACGATTCTGAAGAAGACATGCAATAATTGTATTTATAGAAAAGGCTAGCAACATATATATATATGTATATATATATATATATATATATATATGTGTGTGCGTGCGTGTGTGTGTGTGTGTGTGTGTGTGTGTGTGTGTGTGTGTGTGTGTGTGTGTGTGTGTGTGTGTGTCCATCAACGTTTCATCTTTATTGTAAGACTTCTTCTGGAAGTTTTATAATAAAGATAAAACGTTGATGGAGATATAACTTGGTTTGCTCCTTTTTCCCCTCCCTCTCTCTCTCTCTCTCTCTCTCTCTCTCTCCCTACTTCCCTCCATATATATATATATATATATATATATATATATATATATATATATATATATATTGTTACGACGTATTCCAGCCCTACTGGGGACAGTAGAAATGGGCGACGTAACGAAATATATATATATATATATATATATATATATATATATATATATATATATATATATATATATATATATATATATATATATACACTTGTGCCCGATATTATTCATACCCCCTCTTGAAAATTGAGTTTATTAGGTGTAACTTTGTAAGAATTTATTGTTTACGTCCATATTGATACATATTCTTAATAAACCTCTTCTGATCATTTTCGTCATTTTAGAATCTCGGGATACTTGTAATAAAAGAAATATACAGCTATTTATAAAATCTGCAATGTTCAAAAATAATCATACCCCCTTATTTTTTCAGTATTAATCGAGTTTCTGACTGTTTGTTTCTTGTTTGATTCTTATTTTGAATGCTTTTATACAACCTTTGATTAATTTCATTTCGTTTTTTGCATTTTTAAGAAATTAAAATGATATCAACTGAAAACCAATAAAAGAATAAAAATTATTAGAATTGGGAAGAAAAAAGAGCTTAGTAATGATCTTAGGACTAAAATTGTGAATTTACATAAGGATGGTTTAGGTTACAAGTCAATTTCCAAGAAATTTGAGGTCCCTACAGCAACAGTACAGAGCATCATCAAAAAATTCCAGAGCCACCACACAACAAACAACTTGATTTGTAGAGGAAGGAAAAGGAAACTGTCTGCTAGAGCCACCAGGAACATTGTAAGAAGTGTTAATGCAAATCCAAACACCACTACTAAGGACATTTAAGAAAATCTGGAGTCTTCTGGCATAAAAATATCAAGGCAAACATTGCAAAGGACTCTGCATGAAAATGGTCTGAAAGGAAGAAGACCACGAAGGACTCCACTGCACACCGGAAAACACCTTGCAGCACGTCTAAAGTTTGCTAGGGCCCATGTGAATTCTCCAGAGTCCGTTTTCTCAAGTATTTTGTGGACTGACGAAACAAAAATTGAATTGTTTGGCCATATGGATGCTTCTTACGTTTGGAGGAAGAAAGGAGAAGCTTACAACCCAAAGAACACCATACCCACGGTGAAACATGGTGGTGGTAGCCTAATGTTTTGGGGCTCCTTTTCGGCTAGTGGTCCAGGTAGTTTGATTAAGATAGATGGAACCATGTAGAAGGAGCAATATTTGGAGATACTCCAGAAAAACATTAGACAGGATGCGGCGAAGCTCCATTTAGGACCAAACTGGGTCCTTCAACAGGATTATGATCCAAAACATACTGCCAAAATAGTCAAGAAATGGTTTGAGGATAATCAAATTAATGTTTTGGAATGGCCTAGCCAGAGTCCCGACCTGAACCCTATCGAAAACCTCTGGCACATATTGAAAACTGAGGTTAAAAAGCGGAAACCTCGAAATTTGAGGGATTTGGAGTACTACTGCATTGAAGAATGGTCAGAAATCAGTGTTGATGCTTGTAAAAACCTTGTTGATAAATATCCAAAACGGCTACAGGCAGTTATTAAGAATAAAGGGCATGCTATTGACTATTAGTAAGAGAGGTATGAATAATTTTGAACTAGTGCCATTATTGTTTTTCTTTGTATAATGTTTCAAACTTGCATAATTTATTTATTTGTTGAGTTTAAATTAAATGCTTATGCTTGATTTATTGTTTGAAATCCCTTTAAGATTGTTTACCTTCTGGTTTGAGCAATATTCTTATAGAAATCTCAAAGATCCGAGGGGTATGAATAATATCGGGCACAAGTGTATATATATATATATAAATAAAGTTTCCCAGGTTCCTTGAAAATGCGTTGTTATGGGGATGGGATAACCATCTCGAAGACAGCAATAAAATGAAATGGACTGGACAAAGAAATCACATGAGAAATAACGAGGAGAAGTATCGTCGAGAAATTAACAAATTTTTATTTATATAAAAAATAAATAAAATTCAAGAAAAGAAAAGAAAATTAAATATGCCTAACTAAATGAAATGATTTAATGATTCAAATTCTACCGAGAGAAAAATATATCATTAACAGTCAATGTTCACATTAAAGACAAAAAATCGTCTGCTCAATTAGATACAAGTTCTAGGGTAAGAGAGAGATGTTGGAGAAATGAAAGTTTTGGTTGAAAAACTCACTGAATGTCCTTTGAAATGTGACCTTTCTTTTGTCTCTTTATATATATATATATATATATATATATATATATATATATATATATATATATATATACATTTCTTTCCTGTAAATTGTTTACATTTGATTACGCGCGTTCAGATTAGTTTCATATTTCTGTCCTTCGGATTGTTTACGTTCCATTACGCGCGTGCATGTTAGTTGCTTCAAGTCTTTATTTCTGAAGCTCATCGAAGCCCTTGATTTATAGTAAATATTTCACTGCTCCTTTTACCCTTCCTTCACTGGGTTCATTCTTTTCTTCAGTCAATATTCTAACTTTGACCGCTGATCAAACTTTTACCGTCGCCACCAACGTCGGCTGGTGTCGTTGATATTTACCTCCACGACGCCGTCACCTTTCGCTGGCTTCGCCACTCCGACCTTCGCTGACTTACGTCTTGTCGCTTTGAAGCACAAAGCTCCACTGACTGTTGACAACTTTTTCCAGTCCCCTCTCTCTATATACGATCTACCTCTCTCTTTCTATATACAGTTTATCTCTCTATATATATGCATATCTCTCTCTATACGGTTTATTTCTCTCTATCTTTTCTCTTTCCTCTTCCACCCTTCGATCACAGTATCTCTGTCTCTTCCTTCTCCTTTTGCTCAAAGGCCTCCTCCTCCCTTTTTTCTGGTTTGTTTACAAAATGTGAACGAGCAGACGAGAATGGATCTTTTTGGCGCAAAAATGATACAGTAAATAAAATATAGTGAAAATATATCTTCTCTCGGCTAAAAATCAATAAAATAATTTATTATAAATTTTCATAAATGTATCACAATATATATGTGTGTTTGTGTGTGTGTGTGTGTGTGCTCGCGTGTGTGCGTGGGCGTGTGTAGCAACATATATATATATATATATATGCGCATGTGTAGAGCGACATATCTATATATACGTGTTTGTATGTATACACACACACCCACACACACACACACACACACACACACACACATATATATATATATATATATATATATATATATATATATATATATATATATATATATATATATATATATTACAATAGCGAAAGAGAGAGAGAGAGTATGAGACAATTAGGCCTATTTTTTTGAAGAGAACTGCTTTCATTTGCAAATTACGGATGGATTTTGCTTAGCGTTGCCATTATTATTAGCAATGTTTCGCAGTGCAACGTTTTAAGGACCGCCCCCGCTTTTCTTTGTCAGTTAACAATGCATTTTCTATAAAGATGACAAGTAAAATAAACGCGAATGCAGACGATGAGTGATGATGATGATGATGATGATGATGATGATGATGATGAGGAGGAGGAGGAGGAGGAGGAGGAGGAGGAGGAGGAGGAGGAAGCAGAGGATGAGACGGCATATTGGGGGTAGGGGAAAAAGTATGAATGTAAAGGAGGGGGGATAATATACTTATGCGATCGATAGGTATTTAAAAAATTGAAAGAAATAGACAGGAAAAATCGAAATAGAAAAAAAGGAGAAAAGAAAAACGATAAGGGGTTAAAGGAAAAGGACGCTGAAACGAAACGAAGACGGAATGGAAAGAAAACGGTAAGAAAAGGAAAATAAAGAAAACGTAAAAAGGAGGAATGGAAAATGAAAGGACGTATTTGCGAAAAAGAAAGATATGAAGGAATGAAACAAAAAAAGGAGGAAAGTAATTTACTGTAGACAAGACATGAAGCCACTTGATGCAAGAAGCTTACCAATACTTGAGCTGAGATCGAAACGCAAAGACATGACTTAGGTACGATTACCATTCGGCCAGCGTGACACAGTTTTAGAAACGTATTTTCAAACTAACTTATACTTAATATAAACAATCTGCAATGTGAACCATTCACGCATGTGCAATCGTGAAACAGTTAGCAAACAGAGTAAAATGTGACGACTCCCACATATCAATCTTTCAATTTTAACCCCTTAGCAGCCCTCTTTCTCCTGATGAAAACTGATTTCCGCATGTCTGAATCCCCTAGTTACCAAATTCCACGTATGTAAATTAGAATTTCGTTGAGTAAATAGGTTGTATATAATATACGGCACACTTACGTTGACACATCGATTATCGCCAGATCACCGAAGTTAAGCAAAGTTGAGTCCGGCCAGTACCAGACGGATGACCATTTGGGAAGGCGAGGCGCTGTATGTACCGCGAAGTAAAATATCAGGTTGAGAAACTGGCGCGGTCTATCCTTCTCTCGAGAGTTGATGGGACTCTCTTAAGCCGTGGTACTGGTAGGCAACCCATCTAGTGATGGCGTCACGATAAAAAAGATACCCTTGATAGCCCTGGCGAAGTATCAAGTATTCAGCTACCGACAAGGTTTGAATTACACTACAAACTCGTGTAGTGAGTTCAATCTCGGCTACGGCTCGGCTGGATATAGGTTGAGAAGTGTGTTCACACGCTCTCACACGCTCTCTCTCTCTCTCTCTCTCTCTCTCTCTCTCTCTCTCTCTCTCTCTCTCTCTCACACACACACACACACACACTTTTATAGACTAGCAAGCCACTCGGCGTTATTCAGTAGTAAAATACGCATAAATACTATATTTTAATTAACAAGGAATACTTCTTTATTATAAAGAGAAATATCGTAGGTGTTAAATGTAACGTTAAATTCCTAAAAAAAAAAATTATAAAAAAATTTAAATTAAGTAAAAAAAAATTTTAATGAAGTAAAAAAAAATAATTTAAATGAAGTAAAAAAAATTAAATGAAGTAAAAAAAAATTTTAAATGAAGTAAAAAAAATAATTTAAATGAAGTAAAAAAAATTTAAATGAAGTAAAAAAAAATTTAAATGAAGTAAAAAAAAATTTAAATAAAGTAAAAAAAAATTTAAATGAAGTAAAAAAAATTTAAATGAAGTAAACAAAAAAAATTTAAATGAAGTAAAAAAATTTAAATGAAGTAAAAAAAATTTAAATGAAGTAAACAAAAAAAATTTAAATGAAGTAAAAAAAATTTAAATGCAGTAAAAAAAATTAAATGAAGTAAAAAAGAAAAATTTAAATGAAGTAAAAAAAATTGAATGAAGTAAAAAAAAATTTAAATGAAGTAAAAAAAAAATTTAAATGAAGTAAAAAAAAATTTAAATGAAGTAAAAAAAAATTTAAATGAAGTAAAAAAAAAATTTTAATGAAGTAAAAAAAAATTAAATTAAGTAAAAAAAATAAAAACAAAAACGACCCACCAACCTAAACAGTTTACTTATTTTAAGTAAGATAAATAAATAAATAAATATTCGAGTTGAAATCGAAACTGAAACCTAACGCCAGTAAGTCAAGTATGATTGCAATTCGGCCAACATAGGTAACCTTTAATGTGAACCATTCACGCATGCGCAATCGTGAATCAGTTAGCAAACATAAAATCCGACGACTCCCAAGTACCAATTTTTTTCAATTTTGACTCCTTAACAGACCTTTTTTCCAGATGAAAACTGATTAAAAAGTTTTCCACACGTCCGAATAACCTACATACCACGTTTCAAGTCTGTAGATAAAAAATTCGTTGAGTACATAGGTTGAGACGTGTCCTCGCACACACACACACACACACACACACACACACACACACACACATGCACACACATTCTCACTTTTATAGATATACTAGCATGGGTGCCCGGCGTTGCCCGGGTATTTGGAGATGTATGTTGAGCAAAAAAAAAAAAAAGTGGTTAATTTTTTCAAACTTTGACTCCTATTATGACCCCTTAAAATTTATTGTTTTGGGCTCAAATCGAGTTATTAAGTTAGATCCATGTCCAATGAACCTATATCTAAAATTTCACGTGTTTAGACCAAAAATTGTCGGAGGAGTTTGGTAAAGTTCTCAAAGGTCAAATCGTTGAACTTTGACCCCTTAATCGCCAAAAACAGATCACATAGATTTTCCCAAATACCCTGTATATCAAATTTCGAGTCTGTAGACTAAAAATTGACAGAGTTATTGCGTAGGGAAATGTACACACACAGACACACAGATACACACACAGACAGACACTTTCACTTTTATAGATAGATAGATAGATAGATAGATAGATAGATAGATTATTTATTTTATTTACTTATTTTTTGTTTGTTTTTTTTCATTTTCATTTTAAAAAAAACAATTAAAAAAGAAAAGAATTTGAGGCAAACAGAGAGAGAGAGAGAGAGAGAGAGGGGGGGGGGGACGGGGTTGGAAAGAAATAGACAAAAAGTAAAACTGACAGAATGAAATAAGAATGGTCCGGTGATTACTCGGCCGGTGTCTGGAGGTTGGCATCCCGTCTAGCACCGTCAGCATTTTACGTCGGCGACGAAAACGGGAGTAGACATACTGTGAGCTTGATTACGCGTCCCACGCATTATGCGAGGTAAATAAGAAAAAAGAAAGGGGGAAAACAGTGGTGGCGACGGACTTATTTGCGGATGACTAATGCAACCAATACTCGACCAATACAGACAGGGAAATGAAAGCATTCTCTTGGCTCTGTTCGCAGGGAAGACTTATCACTCGCGCTGTTCGTTTTCTTTAATTAGAAGCATGGAAAATACTCAAAGGGAAATCCAGTTAAGACAAATGGGGAAGATATCTCCTCATAATCAAATCTCTCTCTCTCTCTCTCTCTCTCTCTCTCTCTCTATATATATATATATATATATATATATATATATATATATATATATATATATATATATATATATTTATACTAGCTGTACCCTGCCACGCGTTGCTGTGACTAAATTTGGTATAATGGAAAATTCTAATAAAAAGAGAAAATGCATGTTTCTTATATTCTTAGTACAGTAATCCACTCCAAAATGTAAAATAAAAAAGGCGAAAATGAAAAAAAAATGGTACTCTTGCAGAATTGGATCCTGATCCTCGGAATTACCGTCAATCATGGCTTGGGCTCGATCAACAATCAGCGGATAAAGCTGAACGTAGCAAAAATGTTGAAACGCTAAATGTTTTTGTTTTTTTCTGTATAGAAAAATGTGAGTTAGTAATTGATATTTGAGTGATTTGGGGGGGGGGAGATTCGAAAAAGTTGTCCAAGAACAAATAAATGAAAGCAAAGGTAAGGTAAGTTATGTTTCTACCTAACTGGATAATTGTTTAGGGTTTTTTATGTAATGTAAAATGTTTAATCGGCTCGAAAAACAGAAATGGTTGCAGACTCTGTTGAATACGTTAAGTTTGGGAAAGTAAGTTGAAAGCTAAAACCTATAAAATACAGTGTCAAAACCCCACCGAATATATGTTACCATGACATAGGCTGAAATAATCGGTGGGTTTGTGACAGTATTTTGTATAGTTTTTTAGTTTTAACTCACTTTCTCAAACTTAACGTAATCAACAGTGTCTGCCACCATTTGTATCTTTCAAATACACCGATAAACAGTTTTTCGAGCCGACTAAACGTTACATTAAATGAAAAGGGTTTGTATTATTAAACACAGATACAAAGAAGTTGTCAAAAAATAAATATATAACAAATAAATTTTATTGAAGGCAAGAAAAGTAAATGTTCTACCTTACTGGATAACATTGTAGTGTTTTTATGTAATGTATAATGTTTAATCGGTTCAAAAACATGCAGTGTTTATCGGTATATTCGAAAAATACAAATGGCGGCAGACTGTATCGAACACGTTAAGTTTGGGGAAATTTTGGGAAAATGAGTTTAAACTAAAACACTATAAAAAATACTGTTAGGAACTAACTCAATATATGTTACTGTGACGTAGGCTGACATATAATCAGTGGTTTTAAACTTTTGCTCGATACAGGTGACGACTTTTAAGAGTCCCTTTTAGTGATTACCTGGTTTGAGGATATTTGTACAACTAAACGGCAAATCTGCCCCAAAAATCCGGTATTATTTTACTTTAAGGTCCGTCTCATGTTCGAATATAACGAAATATTTTATTGTAGATTTCAGTGTACTAAAAACGAATCTGCAAACCGTTTCCGTCGCAAAAAGAAAGTTTTCATGATATGAAGAAATTACTTTTTCGAAAAATGTAAATTTAACTTAGAATGAGCACCCACTTTCTGACCACCTGAGAGAGGGGCATTTGTCTGTGTGTTTCTTGGCTAAAAAGTTTTTTGTTTGATTTCTTTTGCATGGTAATAACCCCTGGACTGGAACTATTTCCCATTTCACAGCCGTAGCCTTCGTTTATGTTACACGCGAGCATAAACGAAAGCTGTTTAGCCAATAAACATGGGAAAAAATCCCCCCCTCTCTCAGGTGGCTAGAAAGTGGGTGCTTATTTTAAGTTAAATTTACATGGAAAAGTGATCGCCTACTTTTCGAAAAAGTAATTTCTTCATATCATAAAAACTATTTTTTTGCGACGGAAACGGTTTGTAGATTCGTTTTTACACACCAAAATCTTTTTTAAAAAATTTTTGTTATATACGTGAGACGCACGGCCCTTTTTGGAAAATTTTATCAAAAATCCGGGAGAAAATATTTTTCAATAAAAACAGCAAATGAATTCGATAGAAAAAAATGGATGCTATTTTTAAAAAATTTTCTGTGTGTTTCTTGGTTAAAAAGGTTTTTTGATTTCTTTTGCATTTTGCGATTTAAACAGGTAATTTTAAAGGATTTTCCAAAGGTAGAAAGAAAGTCCCCCCCCCAAAAAAAAAATCGTGGCCACAAAGTGGATGATCATTTTACGTTAAATTATTATGGAAAAGTGATCCTCCACTTTTTTAAACTAACATTTCTTCATATCTTGGAAACTACTCGTTTGCCTTAATTATAAACGTTATTTTCGTTTTCAGCGACCCCGAAAACTTATAAAAGTGGTAATTTTAAAGGAATTTTCGAGGGTGGAGTAATTCTTCATATTAATCTTCTTTTTTTTTCCAATAACATAAGAAATTAAGAATTAGACAAATTTATTTTAGGTAGGCTTTTAAAAATAAAAAATTAAAATAAACAAATGGTGTTAGTGCACTTACCGATCCGCGCTATTTTTTAAATCGTATTTCCAAGTTTAGTTAAAGTTTTATGATATGTTTTTTTTATTCAATTGTAAGGTTAAAGTACAAATATATATATATATATATATATATATATATATATATATATATATATATAATTTAAAAAATAGGGGATTTGTTTACCCATCTATTAATTAGATAGTTAAATGTTGTAACTCGAAAGTCGTCAACCTGTGGTGTACGTAAAAGGCGCATTTCTACCGGAAATGAAATATGGCGGACAGTCTCGCAGTTACGAAAAATATTTTTATTTTATTTAATATATTTTTATAATTTGCGATCTTAACGATCTTAATTTATTTTAATAACATGCAAACATTCCTTGACTTTACAGATAAATTTTCTGAAAAGTTCAATTAAATTGGTAATGTAGAAATATGGTTTTATGGACTTTGAACGAACCAAGAATTACATATATATATATATATATATATATATATATATATATATATATATATATATATATATATATATATATATATATAGAGAGAGAGAGAGAGAGGGGGGGGGAGAGAGAGATTATCATATTTTAAAAATAATACTTTAAAAATTATATTTTAAAAATAATACATTTGCCGTTCCTCGTTTGGGGGTACCAAAATTGATCAAAGGGAAAATTATTCCCAACCAGCATTTAGGTAAAAAGGCACTTTCGTAAAAATAATTGAATTGATTCAAAAAGTATCGTAAAACAAAAACAAATTATATATATATATATATATATATATATATATATATATATATATATATATATATATATACTTTTTATTTGTTTTTACATAAGAGGTAATATTTTGCTACACAGTCATGAACATGTTTCGGTCAGCTAGTTACTAGTAACTAGATACTTCTT
>NC_136506.1:88281850-88294350 GCF_053919585.1 Euprymna scolopes
AAAATGGAAGGAGAAATTTCAGAGGAAACATAATTTAATTTAAATCAAAAATCAAAAAGATCAAAGAAACTAAAAAAAACGGGCAGGTGAAATTATTAAAATTTCCTTAAGGCCTTATCGTCTGACCCTCTAAGAGGAAACGTCAGAATGATAAATTAAAAGCTAAGAATCAAATGAGGAAAGAGGGAAATTGGTTTCAGTTGGAAAAACCAGTGAGAGAAAAAAAAAATATATATATATATATAATTCTCACTGTTCAGGTGGTTTTAAATCAGTAAATATTTCCAACTGATGTTTCAAAATCTTTTGTCTACACAGGCTAGGTTGAGGATATAATGTAATAATTTGTACGTAGGATATCGTCTCCGAAACGATCGTATATATAAACAAGATTTTGTTATGTTTCCTCCTATGAAAACTTGGTTGATAATTTCACAATTATTAATCTCTCACCCTTTTCTATTTATATAGTTCTAGGTAATTACACCTATCACGCTTATCATAACTTCAATATGCTGAACTCAGCACTTTTAAATATATTTTGCTGAGGCTTTGCACATTTACACCCTGTCTATTACACTATATATACATATATATATATATATATATATATTAATCTTTATATAAATATATAAATCTTTATATATATATATATTAATCTTTATATATATATATATATATATAAATCTTTATATATATATATATATTAATCTTTATATATATATATATATATTAATCTTTATATATATATATATATATATATATATATATATATATATATATATATATATATATATATATATATATATATAATGGGTTAAGAAATTCCAACGAAAGAAAGATGTATATTTAAATAAGGGGGTAGTCACCAACAATGTGTATTTTTTAACATTATTTTATTATTCCGTGTCTTGGTTTTTCATTGAGAATTATGTTTAGGTCATTGTTTTTAAATCATTGAAATCGTTTTTAACGCGTTTCAGACGTTCTGTAAAGCGTCCTCGTCAGAAATTATTTTCAAATGTGTTGGAGATGTAAAAATAGTATTTTCGTAGTTCATTTGAAGTGTTTCCAAGGGGTGGAGGCGTGTAAGTGTATATATGTAATTAGTTTGTTTTTTTATTGGAAAAAGAAATCCAGCAGAGTGCTCAATTATGAGGAAAATCCGAAAGTAAGAGCGTATTTATATATTGTTTACAGAAAGTTTTTAGATGAGACAAGTCATTTGTACCGTCGGTTTCAAACCCGATAATTATGACCGTTTTAGATACTCATATCAAACTCTCCTGATATGGATATCTTGAACGGTCCAAATTATCGGGTTTGAAACCGACGATACCAATGACTTGTCTCATCTAAAAACTTTCTGTAAACAATATATATATCTCGCTCCTTGACAAGGTTCAAAAGAGAGTCGCAAACCTGATAGGCCCTGAACTGGCATCTAAGCTTCAGCCTCTGTCCCATCGACGAAATGTTGCATCCCTCTGCCTTTTCTACAAGTATTTTAGTGGTGAATGCTCTGATGAACTGCAATCACTTGTGCCCCCACGACGCGAGCACCCTCGACAAACCCGACAGGCTACTAGATCCCACCCCCACACTGTAGAGGTCCCTAGATGTAAAAGATCTTTTTACTCCAATAGTTTCTTCCCCAGAACCGCAAGACTCTGGAATTCCATTCCAGGTCCCTGCTTCCCCAACAGTACTGACGTGCAGAAGTTCAAGTGTAACGTGAACCGACACCTTGCTGCCCAAATCCCTACATAGTACCCCAGTAGTTGTTGCCCCTGATAGTAGCCCCCTACACCAAAGTGGCAATTTGCCTTGTTTGGGGTGAAAATGTAATAAAAAAAAAAATATATATATATATATATATATATAAGAGAAAAAGAAAAGTAAAACTGTAAATTAAAATTTACAACCAATATTCATTGTTCGACTGAATACTCCAAAAAAAACAATTTTCAAAGTCTTTATTCCGCGGAGTTTCAAAGAATGCTATTCTTGTTATTCTTCTCATGGGAGGACAGAAAGAAATCAGCAAATTATATTTGTAGCAATGCTAGAATTTTCTGGTTATGGCATTAAGTGAAACCGCAACAAATTATTATAGTCATAAATTGCCAAGTAAGTAAAGTGAATATGTAAAAAAAAAAAAACATAAAAACAAACCGCGCATAATAAATAATAATTTGCTGATTTCTTTCTGTCATCTGAATAGCAAAAATAGCATTCTTTGAAACTCCGCGGAATAAAGACTTTGTAAATTGTTTTTTGGAGTATTCAGTCGAACAATAAATTTCAACTTACAGTTTTAATTTTCTTTCTCTTATTATAAGCTCTACTCTCTATTGCGTATTGAGCTTTTTTATTCGGTTGGGATTAAATTATCTATATATAAATACTGGCATTTATATTAGATTGAAGTTTACCATTGCGTGTATCAGGTAAACACTACATCCTTTTGATTTCATTTATTTCCTAACTAAAACTGTCATATTAAATATGGCGTGGTTCTTGGCATTACCCAAAATATTATCATCGTCCAAAATGGTCCCTGCCAATGTCACTGACCACTCCACGGGCCAGAGCAGCGTTTGTTTCATTAATAACCTATTTTAAATCGAATACTTTTATCAATAACCAACAAACCCTTGTCCTCTATACAGAACAATTATTATTGTGGAAAACTGAACTCGCATCGATAATGGGGGTCATTTAGTAAGATTGTCGTTTTACCTGCCAGCCATTTAGCAAATGTTCTTTCCGGTGTATCATTCCCAACTATGCATATTAAATGTACTCTCACCGACGGCACAACCATTTTATCACGTTTTCAAACAGAGGTTCTGTAGAGATAATGGTGGTTCATATGCAAGCCACCAACATAATTATCTTGCGGCATCCGGTCCGATACTTTATGCAAAGAGACAGCACGTGCTCCATCGCTTCAATTATCTCTATCGCTTATATAAAAGTGATTGTGTGCGTGTCTAAGTTCCTTCCTCATAGGTTCTAAAACGGCTGAGCTTATCTTTTGCAAATTTCACACAGAGCTAATTTATATGCCTGGCAGCGTTCTTAGATATGTTTTGTACAGAAATTCATCCGATAAGTATCGAAAATCGAAAAAAAATTCGATCTTAAAATTAAAATTTTTATAGGGAAATATTTTAGGGTACACCGGCAGAGGGAAATAGTCAGTGTTGGCAATTTAGCGGTTTTTTCCGTTAGATCTGGAGATTTCGTTTGCAATCTAGCGGGTAAAATTTTGGTTTAACGGCTACCGGTTTGTTTTCTAGAAAATCTGGATATATTTGACACTCACAAACCCCCAATATTAAAAAATAAATAAATAAGGAAAAGTGCTTGAAAATACTTTAAAACCTAAACTGATTCATTTAGATAAATAGAAAAGTAGCAATTATTGCCTTTCTTCACAATTGACCTTTTTTTTATTTTTGCTGTTGTTTTTTTTTTGGGGGGGGGCAATTTTTTTTTTTTTTTCGGTTATATAAAATCGATTTTTCCGAGTACCACCAGACTCTTTAGATTAAAATACGATCTAAGCACTCCCCTTAACTTAAAATTCTTTTGAAAATTTCAGACACAAAAGTTAAAATCTAGCGATGTTCTGGAGATTTCTTTTCCCTGAACTAGCGTTTTTTTTTTGTTTTGTTTTTTTTTTGTTTGTTTTTTTTTTTTTACTTGTTTTTTTAAATCTCAGTTGGCAACACAGGAAATAATAAAATCGCAGTAAATCATTTTCGAAAATCGAAAAATTCCGATCTTAAAAATAGTCTTTCTCTCTTATAGGAAAAAAAAAAAAGAATTTTTACGGGGAAATATTTTACGTTACACCGGCCAAGAGAAATAATAAAATCTCAGTAAATCATTTCTTTTTCTAAAAAAAGAAAAAAAAACAGGTTTATTGTCATTTGGAGATGTTGCTCAGTGGTAGTGCATTTGATTGCATATCGAAAGAGACCATGTTCAAGCCCGAGTGTACCTCACCATTTTATTTTAATATTTGCTTATTAATGAGTTGGGTTTTTTTTTGTTGTTTTTTTACAAAGAAGTCACAACTTATCAAGGTCCATAGGCCACTCGAGGATATGGGTATACATTGGTCAATGGAATTATAGCGTAGTAATCATAAGTAGTAGAAATGTTGTAAATTGGATTACTTGAGGGTCGGTTCATCAAGAACTTGTTTACAGTGGACTTGAAGACAAATTGCAGTCAGCTGGAAAGCAAATAAACGGAAAAGAGTTCCACGGGCGTTCAGTTCTAAGAATGAAGCTTTGTTCATGGAATCTACGTTTAGGTTTAGGCACAGATAAAGAGTGGGGGAAATTATTCATAGCGGTTTTGTGCTAGACGAGTGTTTTTCGTGAACGTTTAGCGAAGGGGGGGGGCATAGTCTCAGACGAGTATTTGCCATGAAAATAATGATAAAACAGAGACAGATTCGCAACATCTTTTCTGTGGGAAAGAGGTTGCAGAGAAGAGGAAAGGGCATCCCCCACCAAGCTATGAAGTCTATTTTGAACTCTGTCAAGGCAGGATAAGCTGCTTCTAGTAGCTCCTGCCTAGATGTGGCAACAGTACTCCATCGTTGGCTGTACTTGGCTTTTATATAGGTAGATAATTGCATCAGGAGTGAGATATCTACTGGAGCGGTTTGGGACGGATGACAAAAAGCCTCCTCGAGGTCCTAATACTTTCTACACCATTCCAGTGAATATATAGTTCCTGCGATTCCTCCTTGATGATTTTGTACTCCTTGATACTTTAAGATGTAGTATCAGCAAAGGCTGGTCTCATCACATTACGTGGTGGTGGTGATGATCACTCACTAGATGTTATAGCAGAATATAATTAATAGTTATTTATACATTGTTCTCGCACATTCACTATATTTGTCGTTATTGATAGCGCATGGTTTAATCTTTGAAGAATTCGGATTATTTTCTCGTTTTTACGAGGGTGTCTAAGTTCGCATCGGCCTGTTAGATTTTGGGTTTAAGACGGTTTTTATTAGTAGAAAAATATTGAGTTAACACGGCCATGTGAAAACTCTTACATGCCTTTGAAAGGGGACGAGGAGAGTGTATAATAACGAAACTGAGAAAGAAATAAGGTGGCTATTGTAGTCAGTAGTATTTTGGCGTTCATTGGAATCGCATCTCGATTTCATCACCACCTTTAACTTCAAATCTGTTAATATAAAAAGGGGAGAAGAATAGAAAAAAAAAACAAGAAAAAAGTGAAGATAAATGAAAATACAGAAAGGCTGAAAAGCAAATGGGAAGGTAGAAAGAAAGAAAGAAAAAGAAAAAAGAAATGTACAAAGAAATATAGAAAGAAAGAAAAGAAAGAAATATAGAAAGAAAAAAGAAAGAACGATTACAAATTGTCAAAGAAGAAAAAAGAACAGATTCGTAGTAATCTATATAAATAAAACAAATTATGTATGTCTGAAAACATTTAACCGATAAACTCTTAAACTACTGGTCACATAACACTGAAATTAACAGGAAATAGTAATCATACACCAAGGATGGTTTATAACGAGTAAAATCTTTGTTTGGATGAATAACGAGTACAGAAATATGTCAGCAAGTTGAAATGCAAAATGTTCATTTCAACTTGCCGATATATTCCTATTAGTTATTAGTTTTGCACATGCGCAAATTCATTCATAACTTAAAGTGGTTTAACTTTAAATCTTTTTATTTATCTGTTGATAGCTCAAGTGATAAGGAACGTGGCTGAAGCGCTGTTGTTTTGATTTCGATTCAAGCTGATGATACTCAAGTCATTATATATATATATATGTGTGTGTGTGTGTGTGTGTGTGCGTGTGTGCGTGTGCGCGCGCGCGTGTGTGTGTGTGTGTGTGTGTGTGTGTGTGTGTGTGTGTGTGTGTGTGTGTGTGTGTGTGATGGATTCTCCCCTCGATTTTCGACGTATGAGGTTCAGCCAAACAACTAAATTACTCGGAAATCCACACAGATGATTTGTTTATAGTGATGAAGGCTTTGTGTAGAATCAACCACGCTTTTTGGGATCACTCCTAACCTTTGTTGGTGCAGATGACTGCCACAGGACAGAGTATACAATAGACCGCAGGTTTTTACATTAGAGTTTCCTTCTTCTAGATGCATGTCTTAACGAAGACTGGGGGGTGCATCTCGCCCAGTAAAAATAATGCACCTCCAGATACCAACCTGGAAATTTCTATATAATATATATATATATATATATATATATATATATATATATATATATATATATATATATATATATATATATATATATTCAATAAACAATTAGCTTTATAAAAATAAATGCGAAATTTCCGTGAATTAAAATATATTTAAGCGTATTTTATGACCGGGTAAAGCCAGGTGCCCTCCACCCCCAAGCTCGTTCTAAATAATTACTTTTCTTGTAGAAGTGTCCCTGTTAGGCGATTTGGTTATTCACGGACCAATCAGCTTACAGGGTGCATTTATTTCACCAGTGTTAAGTAATACTTTTGACCCTTTGGAAATCAAAGACGGTGATCAGAAATTCCTACAGACAACCAAAAAATACGCACCTCCACTTTCTCTCTTTTGTCCACTGAATTTCTAAGTACCAGCTATTCCCCGGTGGAAGAATCGCTGCTTGGGGAGCAGTAGTAACTCTTATTTTCTTCACTTAGATACTGTCCTAACCTTATTTAGCTTGTATCAAACGGTATAAGTTTAGAGATGCGAAATGTAATTATATAAGTTATTAGTAAACGAAAACGTAGTACGTAAGGAAAGAAAAGGGCCCTTTTAAAACAACAACGAAATAATTTATTTCAGTGACAGAAAGTTGTCTGAGCGAAGAAATGGAAGAGTCAAAAGTTATTTGGGCTGTCGCAGGTCGGCCAGCAGTTTTATTCAGCCGAAGATCGTCAATGTTGGAGCGCCCAGTGAACAGTGACAGGAGAGAGAGAGAGAGAGAGAGAGAGAGAGAGAGAGAGAGAGAGAGAGGTATGTCTTCGTTGCTTGCCGGGTTCTCTCTGCTGACCGATCATGATTTTTAAACGGGCTAAAGAAATTCCTTAGAAGACAAATGGAATCAACACGTACTGCAAGCTGATTGGTCAGTGTGTGACCAAATCGCTTTTTTTTATATATAGGCGTCACCACTTATCAAGGCCGATAGGCCACTCAAGGATAAGGGTTAAAGAGTGTACAGTAGTCAAAAGGACAATATAGTAATCGATAGTAATGGAAGTTCGGTAAATTTGTTAACTTAAGTGGAACAGCTCATCAGAAACTTGTTCACGTTGGACTTGAAGACAACCATATTATAGACAGCTGGAAAGCAGGAAAACGGAAGACAATTCCACAGGCGTGCAGTTCTAAGAAAGAAGCTTTGATCATGGAATCTACGTTTAAGTTTAGGCACAGATAAAGAGTGGGGGGAATTATTGATAGTGTTTTCAGCTAGTCGAGTGTTTCTTGTGAAAGTTTGGTGAGGGGGGCATAGATTGAAGCTCAGTCGAACACTTTCCATGAAAATGACGATAAAGCAGAGACAAACTCGCAACATCTCTTCTGTGAGATAGAGGTTGCAAGGAGGAGAAAAGGACATCTCCTACGAGGCTATGAAGTCTATTTTGAACTCTATCAAGGCAGGACAAGTCCTTTCTAGCAGCTCCTGCCCATATGTGGCAACAGTATTCCATCCTTGGACGTATCTGGCTCTTATATAGATAGCAGAGTTATTGGCTCGCGAGAGAAAATAAATCTTTATTTTATTCCTACCAGCTATGTACGTACCTTTACTAAATAGACACTTTTGTTATGAGACCTTCTATGTAGTGGTCGTATAGACTCCTTTCTTTATAACAAAATGGGAGTTTTTTTTATATTCCCTTGTTGTGGCGACTATTTTTGTTGTACATACAAATAGTTTGGTTGGGTGGTTGTTTCTGTTTTACGGCATATCAACTCTTTTCAGGTTATTTAATGCCGAATCCAGTGATTTTGAAGAACAATTTTTTAATTGAGTATATTTGTTTGTTTGGTTTTTTTTGGGGTTTTTTTTTTTCAAGTCAATTACTATTTAACCCGTAGTTGGAACCCTAACAGGTACTACCACTCCGGGTCAGAGTGGACCTGGGAGCAATAGCAATTAAGGGGTGGCTCCACACTCCCTAACGCCCACAAGCTGGGGCCTCACCATCGGTTATAGTTTAAGATCATATCCAAGACCCATACAAATAGAAGTTGATCTTAAGACTCTGTCAAAACCAGCACCTATAAATGGTGACCACGCAACAAAGAAACAAAAAAGAAAGACACGATGTTTAAAAGACAAATGCAAAGAGAGATGGAAAATTTAATAGAAAGAAAGGACGAAAAGGAAAGAAAATCATGGAACCAATTAGCCTCTAATTATCTGTCCTCAAAAGCCTCATCATTTATCTGATCCACGCAAATTCCGATCTTTCACGAATAAAAGAACGCAGTTAAACGCATGCGCAAAATAAAATTGGAGCTTTTTATTTATTTTTTATTTATTTTATTTATCTTTTAATCTATCTTCTTTTTATTTTCGTAAATAATTTCTATGGATGCCGAGATGTGATAATTTAATATTGTTTGAAAGCTGGCTTCACGCGAAACCTCTCCGGGAATCGACGAAAGGTTTTTAGCTAATCGGTCTTCCATTAGTTTCTCTGCCCAGTTTCTGTCTGTTCATTAATCAAGGCAAGCCTCTGCACAATGAAGAAAAGAAAACTTGTTGCTAAGCAACCGTACGGTCGAAAAGATCTAATAAGGTTCATTTAGATAATTTATTCTGACAAGAACAGACCATTAAGAAGCCATTTTGAATTTAGTAAATTTCCTGTTTATTATCAGGTGGTTCAATCCTATTTCCGTCACCTAAATTATTTAGGGTGAAATAGGTTTCGTCATTACTCCCTAATTATTTCCTTTTGCTTAAACCATGTTTTCTTTGTTTTTTCCTTTAGTTCTTACATTCACTGAGCGATGTTTCTGACAAAAGGGGAAGAATTACTATTTTCTAGATCAGATCCATCTAACACTTTTTTTTTTTGTCTTGAAGTTGTATTTTTTAGCCACTCTGGAGCGAATTTTCATTAAAAACATGAGAGTAATTATTTTTATATTATTATATAAAAGGAACTTTGTGTGCCTGTGTGTCTTTGAATTCGTTCCCTATGCACTTGAAAACAGCTGGGCTGATTTTTTATGAATGTACTTTATGTGCATGACAGTGTTCTTAAGTAGGTTTTGTATTGGAATGTCTTCGATAAGTATCGATAATTGATAATCGAAATAATCCAATGAAAGAAGGAACAGGCGATCTTTCCACAGCCTAACATCACAAATGCATTTGAGAAGTTTTATTACCGCACAAGCCGAAAGGCTCGACATATAAAATCAACAGTAGGTTCTTTGATATGACAGGGGCGCATTCGAAATTAATGTTTCTCCTTAGAAAACAACTGAAGTATAATACTTGATTTTTTTGCATTTAAACTTTAATTCAAGCCATTATATAAAAAATAATTTTATAAAATTAACTAATGCCTTGTGAACTAAATGAATGCGAGGAGACATGTAAGCTTTCTCCTCAGGTGCACCGGGGTTCTCAACTAGAGCCGACAACCTGATAGGTCCTGAACTGTCATCTAGGCTTCAGCCTCTGTCCCATCGACGAGATGTTGCATCCCTCTGCCTGTTCTACAAATACTTCAATGGTGAATGCTCTGACGAACTGCAAACACTTGTACCTCCCCGACGTAACTACCCCCGTCAAACCCGACAAGCTACTAAGTCTCATCCCTTTACAGTAGAAATCCTTAGGTGCAAGAAAGCCTTTTACTCCAATAGTTTCTTCCCCAGAACTGCGGATCTTTGGAACTCCCTTCCGGGATTCTGCTTTCCCAACTGCAACGATATGCAGAAGTTCAAGTGTAATGTCAACAAACATCTTTCTACTCATCTCCCTTCATAATGACCCCGCTAATTAAGTCCCTGATAGTAGCCCCCTGCTTCAAAGTGGCACTGTGCCTTGTTTGGGGTGAAAATTGAATAAAAAAAAAAAAAAAAACAATCGATTTAATTGAAAAATGGTCGATTTCACCAATTCCAATGATAATAAGAATATGGTGTGAAACACTCGCGATCATCATTCAACGTCGAGTCACCCTGGGAGTAAAAAATAATAATATTAAAAAGTGTTATGACAAATTTTGACTAGACCGTACTCAAGGATAACCAATATTGTAGTGGGGAAAGTACGAATACCTCTCCATCGCCACTGTTTGTGAAAACGCCTCGAGCATGCTCGCGATCTGCTAACCCAGACGGACATCCGATGAAACCTACATAATGGTTTTGAGAAAGTATATTTTATTAGTTAACTAGTATTTGCTGTTCCATTCCTGAAATGTTACTGACTTCGGACATTTTCCCGTTTCATATTAATTTTGTTTCATCTATTATATAAAAAACAAACATTAATATCTTCACCCTCAACTGGGCACTTTTCAACAAGGAGGGGTCGCTTTTTTCGCCGATATTTTCGAAAACCATCTCCTCTTTTCGATTGATTAGCCTTAATTTAAACCTTCGCCACTTCCGGTTTGGCGATGGACACAACGGTAAAGACGTCACTTTTTTTTTTTTTTTTTTTCACGTTCTTTTTCTCGGTTGCGGCACGGGAAAAAATTTAAATTATCTTTTTTATTTGATTAAGGTTTAAGAAACATCTTCCACTGCTTGTAGTAATAATAAAATAATAAATATTTTATTGATTTAAACTTCCAGTAAGACTAAAATCTCTAGATCACACCCTCACAAGTGTGTTTTTACGTTTTGGAAATTATGGGGACATTTAAGATGAGTGTTTACAGTAATATGTACAAAAAATAAAACTTTTATAATTAAATATTTAGAGATGTATAAAGAATCAGAATCGGAATCGGTAATTGTATCGGAATCGGGAATTTATTACGGAATCGGTAATTGTATCGAAATCGGGAAAAATATTGGAATTGTCCTATCACTAGTTGTCATAGCCCTAGTTATTAATGTGTTTATTGTCAAAACGACGAAGCAGTTGAATAATAAATGTTATTAATTCTTTTCTTTTCTTTTTTGCAGGTTTTCTCTGGGTAGGATGACTATTATCCATTATGAACAAAAGGCCGTGCTAATAAGAATCACCAAAGTCTCAATATTAAAAGACAAAGGAAGTGGCGCCATGTCGCTGTTGTGGGTACCGTACGTCGTCCTTGCTACTCTCATGGTGTTCTTCTTCCTCGTATCGTTTGCCCTCTACCACATGAAGCGACGCAAATACCAATTGCGTCGCTGGGCTTCAAAATGCCTTCGCGAACAGATGCGAATCAACGGAAAGGAGGCAGTGGCCACCGTGGATGCCGCTTCTTCGACTCCCGAAGCGACGACGCCGTCGGGTTTAGAAAGGAACTCATCGTCGCTGAGCGAATTTGTATCGGAGAACACCATCATACCGATGGCGGGGGCTGATTATAACTCGGTCGTGAGGATCCATCCGATTCTGCCATCGGAATCAATCGACAGCAAAGTCTGAAAACATCCATATCAAAAAGAATGCGACGTCTTCGACCAGGGAAAGGATCTGGATATCTCGCTGCCCTCGGCTCCCCTCCCCAGGAGGTGGGCACAGATTAGATTTTTTTTTTTTAAGTGATGATCTCTATGAAGCTTCGTCTCTACGTGAATATTTTCTTTTATTATCTTATACAAGGACATCCAAGGCTGTGAAGACAAACATTCGAAACTTAACGATATAGGAAATAATATCAACCACAGATTAGTTTATTATTATTATTATTATTATTATTATTATTATTATTATTATTATTAACAATAACAACAACTCACTAGGAGTTCTCATATAGGTCAACATCAGAAATTACACACTGATAATAATCGATAGTTTTCTCTGGAGTTTGGCTGACAATAATACTCCCCAGATTTCCAGTGCCCTCCACCTCTTTCGATAATCATTTTAACTGACTTTGAGTTAGCGCAACAGCCACTTATCATTGATTTATCACGATTTATAACGACTACTGGTCTTTACTAGGATTTGAGTGGCAATAAGCCTCCCCAGGGTCCCAGTACTCTCCGCACCCTTCCAGTGGAGGTCTGGTTAGTGCTCTCCCTCCTTGGTCTTTCCATCCTCCTTGACCCTTCACAGCTATTTTGTCTGGCATCAACCAAGGCTTATACATTATTATTATTATTATTATTATTATTATTATTATTATTATTATTATTATTATTATTTACTTGCTTACTTACTTACTTACTTACTAGTAGTAGTCACACAGGCCATCATCAAAGATTTCTCTTTGAGAACAACTTTGGCATTACCTGGAGTCTGAGTGACAACAAGTCTCCCCAGATTTCCAGTACTCTCCATCT
>NC_136506.1:88299350-88366850 GCF_053919585.1 Euprymna scolopes
AACTGTATTTGGATGGACGCTGCAATATGTGTGTGTGTGTGTGCGTGTGTGTGTGTGTGCGTGCGTGTGTGTGCGTGTGTGTGTGTGTGCGTGTGTGTGTGTGTGTGTGTGTGTGTGTGTGTGTGTGTGTGTGTGTGTGTGGAGGAAACCAAAAAGAATTAGAAGAATTCTTTTAAATGGAGACTTAACAGGATAATACAAAGCTGTACAATCGAGGTCGAGGGGGGGGGCTTAGAAAATATTTTATAAACTTTTAGTTTGTTGAATACCTCTCTGGTGTTGGGAGGGGATAGTGGTAATATTTTAGAGCTGCGTTTAGGCATGTGGAGAAATCTGCACATACAAGAATCTGTTTTTTTTTTTTTTTTTTTTTTTTGGTCACATATATGGAAAGGGCTGCCCAATCACTTTTGATAGTATTACGGCCTTTTGTAGCCTATCCAGTTCATTATTGATTTTCTTAGTTGCCACAAACGGGACGTTTCGTTTCTTCTTGAAAACGAGTAGACCGTTTTCCTTCAGTTCGAATCTGGCTATAGCTTTCGTACATCTTCTGTGACCAGCTGAGAAAACTTCTGGAATTTTTCCCTTTAACTCGTCCTTCAGTTGTTGTGTCCCTGTAGACGAGTCTTCTACTTTATGGCAGAATTTGTTCATTGGTTGATCTCACAATTCAAATCGCTCTATCCAATCCGTTCCAAAGAGGTTTTCAGATGTCTTATGTACATGAACTTTCACTTTTTTTAGTAGCGCCATTTAACATCACGGGGAGTGTCAGCTCCCCCTCAAATTTTACTTTATCGCCTGTCACTGTTTGTCTCCTCTTCCTTGTCAAATCTTGTTTGTCAGACACTGTTGTTTTTGTTCCTTATATATATGTTCCCATTATTTTTGTTGTTTTTGTTCCTTATATATATATATATATATATATATATATATACATATATATATATATATATATATATATATATATATATATATATATATATGTTCCCATTATATATTTTGCTTTTATAAAAATCTAACAGACCAATGTTGTCCGCCGTAACAGTTGCACAAACTTGTGGGCGAATCAGGTTTGGAGATTGGATGGCCACTCTTTGGTTGTGCCTGTTTTTTTCTAGATTGTTTGTTTTTCCTCATTTTTTTCCTTTGATTTGAAACTAGTCTTTCGTACGTATGACACGCCTGATTCCTCGATGTTCCGTGGGTCGTTCTTTACATTAACTACTTTATTGAGGCCTAAAATCCAATATATATATATATATATATACATATATATATATATATATATATATATATATATATATATATATATATATATATTGGATTGTCTAATGTCTGCGCCCGAATTTGTTGCTTATTAGTTGTTTATTCCCTTTATTCCCAATGGCAATTATGTGGTATCCCGGAGGTAAAAGCTTAGCAAATGGAGTTAAAGGTGGCTTCGTGACAGGAATACACTGATGATTGCGCCAGCATGTAACACTCGTGTAGATATAAAAGTATAATTATCATTTAATTATATATAAATATATAGATAGAAAGAGAGAGAGAGACAAATAGAGAAAGAGAAGGAAAATGGAGAGGATATTTGTGAAAATGGCGATCTAGTGCGAAATTGTAAGCTCATATATTTGTGAAAGACAGACAGAAAGAAAAAGTGAGAGAGAGAGAGAAAAGTAAAAGAGAAGGCGCTTGTATAAAAAAAAATGCAAAATAGAAAGTGACGAACAAAAGACTTGCAACGTCATGCAGTTGGGTGAGATTGTGGTCGCTCACAATTCTCTCAATCTATGATTTCCTGAATACACTCAATCCATATTTTTCTTGGTGTCCGTTTATCAACGCGCATGCGCCAGATGAAAATGACACAATTGGATCATTATTGAATATGCAGCGCCCTCTTGAGTTTCGAATAGAAACAGGTGTTATCAGATTCAGTCGCAATTGAAGTACTGGCAATTGTATCTTTCCCACGACGGAACTCAAGATAAAACGCGAGTTGATAACAAAGAAAAAAAAAATAATAATAATAATAAAAAGAAAAGATGGCGATGATACAAATAGGAAACTAATTAAGGCCGAAGGAGGTGTGGCCTTGAATTGTTAAAAACGAAGACTTTTTTTTTCAATCAAAATGGTTGACCTTTGAGGTATTCGAATGGCGCAATATAAAATGGCGATAAAGAGAGGGGTACATTAACAAATTGTTTAGATAACAAAACAACAGGCGGATACAGCAAAAAAAAAATGTCCAATTTAAGAAACAAATATTTATTCTTGGACACAAATTATCAAGGTTTTTCATCTTACCAGTTGGGGGTTTCGTTGGTTCAGTGGTTAATGATACATACTAACAACCTGTGTGACCGAAGTTCGAATCCAATTCGTTCCATAAAAACTCACTTTTACTTAAGATGTTGGCAACCATCACGTGGTCCCTCCCGTGAGTACTCGATGTCGTTCTAGAAAAAATTCTGAGCATGAAAATGCCAGGGAAACCGATGCCACTAACAGAATCTTCAGATTCATGCGATGATGATATTACTAATTTATTACCGATGTTTTCTTTGTTAGGCGATTCCGACTTTTGCATTATAGCTCACGAAGATCGTGCCTCAGGGTTGTACGGTTTGCATGATGTCATGCTAGTTGCTCGCAGCTATTCGTTAGCCTTCAAGATTGTAGGTATTTATTAGTGATGATACAACGATACCAATCTAATTATTGACCCTGTTCTAATTTCCCGATTCCGATACAATTACTGACTCCGATTATAAAATCGCCTTAAAAGTATGATTCAATTGTTTTGGGGTTTTTTAAGATGAGGGTGGGGGATTCATCAGACATTCCCCGTCTACTTTTAAATGTATATATGATCTTAACATTTTCCCTTTTGATAAACTCATATTGAGATTTTCATCTTTATGTTCACTTGTGCCATTTTTTCTATTCATTCAATCATGTCATTTTTACCTGTGCCATTTTTACCTGTGCCATTTTTACCTGTGCCATTTTTACCTGTGCCATTTCACTTAATTTCCTTATTATCTATATCTATATCTATGTAAAAGTCACCGTGTCGGTCTGTGTGAGGAACGGTTTCTAGAAAACACCCTTTTCTAAAAAAACTAAAAAATAAAACAGCAAGGGGAATAATTCATACTTTTAAATTGAATAATATAATAGGAGTTATCTACCTTCTGTACAAACAAATGATTAAAAATTACAACAGTTTCACTGTTTCCTTAGAATGTGGTGATTATGCACGAAATGAAATTATGAGGGTCGTTCCAAAATTAAAGCCGCCTATTTTTTTTTTAACTCAAGAAGTTGAAGAGCTACAAAGACGTGAGTAGCACCATTAAAACAAACAACATATTTGAATCTTTTTCTCTAAGTGAAAGTGATTTTTGTGGAACAAACTGGATTCGAACTTGGAATGCCAGGTCGTCAGTCCGTGTCAGTAACCAACTTGATCACTGTCACCTTCCATTTTAACAAATTAATTCAGACATGTATGCATGAATGCAGTGGCCCTGATGTTTTAACAGCGTTGGTAAGCACGGCTCTCCGAATTGTAGAGCCATGGTAATCTCTGGAAGACAAGTAAAGACGGTAGTTTCCGGTTGCTTTCCGTCTTGATTCGGGGTGTATTCCCCAGGTCCGTGATTTAAACTAACTTGAAAATTTATACAACTCGGCGCGGTACATACGGCGCCTAGCCTTCCCAAATGGTCATTCATCTTGTATTGATCAGGATCATCGTTGCTTAACTTCGGTGATCTGGTGAGAGCCGGTGTGTCAACATGATTGTTCCGTCGACAACCGATAAAAATAATTAAATAAATAATTTTTTGTTGTACATTAAACAGTTCCCACTTGAACCGAGTGGGTTCTATTTATACTCGTGCAGACACCACAAAACTAATTCTGAGCAGACGATAATCATAAAGAAATGGTGAAAAAATGGCGAATAAAGAAAGACGTTACAGAACAATTGCCTTTACCATCTCAATCCTTTACAAATCGTAATTGATTTTTTATACGACTTCGTAACATACATTTACATGCATGAAAATGTGTTGTTCCTGGCGTTATTCTGGCGACATGAAGTGTTTCAGGCTTTTCAACATCACACAACTTCGGTTAGATTGCTCAACCTGAATTGATTAAACCAGAAACAATACATGCTCTTATCTTGGTGGCTTCACACGGTAATTCAGCCATGTTTTGGTGGTGAGATTGGTTTGTAGCGATTCGGTCGTTATGCAAACAGGCAGTGGTTTTTTATTTTTTTATTTTTTTCACACCTTTCTGCTAAAATATTACAAGACGCCCTAGTGAGAAAATGCGTGTGTAGATTGTGGCCAAGTTCAAGGCTGAAAAACGGGTTAGTAAGGCTGGTGTTTCACTAACTTAAACGTATATTAAACGTGTGTGATTCATTTTAGAATGCAATAATGATCTAAATTGAACCTGTGACATTTTTAAAGGAATATCATAACAATGGCGGACATTTTTATTGTGATGAAATGATAAAGTGCCTTGTCACCACTCGTAATGGTTCTAAAATCGATATAAATCTCTGATTTTGTGTGGCCTTGCTGTTTTAACAGCATTAACGGCAGAAAGACAGAGAGAAAGAAAAAAAAAGGACAAATTTTGAAAAAAAATTTTTTTTTAATTTTCGGTAAAAAATAAAATGTTGTCTGATTATATACTGATGGGGCCCGCAAAGTAACGTGAAATCTCTTTACTAATATGCAAAATAGATGCTGCCGATAGGTGAGTGATTTGGAGTCGTGTATAAATACAGTACTGAGGCGTGACGAATTTAACCACAAACATGTAAGGTGAAAGTATATCGCATAACGGGTATATCGTTAATTCACTACTCGCACAGCAGTCGCCGATTGGCGTAGTGGTTAGAAGCCTTGACGTACGGGCGGTCGGTTTTCGATCCTGGCTTAAGGTAGTTGCCTGTCTAGCCGCACTGATGAGCTGTGATACAGCAAAACAGTGCTGTATGTGGATGACTATATATATATATATATATATATATATATATATATATATATATATAGCAAATTATAGTGATTCAATGAAATGTAAAAAAACTTTATTTAAATCAAGGATTTTTTATTATTCCAAGTAAGACAAAGAATACTTTGGAAATTTTATCTCCTTATCCTATAGGGTTTCGATACCGACCATCTCTTCAGAGGAGAAAATATTAGCAAATAGATATAACGTTATTCACCTTATTTGCTAAAGTCAGTTAGACATGGAAAATCATAATCAAAAATTGATTAAATAGAAGTCACATAGCAGGGTAAATTGAAGAAAGGATATAAATGTTTAGTTCCAAATTGTGCGGTAAAATCCAAGGTAAATGTCCTTTAAAGCAGTGAGGTAATGAAATCCAAGCTGTATATTGTGTAATCCACATCATAGAGTGGAAATCCAAATGATATGCCACACTTGGATTTCTACTCTATGATATGGATTACACAATATACAGCTTGGATTTCATTACCTCACTGCTTTAAAGGACAGTTACCTTGGATTTTACCGCACAATCTGGAACTAAACCTTTATATCCTTTCTTCAATTTACCCTGCTATGTGACTTCTATTTAATCAATTTTTGATTATGATTTTCCATGTCTAACCAAATATAAAGTTTTGCATGGGTTCGAATATCCTATGTATTAAGTTTCATGTCTGTAGACCAAAAACTGACAGAGGAGGTTAGCAGGCAATTTTTTTTAAACAAATATATATATACGCACACATAAATACATATAGAAAGAGGTTTGTGTTTACTATAACCTTTTTACCCAAATATTACGTAAGTATAAATCATGTAGAATATCTACATGAATATAATTACACGTAACAGTTAACTAAAGATGATCATCCCATAAGAAAACCGAAAAAATTAATAGGGAATTAATTAAAATGAATGTTTAAAAGAATATGCAAATTAAATATATCTTTTGCAGATGAATGCAATTCTACGACCCATATATAACAAAGTTGTATTTTCTTTTTAAATAAATAGAAAAAAGCGGTTTTTAATATGAATATCAATACACCAAACACACAAGTTTATAGGAGTACTAGCATTTCAGCCCGGCGTTGCCCGGGTGTTTGGATGTGTATGTGTAGCAAAAAAAAAAAAAAAATGGTAGTAGGAAGGCCGGCTCGAACCCGTACCGCAAAGGAGGAAAAGAACGGGGTAAAACCTAACGTTTATGCTGTTACGACCACCACCAAACCGGAAGCGACATTTTTTAAAATTAAGGCTAGACAATCTAAAGGAGAGGATAACGTTAAAAAATAGCGGTGAAAAAAGTGACCCCCCCCCCCTGTAGAAAAGTACCTAGTTGAAGGGGAAGATATTAATGTTTTAGCCAATTTTTCGATATTTGTCGTATGAAAGGTGGAACTTTAAAACGACACTGATCTTGGTAAAATCCGTCGCTTCTATTGAAAGTTTAAGGCAGACATGCAAACAGACGTACATACATACATTTATATATTGGTAACTAAAAATTTTCGACCAAACTGATGAAAAAGCTTGCCCTATCTCTGAATACCCTTTATGTAAAATTTCAAATATTTAGACCAGAAATTGTCTGAGTAATTTGGAAGAGATCGCAGAGGTCAATTTATTTTAACTTTGACCCCTATTATGATCCCTTAAAATTTATTGTTTTGGGCTCAAATCAAGTTATTAAGTTAGATCCATGTCCAAGGAGCCTATATCTAAAATTTCAAGTGCGTTGACCCCAAATTGCCGGAGGAGTTTGGTAGAGTTCTCAAAGGTCAAATTGTTGAACTTTAACCCCTTAATCGCCAAATTTCTGGCCAAAAACCGATCACATCGATTTTCCCAAATCTCAGTACCCTGCATATCAAATTTCGAGTCTGTAGACAAAAAATTGACAGAGTTATTGCGTACAGAAATGTACACAGACACAGACATACACACACACACACACACGTTCACTTTTATATATATATATATATATATATATATATATATATATATATATATATATATAGATTGATGATTTATGATGAAGATAAATAAAGAAACGTTTGTATTTTTGTGATATGTTTAAATACCAACTGTGAAATGTGTCATTTGATATCAGCTCCCTTGGATGCGGCAGATTCGAAATGAGGCAGAGTGTCTCTTGAGTGTACCTATTTACTATGCCTCCCCACGGGACAGAGTTAGACACCAGGGTCGTTTTTTAACGTGGAGAAAAGGTATAAAAATAAAAAATTGTCTCAGTCGTGAAGGACTGATTCTCCACCGAAAAAGAACAAGAAATGGAAGTGCAGCATCTGAAGAACAGATACTACACTTTGATCTTGACCAAAGGTCGGCGATTATATCCAAAAAGAGGGAACATCATTCCTTAGTCTCTTTTTTTGGCGGTAGATTTTTAGGGGTTCTAATTTGGGATTGAAATTTTGGTAAAAGTCGATTTTAGGGGGACACTTTTAGTGAAAATTGTTGAGAAATTTGAGACGATAAACACAAATAAAATAATAAATTTGAAAGCATAAATTCACAAAAAAAGATATTTTATATACGTTTAAAATGGAAGTTTACGTATATAGGAAAACATAGATTTATTGATTACATTTTAGAGTGCTCGTAAAGCAAGGGGGGGTCGTTAGCTGAGATATCGAAGAAGTCTGTCGATAATTTAAGGATCAGGAATTATCCACGTATCTGAAAATCGTATTCAAAACTTCCCAACCCGATTACACAAAATTGCAGTTGATTAGAAATTGTTAATAAGAGCCAATGTTCATTTGTTTAAAAACCTCAGTAGGAAATGTTATGAGTATTAACATAAATAAGTTGGCGCTTCTACACTATTGGGACGAGATTTTGTAGTTGATAAAATGAAGTTTTCAAATAAATAAAAAACAATGGTTTCTAATGATTTTTTTTTTTTTGTCAATTCTAATAAGTTACAATGGTAGCTTCCAAATTATGCAGTCGGAATTATCTGAATATTACTGAATAATTAAAAAAAAAAAAAAACTTTAATCGCGTTAGCAGGTGAAAATTTTCGATCATCTTGTTTAAATCGAAGCGGAAAATTACCTCCCTTTTGAACTCTCCTGGGTCTTACGATCGTTTTCATCAAATTCTATTTACCTTATTGATTTTCGTAATTTTTGGATATAATCATCTTAAAATACGAGGAATATGTAGATATCATTGTTTTCATGTGAAATTTAGTTTTACGATTTCCGAAATTTCGTCAAAATAGTGTAGAAGCACCAATAAGTTTATACATATGTTTCTGATGAGCAGACGATAATGAGAAAAGTTACTTAGTTATCTGTCTGCGTGTTCATTAATGTCTGCGTGCGTATGCTTATGGTTCTGTGTATGCATGAGTTGAGGTAACAGCCAATCCCAAGTCTGACAGAAGGGACTAGAGGGGTTGAGGCAATGTAGATCTGGCGTGGATATTGGCTCAACTATTTTTGAAGCAATACTCTGGCCTTATACGGGGTCGAAGTATTTCTAAAAGTACAAATTTTATCAATTTAGAGAAATGCGTCTGATTTTTTTATTTTTTAGTTTTGTTTTGTTTTTGTTTTGTTTTGTTTTTTCAAACGTAGAATGACATACGTATAAACCATTTTAAGCATTTTCATTTGGAATTTTTCTGTCTGAAGCCAGATCCACATCACTCTTCCAGCTTCTTCCCGTTGCAATCAAATTTCTCTCGATTGTCTGCTTCTGGCTCATTTTTTGTTTTCCTTTCCTTTTCATCCATTGAAGAACGTGGCAATTCTCTTTGGGGCCAAATCTCCGGGTATGTCCGAGCTAGCCTAGACGTCGTTTGTAGATTATTAACGATACTACCTCAAATACGGCAAAAGAAATATATATATATATATATATATATATACAGTGATGATCATATTTATTGGCACGGTAAAATAAAAGTTAAATTTTGTCTAATAAATTCTAAAAAAGGGATTAAATTAAAGAAAATAACAAAGTATATTATGTATTTTTAACTGGCCTTTCCGATGCAGCAATCGGATTTTAGAAAAAATAAATAACAAAGGAACAACAAACATAATTGCAAAAAACCCTTGTTCAAAATTATTGGCACGGCTTTGTTTTTCTTTTAGTATCAGTATAATATCAATCAATTTCCGGTTTACGTGCTTTCTGAACTTTTTTATAGCCATATTATGCTTGTTTAACGCTAATTCAGTGAATAATTTTTTTCAGATAATTTTTAGATAGCGATTTATTTAAACTATTATAAGTGACTAAATTATAATTTTCAATCGCCATGGTTAAAACTAAGGAACACAGCGAAGACGTCAGGAAGCTTGTTGTAGCATGCCATACCAATGGGGAGGGCTATGATAAGATTTCAAAGAAGCTAAACCTTCCCAAATCCACTGTTAGAGCCATAATAAACAAGTTCAAATCGCAAGGCCACGTTATGAGTTTAGAGGGTAGAGGGAGAAAAAGGATTCTTTCCCCAAGAGATGAACGGAAAATTGTTCGACAAGTGAAACAAAACCCAAGGATCTCCGTTAGGGAGATTGTTGATGAACAGAGCACCTCTGGAGTGAATGTATCTTGACATAAAGTTGGTAGAGTTTTGAAGAGAGCTGATTTAAAAGCATGTCGTCCGAGAAAGACTCCCTTATTGAAGCCTATGCACCTGAAAGCAAGGCTAGCCTTTGCAAAACGTCATATTGATAAAGATGTTGCATTCTGGAAACGTGTTCTATGGACTGACGAAACGAAAATAGAGTTATTTGGCCATAATAAAGTGTCTTATATTTACAGAAAATCTGGCGAAGCTTTCCTGCCTAAAAACACCATACCCACAGTGAAGCACGGTGGAGGCAGTTTGATGTTTTGGGGATCCTTTGCTGCCTCTGGACCAGGGCGACTTGTTAAGGTCACAGGTAGCATAAAAAAGGAAGATTATGTTAAAATATTGGATGAAAACCTGAAAGACTCTGCTAAAGAGCTCTCACTTGGTCGTCGTTGGTGGTTCATGCAAGATAATGACCCAAAGCATTCGGCTAAACTGACTAAGAAATGGCTTGAGGACAATCATATTAATGTTTTGGAGTGGCCATCACAAAGCCCAGACCTTAATCCAATTGAAAATTTATGGAGAACATTAAAATTGAGGGTAATGCAAAGGAAGCCTAAGAATCTTATTCAATTGGAGGATTATTGTCAGGAAGAGTGGGCTAAAATTACTACTGAAGAGTGCAACAACTTGGTTGTAAACTATGAAAAGCGACTGAGGAAGGTAATCAAGGCCAAAGGCTATGCAATTGATTATTAAATAAATCGTGCCAATAATTTTGAACAAGGGTTTTTTGCAATTATGTTTGTTGTTCCTTTGTTATTTATTTTTTCTAAAATCCGATTGCTGCATCGGAAAGGCCAGTTAAAAATACATAATATACTTTGTTATTTTCTTTAATTTAATCCCTTTTTTAGAATTTATTAGACAAAATTTAACTTTTATTTTACTGTGCCAATAAATATGATCATCACTGTGTATATACATATATATATATATATATATATATATATATATATATATATATATCCGGTGACGGTGAAGAATCGTATAAAGAAATAAATGGTCAATGGCTGGCAGCAATTAAAGCGTTTTTGTTAAAATTAAATTATCAATATTAAAAAAAATAATAAGTAGATTAGATTGCATTTCAAAACAAGAAATACAATTTAAAATTATATTTCATTTTAATCAGGATTTTGGTGAAATCACCGACAAAGATCAAACACTTATTAGCGATAAAACACACACACGCGCAAGCGCGCGCACAAACACATACATACACACACGCGTGTGCACGTACATATATATACACACACGTACAGTATGCACGCACACACACACACACACCTGGTGAACTGTGGTGGGTCTTCAATGCTTCACATTTGCTAGAATTAACTAATAAACCTAGGGAAATTGCGAAATGAACTTCATTTTCCATTAGCTTTGGTACAGCCACGGTGACAGTCTAGTCGAATAAAAGATTTGGACTGAAATAAAAAATAAAAAAAATACGAAGCACAATAGATAGGTGATAAACGTTAAAGATCACGGTTAATGCAGTTGCAGAATACAAGAAAAAGTCGGCGCTTCTGTAATCGTTGTTATTGGTATAAGGGAGATAACTCTATTTTACTCACAGATCCGTTGAGTTTTTCATACAAGAATTTGGGACGCTGTTAAACAAAATGTGTGAAATGCAACGTAATTGACTAATTATAAAATATATTACAAAAAATGTCATAGAAATGTCACTTTCGATAAATTGTGAGAGAAAAAAAAAATTCGTTTTCCAACTACTTCCTTTAATATAATAAAGTTTTATAACATTAATACCAAAAAATATAAAATCCGAGAAAAACTCAATTTCAAGAAATTATTGGGTGTTTACTGAAAGTGATCGACAAAATTAGTTTTTAAATATGTCAATTAAAGCAAAACAATATTGCTTACTTAATTGGCATGTCGAAAACTGTAACATGTCTAAAAATACATTTAGTGGCAAGTTATTTATAGTTAAAAGTAATTTTACGGAAAATTGTGGAAAATTGCATTTTTCGTAGATGTTTGAGAGTAGACTGGAAAAATTCCATACAATGGGGGCATAACTCAGTACGCATATTTTACAAGACATCGTAATGGCGTCAAACTTGTGTATTCTATAGTGATAGACTTTTTTCTTTTTTTTTTTTTACTAAAAACACAATAACAGTTATTCTACTCAATGAATTTCTGTAATTTTTGGATTTATTACTATTTTCAACATGACAAATAAGTAATATTGTGTTATTGTGTTTGCTTAAAATGACATTTAAACAAATTTCATCTGTCAACTCTTTATCAGCAAGCATCAATTTTAAACTAATTTATGCGAATACATTTTTTTTTTTTAAGAAAATTCAACTTCGTTTGTTGACAATATCACGTCTGATGATGCTTTGGCTTTATGATGAATGCCCTGGAAAAGTCACTTCTGATTAATTGTATGAAAAAAATTTATGTTTTTCAACTACTTTATTTAATGAAACAAAGTTTCAACATTACAAAGGAAATGCCCTGGCAAAGTCACTTCTGATTAATTGTAAGAAAAATGATTTGTTTTTCAACAACTTTAGTTAATGTAACAAGGTTTTAACATAAAAAAAAAAGAAAACATTAACAAAAAAGAAAAAAAAGAAAAAAAAATGAAACTAAATGCAAAATAAATTATTATTTTCTCCACTACTCTTTTTTATTAAGAAAACGTAACTTCAAATTGTAAGATTGAATGTGTGTGTGTGTGAGTGTGTGCGTGCGTGCGTGCGTGTGTGTGTGTGTGTGTGTGTGTGTGTGTGTGTGCGTGCGTGCGTGCGTGTGTGTGTGTGTGTGTGTGTGTGTGTGTGTGTGTGATATTTATTTATTTTTTGTTTTTGCGATATGTTTTGGAATGAATTCAATTATTGATACAAAAGTGCATTTTTACCTAAATGCGAGTTGGGAATAATTTTCCCTTTTACCAAATTGGTACCCCCTAATATATATATATATATATATATATATATATATATATATATATATATAGAGAGAGAGAGAGAGAGAGAGGGAGAGGATATATATATATATATATATATATATATATATATATATATATATATATATATTCAGATAGATAGATAGATAGATAGATAGATTCAGCTACTCTGACGACGGAACACGTGTCAGTGGATAATTATATTAAAAAAAGACTATATATATATATATATATATATATATATATATATATATATATATATATATATATATAAGAGCAAACAGTTAATAAAACATGTTAAAAAACACTTTGAAAAAGAAGTTGAAAACATATTTAATCTGAAAAGGAAACACTTGATAAGTGGATAGTCTTTAATCCGGAGTTCCGAAGAAATACTTTCCTTGCTTGAATTAGCAAAATGCGGGATCGGATTTTGCATACTAAAGTATTTGATGAAACTGCAAGTAAGTCAAAGATCTTACTTGATAACAAAAAGTGGAGCAGAGGGAACATGATGAATAAAAAGGTGATTACATGTGAATGGATAGTCAGGTGAAAAGTAAATTATCCAATGACGGTAAAATCCAAAAATATAAATCCAAGAAAGTTAATTGAATTTCCATTCGCACACTTAAAATCCAAGGAAATCACGTAATTGGAAGATGGTCCAAAATAATCCAAAAGGCCGAAATCCAGGGATTAATTCACAAATATGTACAAGGAAAAGGGGGAAAATTCCAATAATATTAATAAAAGCAAAATAAGATGTGCGTTTCACACGGCTGCATAGACATAATGTAAATAAGAAAGATCAGGCAGGAGAGAAAAAAATTAAATGGTGATAGAATTAAATATAAAATAGAAAAGCAAATGTCAAAATGACTCACACAAAACCATATTAAAAGGCGCGAAAAATATAGGGCAAAAAAATAGGTCAACTGAAATGTACAGATTATTACATAAGAAAATGGCAGAAAGAGTTCTTAAAAGACACTAAATGGAAAAAAATAAATAAATAATGATAATAATAATAATAATAATAATAATAATAATAATATATATATATATGTATATATATATATATATATATATATATATATATATATATATATATATATATATATATAGTCCTCTTTAACAACAGCAAAATCGCTCCTGCGAACAATCAATGATCGAAAGCGCTAGAGGAAAATGGCTGACAAAAAATTATTCGGCAACCTAATATACAACATACTAACTGAAATGAGAAAAATGCTTGGCAGATCGAGAAAATCAATAGAAAATTTTTTTTTAAGTAAAAAGGAAAGAAAACTGTGCATTTAATTAAAAGTACATTGATAACGACTTGTTGCCAAAATATACATATACAAAAATGTATAAATACAAAAATAAACATCGGTTTCATGTTTCAAAAAAAATCCTCATAACTTTGAAACAATATATATACATATATATATATATATATATATATATACAAAATTTGCCTTGAATTTCCTTTCTTTACGTTTTATTAATAAAAAAAAGTAGTTAAAAAATAACAATTTCTCTTTTTACCTACCTTTTTTACTAATGTTTTTCTTTTTCTTTTCTTTTTTTTTTTAATTTTTAACGTCCCAAAGTGAAATAGAGTTATCTCCCTTGGGCCAATGACGACGATTGCAAAACTATGAAATAATGGTAACTCAAAATGGTTCCTTCTTTGATAATGTTTAAAAGTTAGAGTCAAAGAGAAACGCAAGAAGAAAAGAATCAGTATGATTATACATTGTTGTTTTTGTTAAATGTTAATAAATGAGGAATTATTTCCATTTAAAATTCATTTAGTATTGTGCATGCAAAATTGAGAAACGCATACTTTAATTATGTCAAGATTATATGAATGAACTAAATCAAAACAAAATGGCCACCGAATTAGACCTGATTTTGTGTTTATCTAAAAACGTAACTCTAATTTTCACTCGAAATGATTCCTCGTGTACAAATATTCATAAATAACTAGCAAGACCTGTGGAAAATCCACAGGGGACTCATTTATACGTAATATATTGATGTTGGCATTTTGTAGATGTTCAGTGTAAATGGAAACGCTCTAATATTATTGCAGCTATTTTGTTAAAACTACAAAAGTATTTATCTAATTCACGAACTACATAGGTTTTCGGATATGCTGAAAACGAATATCATATTTAAATTTTGCGCAGACAAGTAGTTTTCTGAATATTAAGACCTTTATTATCCAATGTAATCCATTATACTTTTACTGGTGGCCATGTCTTTTTTCTCAGCTGAAAAGGGCCCTGTCGGTGGGGCGTTAGAATACGCCGACTGCCCCCCTACAATGGGGGTCCTGGATATGACCTTAAACTATATTCAGTGGTGAGGCCCCAGCTTGTGGGCTTTGGGGAGTATGGAGCCATCCTTTAATTACCATTGCTCCCAGGTCCACTCTGACCCGGAGTGGTAGTACCTGTTAGGGTCCCAACTATGGGTTAAATAGAAACCGACTTGAAAACAACAAATATATTCTATTAAAAAAATTTTTCTTCAAAATCTTTGGATTCGGCATTAAATAACCCGAAAAGGGTTGATATGCCGTAAAACAAAAACAACCAACCAATCAGCTGAAAAGTACTAATGCGCGTGTGTGTCACAAAACGCCTCTCTTCTCCTCATGTTAAGAATAGCAAACACTGTTACGTTGTGGGTGTTATTTTTGAAGTACCAAATATGAGACTATGTTTCGTTGTTCTTATTTAGATGACGACGTATATATTACATTTGTTGTTGTTGTTATGTTCGTCTTTAGTAATGTGTTAGAGGTTCATATTGTGTGATTATGTTGTTGGATGTTAGATATTATATATTCATTGTGCATGTTCATATTGTCTTAAGATGTTCATGTTTGTAAGAGATAGCATATTGAACACATAAACAGGTATATATATAACGAGAGAGACAGTTCTGTATATATATATATATAATAGACAGTGTACATGTTACTACACACCAAGCCTGTAATTCAACTAGAAGAGATTTTTGAATATCTTGATAGATAGACCGAGAGTGCGTTTGGCATTTACGTTTGGCAGTTGTACATATAATATAAACACGTTACCTTTCTCGTTGTAATGATGAACACAGAAAGACGGCAGTTATAAAAACACATAATGATACGTTTATTTCTTCTTCGACCGGTCGGACATGATTTTGTATTTCATGAATTCAAAATTTTTACATGGTTATCTCTAAAACCCTCTCACTTCCAGAAGGAGCCTTGATTCTAACTGAGAATCGGTCTGGACCTCTCTGCTTCTCTGATTTGACTAATCTAACTCCTTCTTCTGTCAGATTCTGACTTCTCTAACTAAATTCATAACTCATGACGTCACTGCATGACCCACGTGCCTCCCAGACACATTGAATGACATGCCTCCCTGTTTAAGCATGCATTGTTATTCACGTATTTCTTACAAAGCCGACCCTCTAACCTAATTTTCGTAACCCACTTTACAAATAACATTTTCCATTGTCCGTTTTTAAATTCCTTGTTTTAATTTTCATTTTTATAACAGAAACAAATTTTATCATTACATTCTTTTTCAATAAACAGATATCTAACTATTTTGTGTGAGCTAAACAATGGCAATTCCACATTCCTTATTTTCAATAACATTCTGTATTTATTTTAACTTATGATTGGAATTCTCAATTCCAAATCTAGCTTCGCAAGTTCGAATCCTTGACTATTCTATTTCATATTTACATTTAACTAATACCCTATTTTTTTTTACTTACATGGGAAGGGGACAGCCTTTATCATGTAACAACACCACTGATATTTATTAAATAATAATTTGGAAAAATTTCTTAATATTTAGAAAACTACTTATCTGCAAAAAACTTAAATGTGATATTCGTTTTTAGCATACTCAAAAACTTTTAGAAGTCTTCATAAATGTAAGTGTTAAGGTGGAAAGAAAGTAAAAATTTACACAATCTCCTTGTTTACTAATACAACCTGAACTTCACCAAAAGATTCAAGTCCAACGTTAACAAATTCCTAATGAACCGCCCCCTTAAGTAAACACTTCATCAAATGTCCACATTAACGTACTGTACTTGCAATAATCCTTATCCCTGAGTGGCTTCCGGGCCTTGTAAAAATAAAAAAAATAAAATGAAAAAGAAAGCTAAACAGCACATACACCAATATGCTACGAACGGGGTTTTATTTATTTATTTTTTTTTACATGGGTGTCACCACTTATCAAGGCCCAGAGGCCACTCGAGGATAAGGGTTAAATATATCTCTTACTAAGATCATCCCACGAAGCAGCAACTTTATGGCAACCTACTTACCATATCTACTACCATCAGGGAGTGACGTCTACGATTTGCCAGTCACTACCAGAGGAGCAAGTAAGAGTTGGTGAGAAATTTATTACTGGGGACTCCACGGCTTGGGTGCACGAGCATACGACAATCTAAATCCATACACATCCAGCACATGACGCCAACTGTGATCCTGAAGATTTGAGACAGCTGATGGGAGATAGGGGAATCTGAGAGAGAAAGAGAGTCACATTGTTCCGGGCAAGGAGCCCGACCAGATAAATAAATAGAGACCATAATATATTTTTAACGTAAACAGGTTAAAAAATGTGGAAGTAAACATAACTTAATTGTTTTTTGACTAATTTTCCAACCGTATTTTTTTTTTTAAATAAGGGTACTTGTTTAGTTTAATCAAGACATTAAAAAATGAGAATATTGAAAAAAAAAAAGTTATATTGTATGTACTTGTTATGGAATAAAGTTTTCATACAAAAAAAATCACTTAATTTGATCAAGTATTTTTTTTTTTTTTTTTTTTACAGAGGAAAATCAAACTTCAATGAGATCCACCACCTCCCACCAAATATAAACAGATTTTTTGTGAAATATTAAACGGTTCTTCTGATCGGTTAATGTCAGCTCGTGATTTATGGAAGCCGTTCTTCTGCTTAGTTAATGTCGACGCGTTACTTACAGAAAAACGGTTAATTAAATTGCAATTAAATAATAATAAAAAAAAATTGTCATGAAAATTACCAATTATCTATGACTAATTTCATTCAGCATTTTTTTTTTTTTTTTCATTATCCTAAGATTTTAACTTAATATTTCACTTGGAAATAATTCAAGAAAACTTATATTTCTCTTGTCAGAAAAATGTCATAATGAATTTTTATATGAAATGTTTTCAGATTTGAGATAAAATTATTCCGTGTATTTTTAATTTCATACACTTTTTTTTCTTTGAGAAATCAACTTAAACCTATAATTTTTAAAACATAATCAAAAAAGTAACCGAAATTTAAAAAAATATGATGATTAGCCGGCGTTCAAAATCATGTCCTCCTACCCAGTCAGCCATTCATTTTGCACGCACCTAGAAATTGCCGAACCAGTTTATTTACTAAAGGTTTTGTGTACGTTAATTTGTAGTGAACTATTACTATGATGCTGCTACAGTATGCTTCCCTTATTTCTCTCTTTCTCCCTACTCTTCTACTTTTCCCTTCCTTTCTTCTCTCAACGTCACCAGAGGTTTCAGCCAATCGGAATAAAGGACTGTCTTGGAGGGAGATACAAAGAAGAAATCTGTATCAGACATGCAGAAACGAAGCATCAAGACGTGACGGACCAGTTTCCCTGGGTAAAGACTTTTATCAAAGAAATGTACCATCCTCTTTGTACCCTATATCTTGGAAACTTTTATAAAACATCTTCAATCCTCAAGTCTCGTCACACTTAATTATAACCCAATGTTTTCTTTTCCACAACCGTTCTTTCTCAGCACTCTTGTTGTCTCTCTAATTTCGGAGGTGTCCCAAAAAGGGGACCAACCGAAATGGTGACCCTTTTTCAAACGTTGTTAAAATCTATGGTAACCGCCATAAATTAACAAGTTTAATTATTTTGTTATTTAGCATTTTTAGTTTGTTAAGAGAGTATTGTTCAGGTATAATATTCGTGTATTATTATTTTTCACTGTCTTATGGAGAGGAGGCCTTTTTTTTTGTTGCTTAAAATTGTTTCATTGTTCAAGTGAGTAATTTATATCCTAAATTATTTATTGCAACATGTTTTTTGTCTTAGTCAATGAGAGTTATCTCCCTTAGATAATTCTTCCTAAAACAGCAGCGCCTAAAATGTCGACATTATTGGAAAAAAAAAAGAAAAAAAAGAAGCAAACAAGATACGAAGGGAGATAACTGTACATTCATAGCGAAAATAGGAAAACGAACAAAAATAAAATGGTATATACTGACTTTTTGTGTCACTTTCAATTAAAAACAATGATAGCCACTTAATTGGCATATCAGAAGTACATAAATAATGCCGAATTATGAAAAAAACAAAACATAAAAAAAAACAAGTTTTTATCTTTATTGTAAAAAAACCCTCAACATATTTTTTTTTAGTATAAAGTAACATAACAAGGAAAGTAACTCAGTTATGCAAAAAAACAAGGCAAGCAACTCATCTTTATGATTGCTAACGCACAATTGAATGAAGCTCGAAATCACTTACAAGTACAGGGTGGAACGATAAAATTGTCACCCTAAAGAAAATAACACTACACGTGCCAACTTGGCAAATATTCAGCTGATGACGACAATCAGGCTAGCTTTGGTGTTGTAGGAGGTCATGTTGGTGATGTTTTCAACGTATGACCAAATGGAGTAGTCCAGCGGGTTCAGATCAGGGAAGGAGAGGGGTGCAGTGAGGGAAGCGTACAAAGTCGTAGTGCTCTTTCTGAAGCCAAGCCTGGGTCTTTTTGGACTTGTGGGCTGGTGTCAAGTCCTGCTGCCACACTCATGGTCTGCCAGTGGTCATCTGATTGCACCAGACGATCACCACATTCTGCAACACATCCAGGTACACTTTGGCATTGACTTTCAAGCCAACTTCCAAAATGTGAGGTGGAATGATGTAGCCCTCACTGAAACCACACCAAAGACCGTCCAATGCATTGAGCTGTACCCTGTACAAGCATTCAACCGTTCCGGTTTGCATTTTGAGGGTGCTGGCAATGCTCTTGTTGTCATAACTTGGATCAGTAAAGAGCATGAGTTGTACAGCAGTGCATCTGCATCGCTGATCTCACTCGTTGAATATTGTGTCACTTTCAGACATGATAGAAGGCTCATATCGCTCTTTGGATTTGTACACAACTGGACAACCAGTAGATGGTCTGCAACAACAAAAAAAGAAAACCAGTTTTCATCAAACAGAAATGGAATCATGTCGTCTTTTCTAGGTTGACAATTTTATAATTCCAGCCTGTAAGAATGGAAGACTTCAGATATAACTACAACAATGGCAACGAATGATAAACAAACTAAAGGTGATATTTATCTCTAATTATATATGAAAGACACTGTGTGTGTGTGTGTGTGTGTGTGTGTGTGTGTGTGTGTGAGAGAGAAAGAGAGAGAGTTCTCTATGGACTCCGCAATGGCTGGGACGATTTTGAAAAAAAATCACACAAATGTACTTTATATGGTCTGGCAGTGTTCTTAGATTGTTTTTGTACCGAAATTCGATAATAAAAAAAGAAAAACTGATAAAAGTAAGAAAAGTCCAATTTTGACAAAAGTTAACATCGCAAGTGAATTTGAGAAGTTTTCTCACCGCATTAAATATTATATATATAAGTATTATATATGTAAGCATTATATATTATATATATGAGCTACCGTGTTTGAATATATGGTAAAGTAAAGCCGTTTCACAAGTAAGTCGGATTCTACCTTTTTAGGCGACTACGTGTGAAAAGAAAGAAAAGGCTTGAAGTTTTGTTCCAAGTTCTGCAGAAGGGCAGGTCCTGTAGAATCAGCAGAAAAGAAAGCCCTGTAAAGTCAGCAGACGAGCAAGTCCCAAAAAAATCACACGCACACTAAAGTACTCTTAAAGCTGCAGCAGTTCACCGATACGATCACACTGACGTCGATCCTAGAAAAGACACCCCCATGTTCCAAACACACTCCCTTTATCCTTCCGGCGTTCGTCCTCGGCCAATCAGCAGCCAAAGAACGGTCACGTGAGGCCCAGTGATGATCGCACAATCTACAAGATGAGGACGGCGCCATTTTGGAATTTCTTTCATGTTTTGGCCATGCACGTACGCACACCGTAGGAGCGTTCCAAGGTAAGGCATGACGCGCAGACACGTGGGCGCTTCCTCCCTTCATTTTCTTCGACTCTACATAAAGTGGCAGTTTTAGTTATTTAGAACTGCTTTAAAGCTTCACCATTCACTCATTTTTGGACCAAATTTCAAACAATTATTACAGTTTACAGATCACCTTCTCAGCTATTTGTGAAAAACATTTTTCAATTTTCGTTCAGTAAAATAAAAGTTATGATGAATTTACTGGTGTTCAAAATCGTAAAAAAACGTAAGGAGGTGGGCGACGTTTTCTTTTTCTGACTGGTTTCCATAGCAACCGCGTCGCTTCAGCAACTAGTGTTGCTACTAATTCATTCCTCTCGTGAAAAGAGAAGTAACAAGTGAAACAGAAAGAATGAAAGACTGAAAGGGAGATAATTGTGGGGATTTTATTGAAAGCAGACGAGTGCCGTACATTGTTATTACATATGTGTATGTTATCTTTATGGGGGCAGAAAATAAGATTGAAATTAAACAAAGAACAAGGGAATTTACTGGAAGCCTGGAAAAATCATGGATTACAATAGAAAAATGCGAGCATGAAAAGTAATATGGTTAAGCTTAACCATGGAAAAGAAAAGGACAAGATATTCTAGTAAAAAATATAATAAATTTATAACTTAAAATATTGCAGCATTAAGAATTTTTTAAATTCAATTTATAACATTATATAATCAATTCTTAATGCTGCAATATTTTAAGTTATAAATTTATTATATTTTTTACTAGAATATCTTGTCCTTTTCTTTTCTATGTTTAAGCTTAACCATATTACATTTTATGCTCACATTTTTCTATTGTAATATTATATATATAAGCATTATATATATTATATATTAAACATTTTTGCCAATTAAAAATTTTAAATGGGAAAGTTTATTGCCTGTTGACTTAGAATCGCTGGTTTGTACCAAATAGATAATTAAATTTATTCTTATTTTTGCAACAAATACTTATACATTAAATATTTAACTGTGCATTGAATAGATACAGTAGTGCTTAGTCTGATGCACCTTTAATAAGAAAGGCTTACACAAAATTTTAGTCAGATCGGTTCAGTAGTTTCCAGGAAAATTGTTAGAAAAAATGTAACATTGTGGTCACTAACCTCTATTAATCCCTTTTAATTTCTAACTGGAACAGATACCATAATATTTCACTCGGTGCATCTGATCATGACAATGGTCCATACAATATTTCAGCCAGATCGGTCCAGTACTTTCTAAGAAAAAGTGGAATGGACAGATATTAGCCCCTTACATTAAGTGGCTTTATGTCTTGTCTGGAGTGATTTCGATGAAAAATTAAGATTGAGTTTTTTTGTTTTTTTTTTTTGTTTTTTTTTTTACTTTATTTCACCTGACACAAAACATAAGAGCTACTGGGATTAGGAGTCAAGATTGGTAAAACTGAAAGAATTCCAAAGACAAGCAGTCCGAGGAAAAAATTATTTATATAGAAAGTTTTTGGCATCTAAACATCTATATAGTAAAGAGGTGGAATTTTGCTGCTAGTCAGATTAATCAGGAGAGGGGGGTTACGTTGGGTGTGGGGTACAAATGCAGTGATTTCGGCTGTGGAAGTACATATTAAACATCCACACATACATCAAATACGTTGCCAAGGTCACTGGAAAAATGGTGGGATACTTCTCTCGATCCAGTAGATATCTCACAGCTGATGCAATTCTCTATCTATATAAGAGCCAGGTACGTCTAAGGATGGAGTACTGTTGCCACATTTGGGCAGGAGCTGCTAGAAATGACTTATCCTGTCTTAAGAGTTCAAATTTTCCCCACTCTTTATCTGTGCCTAAATCTAAACATAGATTCCATGAGCAGAGCTTCTTTCTTAGAACTGCACCCAGTGGAACTCTCTGCCGCTTGCCTGTTTCCCACCTGACTACAACTTGGACGTCTTCAAGTCCAGCATAAACAAACTCCTGACAAACCGCCCCCTTAAGTAAGACACTCTATCAAAACCCCCAATACTAATGATTACTACAATACTATCTCATTGATTACTGTACACGCAATAACCCTTATCCCTAAGTGGCCTTCTGGTCTTAATAAGTGGTGACCCCCACGTAAAAAAAAAAAAAAAGACTTTATAGCCTAGTAGGAGATGCTCTTTTCTCTTCCCTGCGACCTCTTTCTCACAAAAAAAGACGTTGGTAGCCTGTCTCTGCTTTATCGTTATTTTCCACGCAAGTGCTCGACTGAGTGCCAATCTATGGTCCCCCCTCGCTAAACTTTTACGAAAAACACTCATCTAGTTGAAAACACTATCAATAATTTCCCCCACTCTTTATCTGTGCCTAAACCTAAACGTAGATTCCATGAACAAAGTTTCTTTCTTAGAACAGCACACCTGTGGAAGTGTCTTTCGTTTGCCTTCTGTCCAGCTGACTACAATATGGCCATCTTCAAGTCCAATGTAAACGAGTTCTTGTTTCAATCTATGGTCCCCCCCCCTTGCCAAACATTCACGAAAAACACTCGTCTAGCTGAAAATACTATAAATAATTTCCCTCACTCTTTATCTGGATCCTCGCTAGGTTGGACAAAAGAAGGACTCAGGTATTTGAACTAAGGAACTAGGAAATTAATGACTATGAACAATGCATTATGCTCTGATGCTGATACTGATCGACTTCATTTAAAATCGGAAAGAAAGACGAAGAGGACGTATCTATTTGAAACCACTATCAATAATTTCCCACGCTCTTTATTTGTGCCTAAACCTAAACGTAGATTCCATGAACAAAGCTTCTTTCTTAGAACTGCACACCTGTGGAACTCTTTTCCATTTTCCTACTTTCCAGCTGACTACAATATGGCCGTGTTCAAGTACAATGTAAACAAGTTCTTGATGAGCTGTTCCACTTAAGTAATGCAATTTACCAAATTTACACTACTAACGATTACTATGATATTGTCCCATTGACTACTATACACTCATTAACCCTTATCCTCGATCGGTCTCTGGCCTTGATAAGTGGTGACTCCTATGTAGAAAAAAAACGTGATTATTTTTTAAAATCAATTAGATACTTAAATATTATCCAACTCATCACATCCATTGCCAAGGTTGCTGGGAAAATGGTTGTCATTCTATCGCTCCAGAAAGTATCTCACTTCAGACACAATCTTCTATTTATATAAGAGCCAAATATTCCTTAAAATGGAGTACTGCTGCTGCTTATGGGCAGGAGTTGCTCAGTATACTCTATCCTACCTTGATAGAGTTCAATACCTATTTGAAGTTTCTTGAAGCAGCTCTTGAAGAAAATTCTGCTTTATCAGTTGAGGAATTGGCAATAAAACTGAGTTCAAACCATACACCTGTTCATCGTCATCTTCAATAACCTGGAAAAGTCCTAAACTTGGAAAATGGGTGCCTCATGAATTTTCTGAAGGCAATCTCAAATCCGGACAGAACTTATGGTATGACCTAATACACTGACCGCACACCGAGAGTCGTAAATCTCAATTAATTTATACAGTTCAGAAGAGTTCATCTTTAATGCATGGGTGAGTCTGCACACCAGTAAACAACAACAAATCTAAATTGGCTAGTCTGAAGCAAATTTTGAATTATTTATTTGCAAAAAATATGTCAAAAAATATTGTAAAATTTTTGAAGAAATTAGGCACAAGGCCATTCGAAAATGTTGTTCATCCTTTGTAACCATAAATAAAAAAAATGTCTATACTACTCTTAACTAGAATCATCAATCACTGTAATACCACATTTACTCCAGGGGCCGTCCAACTTAAAATATCCCAAATCGTTTTTTAAAAAACAATTATTGAAAATTAGTAGGCCGCCCAGCGTTGCCCGGTCATAAAATACACATAAATATTATATTTTAATTCATACAGAAACCGAGACATGTGCATGCACGTATTATGTTTTTCTAAACAGTTCACTTCTTGTAAATAAAAAAAAAAAATAGATGCCTCATAAATTTCCTGAATACAATCTCAAATCCGAACAGAACTTATGGGATGACCTAATACACTGACCACATACCGAGAGTCGTAAGTCTTAGTTAATTTATACAGTTTGGGAGAGTTTATCTTTTGTGCATGGGTGAGTCTGCACAACAGTTAACAACAATAAATCTAAATTGGCTAGTCATAAGCAAATTTTGAATTATTTATTTGCAAAAGAACATCTTAAAAAATTGATAGAGTTCAAAACCGGCTTTAAAACTAAGTAAATAATACCCTTTTCGCCTCCCTGAAACGTCAGAGATACTGTGAAGTTGTTTCTTCTCTATCATTATTCTCATGGCAAGTGCTCGTCTGAGCTTCAATCTATGCCCCCCCCACTCGCCCCCAAAAAGCACTCGTCTAGCGACAACCACTATCAACAATTTCCCCTACTCTCTATCTGTTAATGTAGATTCCATGAGCAAAGCTTCTTTCCTAGAACTACTCACCTGTGGAACTCGATTCCACTGCCATACTTTCCAGCTGACTACAACATGGTCGTCTTCAAGTCCAATGTAAATAAGTTTTTGATATCACACCTCCTTAAATAATTAAATTCTACCCAATTTCCTTCCACAACAATCGATCACTACGCTGTTGTCTTAGTGACTGCCTTACACTCATTAACCCTTATCCTCGAGTGGCCTTTGGGCCTTGATAAGCAGTGACTCCCTTGTAAAAAAAAATAAAAAATCACTACGATGGAGATTTTATACACATTTTTTTGTTAGTAAAATTAAACAAAACAAACTGAGAATCTACAAAATAGAATTAACCCATGAAGGTGAATGTGGTATTTTGGTGAAAGTGTCATTTCAGTAATCAAACATGTCATGGGAGGACAGTTTCCTCACAAAAGTATTAAGATATTACAATTTCTTATAATAATATTAAAAATGTATAATTATTACTATTAAAAACATGACATTAAAATTAGAATATATAAAAATGTTCTTTTTAAGAGTTTCTGGAGAGGTCTAAATATAGGATACTAGCGTGGCTGCCCGGCGTTGCTCGGTCGTAAAATATGCATAAATATTATATTTTAATTAATGCATATTTTTTATTTATTATAAACAGAAATACTATAGGCATTAAATGTAACATTAAATTCCTTTAGGTCAGTATGCAAGCCTTCTAGACCTTTTTCTCTTCACTTCCTCTGAGCTATGTTCATGTTCTGTTCTTTCTCCTCTAGGATCCTCCGACCACTCCATTGTATCAGTTAAGATAAAAATGAAATGTAATAAGTCCCCAGACGTACCCCTCCGCCGTACTGTATACCGATACTCCATGGCTGATTGGGATAGCTTCCGTACATTCATAGTTGATCTACCTCTGCATTCCATGTTTAAAAAGGATGTGCCCTCTATAGTATCAGACCTGACCGAATGGTTAATTGTAGGCATAGACCGATTCATACCATCTAAAAAATTCCAACAAAAACCTAACAGCCAGCCATGGTTCTCCCCAGAATGTGCTGCTGCCATCGCGCACAGAAATCACTTTTTCCATAGCTACCAACGTAATAGATGCACTAAGACTGAAGCTGCTTTCAGGAACGCCAGCAACCACTGTAAAAGAGTAATAAAAAATGCAAGAGAGCTATATGTTGGCACTTGTGTATTACTGCTTTTTTTTTTTTGTTTTTGTTCTCATCATAATTTTTTTAATTCAATTGATAACATTATATAATCATATAGAGCTATATGTCCAGTCTGTTAAATCCAAAGTAGCTGACCATCGGCTTGGTTCCCACCAGTTTTGGCAAACAACAAATAGGATCCTGAACAGAAGTGTGCATTCTATCCGAACCATTATCAATGGACCTGGAAAATAACGATAAAGCAGAGACAGGCTACCAACGTCTCTTTTGTGAGAAAGAGGTCGCAGGGAAGAGAAAAGAGCATCTCCTACAAGGCTATAAAGTCTTCTTTTTTTTTTTTACGTGGGCGTCACCACTTATTAAGGCCAGAAGGCCACTTAGGGATAAGGGTTATTGCGTGTACAGTAATCAATGAGATAGTATTGTAGTAATCATTAGTATTAGGGGTTTTGATAGAGTGTCTTACTTAAGGGGGCAGTTTGTCAGGAGTTTGTTTATGTTGGACTTGAAGACGTCCAAGTTGTAGTCAGGTGGGAAACAGGCAAGCGGCAGAGAGTTCCACTGGCATGCAGTTCTAAGAACGAAGCTCTGCTCATGGAATCTACGTTTGGATTTCGGCACAGATAAAGAGTGGGGAAAATTTGAACTCTTAAGGCAGGATAAGTCATTTCTAGCAGCTCCTGCCCAAATGTGGCAACAGTACTCCATCCTTAGACGTTTATATGCAACCATTTCATTAGCAGAAGGAAAGTTTGATTTGTCAGCTTAATTACTATTTAGGTCTAACTTCTAAAATCCGATCCAAATAATTTAGATATTGCACTGCAATTAGCCAAACTAACATCATGATGCTATGCGGTGCAAGTTAGCGTTCCAACCTAATTCAAAAAAAATTTTAAATACAGAAAAACGTTTATAATGTACAGTTTACACCATGGGACGAAAATGTCATATTCCAAAAATTACGTAAATTGATATAGCAGTTTTTTTATATCTAGAAAATCATTTTTTTTTTTTTTAATGATTTACAGCGATTTTAATAATACATCGTAAGCCATCACAAAGATGATTTTGATCTCGGTAGTTTGACTTGAGTTATCTCCTTTTATTTATTTAATATGACGGATCAAGACACAACGTTATCGCTTTTTGATTTTCTTATTTTAAAAATAAAATAAAATGACTTCATCAATTTACGTGATTTTTTGGAATATGACATACCAGGTTGAATTCTTGATTTGTGGTCAATATTGTCAATGTGTACTAGAGTACCAAGACTTATTTTGATTTTTTTAGAGATATTGGCTCTGTTTTGAACGACTTTAAAATTATGGCTCTGTTTTGAACGACTTTAAAATTATGGCCGACAAGTAGTTTTCATAATATTAATAGCTTTATTATCTAATGCATTCTCTATTGTTTTCATTGTTGGTCATGGTGTGCAAAAATAACAATTTAGTGTGCGTGCGCAAAAAAAAATAAAATAAAATAAAACATGACCACCACCAACCAGTGCAACCACCACCACTGAAAACAATTACATAATAAATAATATCATAAAAACTACTTGTCGCCGACAATTTTAAATGTAATATTCGTTCCAAACGGTGCCGAATACGTTTAGAAATCAACTTAAAAAAAAAAAAAAAAAAAAAAACCTTTAGTTGGTCCTTTACCGCACATTGGCCAATAATTTTAATATACGCAATACGGTTTACGCTAAAATAAACACGAGGACGTAAACAAAAGTTTAAAGGGAGATAACAAAAATTTCTTCCTCACTTTAAGGGAGATAACTCCTTACGGTGAGGAAGAAATTTTTGTTCCTTATAAGAAATAGACCCGATTCATATTTTATTAGAATTTTAATTGTTTTTGTATTTTGTTTTGTATTAAAAAATGTTTTTTATTCTTATATTTGTATTTATCAATAACTGCCTATATATTGTAATAAAAATATCATCAAACTATTACCCAACGTATTTTTTTAATACTTTTTTTTTTTTTTTTTTTTTATTGAAAAAGCCCGGTCTTAATTTGATCGGCTGATCTTTTCGGATGACACCGTAATGATGAGCAAATTCACGTTTGTTTTAGTCTTTGAATTCATTTCCTTTAAAAAGAAAAAATGGCAAACTTCTGACGAAGAATATTCCGTGTGAGTTCAGGACTTTCACAAGGCAGAATTTGTGACTGTTTCAAGATGGACCTACCCTAAATGAACACGGAAGATCAAACCGGGACCTTTGATACTGAACTTAGTTTATTTTATTTTTTTTTTTTATGTAACACCCCCTTAAAAAAAGTTGAAAAATTAAAATTGCCATCTTTTTTTAAAGGAATTAAATGAATCGAAAAGAAAAGACATGTTGCAGACAACTTGGATTGCGTTGGTGCTTGGGTTTTGGTCGTCACTTTATTTGATCGACGTATTTTTAAAGGTAAGATAAACTTTTTTCTGCTTAAATAACTTTTTGGTTTTCTTGAACTTTTCAGCTTTAAGATGGCTGCCATTGAAACATTATTTTTTTTAACCAAATTAGCGTACTTCATTGATCCGTGCTGAAATTATAACGTTATTATAAAGCCATTCTTAACATGGGGAGGGTGTTTTGTACCCATTCTTTACTTTAATAAAAACATATGAAAACTTTAATTAAACTTGAAAATACTATTTTAAAAATATCGCGGATCAATAAGTGCCTAAACTAGTTTTAGTTCTATATAATATATATATATATATGTATCGTGCTATTTTTTAGATGTGATTTCCAAGTTAAATTTAATTTTACGATATTTTCTGTTTATTAAATTGTTAGATGAAAGTACAGAATTATTACACCCCCCCCTTCTCTCCCTATGTTTTTTTTTTTTTTTTTTTAATAAAGCTATTTCAGCACGGTTCGTATTCTGCAGAAGTACCCAATTTGGTTCAACAGGTATGTTTTACAATGTACATTGTTACGAAAACCTGGTTTAAAAAAACAAATGTTATCAAGGCAAGGTTTTACTCTTCTACCTATCTGAAAAAGCTTATAGTGGTTTGGTTTTGATAACTTTAAAACGTTTATTCGTTTCAGAGAAAATCTATAGTGTCGCGAGCACTAGGTAAGAACAAGGAAAGTGGCCGTGAATTGGCACCTAAATATTTAAATGACTTAAAAATTATACAAAATATTGTTAGAAACCCACCCAGTACGTCACGGTAGTGGAACAGTATATTGTTTAAATTTTATTTTTAAATAATTTTCAAGACTTTAAATTTTTAAGTGTTAGCTCGCGCCCATTTTTTCCCCCCTTAATCTCCCGTAATGCTCGTCACTTTTCGAGTATATTTTTCGAAGCGAATAAACTTTTTCGATTAATAAAAACTACTGAAAACTTTTCCAAATAGGTAGAAGAGTAACTTATTTTGCCTTTGATAATATTTATGCATTTGAATTTCTGACTACTTTTTGAATCTCTGTGGAGGTACTAGTGCAGGCACGGATCAACAAGTGCACTGCAGTGCACTGGCTGCACTGCAAAAACACAAGTGCACTCACTGCACTGCAGTGCACTTGTTGATCAGTGCTGACTGCTGAAATAATGTTATTTAAAAAGCCATTCTTAACATGGGGAGGGTATTTTACTGTTTTGTACCTATTCTATACTTAACCTTACAATTGAATGAAAAACAAAACTTTAAACTTGGAAATACGATTTAAAAAATAGCGCGGATCAGTAAGTGCACTATTGTAAAACAAACCCCAAAGGGTGTTTATTCCGAACGCCGTTCCTAATATGGGGAGGGTGGGGTTAATATATCTCTAAAAAAAAAAAAAAAAAAAAAAAAAAAAAAAAAAGCATCTCTTTGCAGGTAAGTCTTCAGTGGTACATTGGTACAACCAGGACACATTGGACCTGGACCTCCTATGGTAAGGAGAGGGCGTTGTGTAACTATTCTGTACTTTCGCCTAACGATCTAATAAAAAAAAAAATAGCGTAAAAAAAATTGAATTTAACTTGAATAGCGCGGTAACAGATGCATAAACACCGTTTGTTTGTTCCTTTTTTTTTTTTTTTTTTTTATAGTTAAATGATCGTTAAGATATACTCCTCCTTTCCCTCCCCCGCTATCATCTAGATTTCCTTTTTTTTTTTTTTTTTTTGGTTCTCCTGTAAGAGACGTCTCCCTGAACTACTTTTGCTTTTTCTCGTTCACGTACCCCTATTCCGAATTCGTAGCAGCGGGCCAATATCAGTGGACTTTTATTTTCTACCAAAACTGTCATTAACTTTTTTATTTTAATGTTTAACATATTTCAAACTAAATGGTGTACAAAAAAAAGAAATAATTAAATTAAAACTTTTTAGGGTTTGTATTACTGTACACATAGATTCGAAAAAGTTATCAAAAGAACAAATATATAAATAAATGTTATCAAAGGCAAGATAAGTTACTTTTCTATTAAACTGGATATATTTTCCGTGTTTTTATTCAATGTAACATGTTTATTCAGCTCGAAAAACAGTGTTTACCAATGTATTGGAAAATTCAAGATGGCGTCTCACTCCCTCTTTAACAAGGTAAGTTTGTGAAAAGGTGTTATAAATAAAAAATAAAAAAAACTAGACAAAATACTATTAAAAACCCGCCGAATATATGTCCACCTATGTCACGGTAACATATATTGAGCGAGTTTTTAACAGTATTTTATCCAGTTTTTTTTATTTATAACACCTTTTCCCAAACTTACCCTGTTAAAGAGGGAGTGAGGCGCCATCTTGAATTTTCCAATACATCGGTAAACACTGTTTTTCGAGCTGAATAAACATGTTACATTGAATAAAAACACGGAAAATATATCCAGTTTAATAGAAAAGTAACTTATCTTGCCTTTGATAACATTTATTTATATATTTGTTTTTTTGATGACTTTTTTCGAATTTGTGTACAGTAATACAAACCTACTTTTTATTTTTTATTGTGCAATAATTTATATCCGTTTTGAAATAGGTTAGACATTAAAATATATATATATTGTTTTGGTAGACAAGAGAAAGTTCACAGATATCGGCCCGCTGCTACGAAATTCGAAATAGGAGCGTGTGAGCGAGAAAAACGAAAGTAGTTCAGGGAGACCTCTCCTACAGGAGAACTCTTTTTTCCTTCTTTAATTAAAAGAAAATGCTTACATAAAGCAACCACGGTGGCTGTCTTAACAAGTTAGAAAAACCACTTCAAAGGCGACCACACAAAATTAAACCCGGATTTTATTTTTACCATACATTTGTAGTTTAACCGTGGCTACCGAGAGTCCGTGGCCGTGGTCTAACTTTTTCCAGTGTGCTTCTATAGAATTTGAACCCAACGAAGTAGATTTTTGGTGAAAGTGCATTTTAGGTGCGAAAATGCTGCTTAAGATAGTCGATGGATCGATTTTTTTTTTTTTTTTTTTTGTCTTACGTAATTTTTAATGCTTTTTTTTTAATTGATCAAAAAAGTTTTCACGAGCGGTTTGCAAAAACATAAGCACCAAACACATTTTTATTTTTTTATTTTATTTTTTTTTTTTTGAGGGGGGGGGGATATTCCATTAACAGGTGCTTCTGCAGTTTAATTAACCACCGCCCCCCCCCCTGGCGCCAATGTAAACAGATTTTTTGTTAAATGGTAAATGTCGGTGCGTTACTTACAGAAAAATTATTAATTAAACTGTAGAAGCACCTGTTAAACTAAAGTCCTATAATTGAATACCCTCCACCCCAAAAAGAACGAAAAACATAAAAATATTTGGTTATGATTTTGTAAACTGCTCGTGAAAACTTCTTTAGATCAATTAATAAGTATTAAAACTACGTAAGACAAAAAAAATAAACCACTTTTAACTTTATTTGAAAGACCGCTTAAAGATTCCGGCATGCCAAGATTCCTACACGATGTGATAAGACACCCCACTACGCCCGTTCGCGTGCAAGCGTATCATGGTCTGTTGTAGCGTAAGGTAACATTTACCAACCAGGTAAAGTTTTACCTGGTTTCATCCTAACAATTTCCTTCAAAATGACGAGTCAAGTAGGTTTTCGCATTTAAATTTTACACAAATAAGTAGCTTTCCGGATATTTCTTATGTTATTGCTGGTGGCCATCTTGGTATGCACGCGCTTGCGCGTAGTTGCTCGCGGTTGCGTTTACATGCACGAGCGCCCATCCATGTGTACCAAGATGGCTACCAGCAATAACATAAATGACATTACTTAATATCTGTAAAACTACTTATTTGAGGAAAATTTAAATGCGATATTCGTTTTCAGCCTGGAAAAGTCGTTATTTTAAATTAAACTTACGGTGGAAACCAGATAAAAATTTACCCGAAACCTGTTGCGTAAAGTAAGATTATGGAGATAGGAATGGTAAAAGATTGCAATTTCCGTTTAACACAAGTCCATATGTTCTCACCGTGTTCAGTGTAGATGTTTAGATCGTCTGGGTCCGCAAAAGTGTTGCTGACGAACACAAAGTGAGTGACTAATAGCCAACGATGGAGTGTTGTTGCCACATCTCGGCAGGACGAGTTAGAAGCTTGTATCCTGCATCGACAGTTCAAAATTATTTTATTTATTTATTTATTTTTTTTTTCAATTTTAACCCCAAACAAGGCACAGTGCCACTTTGATGTAGGGAGCTACTATCGGGGGACATAATTTGCAGGGGCATTATGAAGGGAGATGAGTAGAAAGAGGTTTGTTCATATTACACTTGAACTTCTGCATATCAGTACAGTTGGGAAAGCAGTATCCTGGAAGGGAGTTCCAAAGACTTGCAGTTCTGGGGAAGAAACTATTGGAGTAAAAGGCTTTCTTACACCTAGGGATCTCTACTGTAAAGGAGTGGGACAGTTTGTCGGGTAGTCACGTCGAGGAGGTACAAGTGCTTGCAGTTCGTCAGAGCATTCACCATTTAAAGTATTTGTAGAACAGGAAGAGGGATGCAACATTTCGTCGATGGGACAGAGGCTGAAGCCTAGATGACGGTTCTGGACCTATCAGGTTGGCGACTCTCTTTTGAACCCTGTCCAGGAGTGAGAGACAAGCAGCAGATGCACCAGCCCAAATGGACTTCGTAGTCTAGTATGGGATGCCCTTTTCTTTTCCTTGCAACCACTTTCTCACAGAAGAGATGTTGCAAGCCTGTCTTGGTTCTATATCGTTATTTTCATGGCAAGTGCTCGTCTGAGTGCCAATCTATGCCCCCCCCCTTGCCAAAGTTTCATGAAAAACACTCGTCTAGCTGAAACCACTATCAATAATTTTTCCCACTCTTTATCTGTGCCTAAATCTTAATGTGGATTCAATGAACAAAGCTTCTTAGAACTGCACGCCTGTGGAACTCTGTTCCGTTTGCCCGCTTTCCAACTGATTACAATATGGTTGTCTTCAAGTCCAATGTAAACAATTCTTGATGAACCGCCCCCTTAAGTAATCCAATTTACCAAATTTCCACCACTAATGATACAATTGTCCCATTAACTACTGTACACTCATTAACCTTTATCCTCGAGTAGCCTCCAGACCTTGATAAGTGGTGACCTTTTTGTTTTTCTAAAAAAAAAAAAAAATGTTGATTCCGCCTCCAATCTGGTGGACACCTATCGGATATTATATGGAAAGCAGACAATGTGACTGAGTGGTTTCAGTGTAGCCTCCGAGTGGTCAAGCGATAAGTACTTTTTCTGTGTCACATTACACCTCCAAAGACCTAATGGCCTTCTCTCTATTGCCCCTTGTGAGATTTTCTGTAAAAATACTTCATCAATTACGCATCTAAAAATGCATTTTTTATTGACTTTTGTCAAATTAAACTTAAATTAGATTAAAAAAAAAAAAAAAAAAAGAAACGGTTAAAATTCTGTAGAAGTACTAATATAACATTAGAAAGCTGTTCTTAACATGAGAGGGGGAGCTTTTTACCTAAAAATTTAAATATATAGTAAAAATTGAATTCAACTTATATAGAACAAATACGGCACAAGTACTTTTTTACTTTTTTTTTTTTTTTTTTTTTTTTTCTAAATGTCTATATGATTGAAATAAAACTTTAAAAAAATCAAACAAATTGAAAGTTGACACCCGAAATCAAGGCATTTTTATTTTGTTGATGCCTTTTGGTTTTATTTATTTATTTATTTATTAACAACTGAGAATTTTATTCTCACATAGTTTAGAACTCTGGCAGAGTGAAAAATAGACAGAACATCGAAAAGTGCACTTACTGGTCGATTATGGCAGGTCATCTCTTCTCAATTGCAAAATTATTTTGTGTTATTTTGCTGCTCAGCCGAGCCTGGTAGTTACGAAGTGGTAGGAAAAAAATCGGAGGATTATCATTATTCATTGGCTTTGGGTCAATTTAAAACGATGTTCCAGTAGAAAAAGGCAGATAATTCCATCAAAGGTAAAACCAAAACCAACATTCTTTGCTGATTAGAAAGATATTACATCAAGAAAAGAACACCTAACTTAATAGGTTAAATATTTTCAAAGGTAACCATGAGAAAATTTGGAGCAAAAACCCTTAAATTAATAAGAATATTAAAGAGTCCGTCATGCATGAGATTTGCCCTGAAGTTTTCAGTTTGAACATGTCCGTGCTTGTGGGTTAAAAATTCGGTACTTGTACAGTTTAATCAACACATTAAAAAATGAAAATATTAAAAAAAAAAAAAAAAAAAAAAGGTTATATTGTACGTATTCGTTATGGAATGAAGTTCTCCGAAAAAAAAATTTCACTTAACTTCAAGTATTTTTTTTTTTTTTTTTCTGTAAATAAAAAAATGCTGATACCAAGCAAAAGGTTCGATTTTTAGAAAGAAAAGCTAGTATTAAAGATGGAGAGAGTGTCAGCGCTTTAAATGGAGTTATCTCCCCGCGACATGTTAAAAAAAAATGATCGCTTACTTCAACCAGCTTTCATAAAAACGTGTTTTTCCGCTGTAACAAAAACTACTCGATCAATTTAAGTTTTTTTTTTTTTTTTTTTTTTTTTTTTTTTAGAGGTCTTCAGTCTAAAACGGATATGTTACAATATAACCTTTTTTTTATGTTTTCAATGTTTTGATTAAACTGTACAAGTACCAAAAATTCAACTCCACCAATGAGAAAGACCCTAAGTAAAAAATGTGTTAAACCAATCAACCAATGAAGTGACATGATTCAAGTCATGTAATTTCTCACACACTACCTAAGGAGTAAAAAAAAAAAGTAATGGCTATCCATTACTTCTTTTCTAATTATTGAATACAAAATAAATATGTATTAGACTATCAATTAAGTGACAAGTAAATAATTCTGGTCACAAAGACTTAATAGCTATTAGTTTTTTTTTATTTATTTAATTTTTTAAAGGAACTATGTGTTTGTCTGCTCTGATAAATGAATTTATAGCCAATAAACCTTTGCTATGATAAATGTAAGACAATTACAGAAAATCTATTTTATCAATTGCCTTCCTTAGAGAATCCAGAAACCAAATAACCACAACTTAGAAAGAGTTAAATTAGTTCCCAGATGGCAACAATTTAAATGTGTCTCTTTAATAACTAATTCAGTCAAACGATGATGCTTTCCTAAAAGTATAGAAAATCTAACTTCAAAAAGGTGGATTTTGGAATTCTGTATACGTCCTTTAGTTTGTAACAGACCATCCTTATCAATAAACAAACCAAGAGCTGATACCCTTGGAGGCATAGCCTTATTTGAAGGTTAGTGCAAATATTCCGGACTCGTAGGGAAATTCTTCTCTCTGCATACAGGAAAAAAAGCAACAATTTAGCTTCTTTTTTTTTTTTTTTTTTTTTTTTTTTTTTACACGGTGGTCACCACTTATCAAGGCCCGCAAGTCACTCAAGGATAAGGGTTATTGCAAGTACATCTATGGTTGGTATCTGTGTGTTGGTGTCTCAACTTATCACAGAACTGCAAAACTTTATCAAAGACATTGATCGCCCTAGTCAATGATGAGAAATCAGAAATATTAGTAAACCATCCTCGTCAGTACAGGGATCATTAGAGAACATACAGGATGCAATTTTCTTGTTGATGTCATAAGGACAAGGCAAGGGGGACACGGACCAGTCAATGGTAAGTTAACTTAACCAATCGGGGCCGTGTACCCAAAAATTGTGTAATTGCTTAAACTTAGACACAGAAAAGCCTCTAGTCAACAACTCTGCAGGATTTTCGGATGAAGGAACATATTCAGATGAACGACAAACCTGACAAACAGCTAAATCCCACCCCTTCACAGTAGAGATCCCTAAATTTAAGAGAGCCTTCTACCCCAGTAGTTTCTTCCCCAGAACTGCTAGACTTTGGAATTCCCTTCTGGATCCCTGCTTCCCCAACTGTACTGATATGCAGAAGTTCAAGTGTAATGTGAACGGACATCTTGCTGCCCAACTCCCTACATAGTACCCCTGTAGCTTATGTCCCAGATAGTAGCCCCCTACATCAAAGTGGCAACGTGCTTTGTTTGGGGTGAAAATGTAATAAAAAAAATTTTTTTTTAATTTGAACTGAGGAAGAATTTTGAGGTCAAGGTTAAGATCCTCTAGTATTTTCATGTCCAGTAAACGAGGCTTCACAAAAATCTAAGTCTTTTTACCATTTAAAACCCAAGAAAGGCCTACTTGGTCATTGGATACAAAGAAAATGGAAAATATATTGATAGGCTTCAAAGCCTTCAGAACATTGGGAACAACTTTAAGAGCGAGATAGCCGTAAATTCTTAATGGGAGGCGTCTTCACCTTAGTGAATAACAGGGAACATTGTGTTCTTTGTTTTACGTAAAGGGAAAATCCGTATGCAAGTTTTAGATGCATCACAGAAGCATATAAATTCTGCTGAGGAATCCTCCATCACACGTCTGGGGAACTCAAAATCACATAACTTTAATTCCTTAGCAAGGGTTTGCCAAGAGGCTATAAAATATTTGGGAATCTCCTGATCCCAGAACAGCTGGCTCTGTCGGTGGGGCATTAGAATACACCGACTGTCCCCCCTGCAGAGGGTAAAAGTCCCTCAATGGGGGTCCTGGATATGACCTTAAACTATATCCAGTGGTGAGGCCCCAGCTTGTGGGCTTTGGGGAGTGTGGAGCCACCCTTTAATTACCATTGCTCCCAGGTCCACTCTGACCCAGAGTGGTAGTACCTGTTAGGGTTCCAACTATGGGTTAAATAGAAACCGACTTGAAAACAACAAATATGTTCTATTAAAAAATTTTTCTTCAAAATCTTTATTAAATAACCCGAAAAGGGTTGATATGCCGTAAAACAAAAAACAACCAACCCAGAACAGCTTGCTTTTCTATAGTTGACTAACAAGGTTCTTGCCTTGAATGGTAACAGAAAACAGGATTTTATCATATATACTTGAAATTTAAGAAGCCCACGCTTAGTTTTCACTTTAGCATCTATCACTGTAGGAGCCAGTCTAACCGTATCTACACTAGGGGGAATAACGGTAGCCCAGGACCTTTTTGTAGGTTGGAAGAGGAGAGATAGTTGACCCATCTTCAATCATCCTGTTCTGCAAGTCTGTACAGTTGAAGTTACAGGATCAAAGTTTGAATCCTGCATCCTTTAATCTGTTACGGACAGTATTATAAACAAAGGAGGGAGTCATAATCACGACCAGTACTGACTAAGTTGTCAACATAAAAATAGAGGAAGACACATTTGAGTCATATCTCTCTGTATGAAACTTGAGTATGTGATTCAAAATGAAGGGGCTAGCGTTAAAACCGAAAATGATTATATATATTATAATATTTTATATAAGTTTTCAATTCTGCGTTCTACAGAAGATTCTTAAAAAAAGTGTGTCAGAATAAGAGCGCACAGGATTCAACACTTTCAGGAGGAACATTGAGGTAATGATCGCCAAAATCAAAGGGAGGCAACTCGGTCAGCTTCCCTATTAGATTTGGGCTTCAGAAAAATTACACCAATTATGAAAAGGGATAATTTTATTGGAAATTTTCCATGCTATACCCTTGAGACATTTAGCTATATGGAAATTTATTTGCTGGATTAAGTCCAAGCCAATACGGCCATGAAGCATAGTTCCATTTAAATCCTTGTAGCCATGACAAAAAAACCTGCCTCCATTCTATGTAATCTCATCAAATTTTCTTAACTTGAAATTTTAAATTAAGACTGTCCGTGAGTAGGACAGTGAAAGGAAAGGGTTTCTGAGACCCTAATTTTAGGGAGCTCCAGGAGGTCCACGGATCTTGTTCCAATAAAGGTGTCTACAGGTATTACTATAGGTCTAAGTACTTTTCCTAGATTTCAATTCCTGTAAAATAACCTGGGAGAAAAGAGTTTTGACTTTTTTTTTTTTACTTCAGTAAGTTTTAAGAGATCAAGAGAGCTAACTCCTCCTGGAGCTAACACTTGATGCTGTTATGATTTAAATTTATATCCGAGGGCTCTTTTAAGAATAGACACTGTTCCCTTTATAGCTGCTATCTGTATTTCGTTACAGCTTGGTCTTCCAGGGATTGCTTCTAAGTATTTCTGAAGATTCTTTTTTATTAAACCAGTTGCTCCTATCACAACCGGTATAATGTTTATTTCTTTCAGAGACCATGTCGTTTTTAGATCATTTTTTAGGTCCTGATATTTTGTTATCTTTTCCCATTCAGCTCTGTTAAGGCCGAAATCATTTGGGACTGTGACATCAACAATGAGTGCAGTTCTTTCAGGCTTGTTCCATATAACAATATCTTGTTTGATGGCCTTGTCTTTTATGTATCTGCCTGCCTGTATGTCTTTGTCGTAGAACATGGTCACTTTTCCGTTTGATGTTATTGGTGGCGGTTCATGTTCCCAGATGTTCAGCGATCTGTCAAGTTGCATCTCTCCACAGATCTTCCAATGAAGGTACTTGCATACTTTGTGACGAGTAGTGTAATGGCCATCTGCCAATAAGATTGGGCATGCAGATATTAGATGGCTTGGGCTTTCTATCGCTGAGTGGCAAAACCTACACTGGCCACTTGTTTGTAGGCCAGCCATTTTTTTAAATCCATTTGTGAGTAAGCCCTGATCTTGCCCGGCTACAATAAGTATTTCCTCATCAAATGGAAGTCTCCCACTCTTGAGCCATTGGAAAAATCACTGGAAGTCCATTTCCTTTCCATGACATTCTAATAACAGGAAATATACAATTATCCTCATTAGATAAGGTAGTCCTTCCTACAAAGGAATTTGATGTCTTTGGGCACATTACTAAGAAGTGAGTCCTCAACCCGCAAGTAACACCTGAGTAAGGAAGTTCCTTCTTTCCCATACATTCCTGATCCACGTGATTACCAAAACACTTAGTACAGCTTTGAAGTTCTTTGGCACGTAGAACCTTCGAGTCATAGGAAGAATATTTAACGCAATCCTTAATTGTATGGTTTGCCAATTTACAAATTTTATACTGTTCACCAATATCAAGTCTTAAGGGATTCATACCCTTTTTATGATTAATGGTCTTATAACCAGAGCTGGCAGCCATATTGGGTTGAACTTCTGAAGAAGAAAAAAATGTCAGTTTTAGCGGGCAACTTTCCTGCTTTTTTTTACATTCAAAGATGTTGCTGATAGAAATTCTATCATGTCAAAAAAGTTGGACATAATAAATATAAACAAAGAATAATGCTCCTTCATTCTTGACATTAATTCCCTTCTGACGTTAATAGGGAATTTGCAGAATAGGATGTGAGCAACTATTAAGAGGCTTCTGTGAAAAAATTTGTTCCGAAAGATTTGTCTAATTCAGACAAGACCAGTTTAGCTTGTTCTACAAAGGTTTTGAGTTCTTCCAATTCTGTTATCTGCACTGCCTGAAGAATAATTTTCTCTAAAATTCCATCTATAAATATAAAAGCGAAAATGTTTGTGTGCGTTTTCGTGTATGTCCAAAGGCTTTTTTCAGAGAACCGATCGGTCGCCTCACAACTTAAAACTTTTTATATCACGTCTAAATTATATCTACGACTTAACAACGGTGGTCACCTCTATTTAATTTGCTTGATTTTGAAACGTTAAATATTCGACATTTTCGGATTGCCACATATTGCTCTCGTTTTTTGGTATAAAAAATGCGAAACTCGATTCGAATCACTGGCCCACGGCCAGTGGTCTCTAGAAAGCGATGTAACGTTTGGTCAATGTCGACTTACCATCGTCATATCAGACGGTTGCTTTCATTTCGAGACGAGACACTCCCCTAATAAACGGGGCTGCTGGTTTTCCCTAAAGTTAGGTAAAAACAAACAAACCGGGTTATTGACCTCATTAAAAACTGTCCCGCAGAAAATGTTAACTGTTGAATAGCTATTGCTTACGTCATTGTCGTCATAACGCTCGCACAAAATGTTAACTCTGACTTCCACTTGACGTCATTTAGTGTGGGCACCTGTCAATTCTCTTCTTAATTAAATAAATTCAAACTTCTTTCAGTAACTCATTCTTGCTGGCCGAGCGGTTAACATGTCATTTTTTTTTTTTTTTTTTTTTTTTTTTCCAGATTTTATTTTCCAACTTCGCCTCAGGGCTTCGGATTCGATTTTACTTAATTACCAACGTAATGTTTCTTTTTTATTTAAGAGCACACACACCTCGAAACACCCGGGCAATGTCGGATACCCCCGCTAGTCCTTAATAAGAGAAGGATTCGGGAATTTTCTTTCAAACAATCCAAGGCTATAGTATAATTATCAGAGGAAACAGCCATATCTGCGATTAAGCCATAGGTTTTCTGCTTCAGCTTAGATTTAAGTAATTTATCCACTTCCCTTAAATTGGTGGTGCAAATTGTCCAGAATTTAACCTATTAAGAAGAAAAAAAAAAATCTAGGAAAATCTTTACTGGAACGAAAATGTCATATTCCAAAAAAATCACCTAATTTGATAAAGTAGTTCTATTTTTAACCAATAAAATAAAATTTTATGAGTAAGCAAGAAGAGACTGTTTCGCCATCTAGAAAAAAACAGACGGATAACTCCACAATAATTAAAATTTGCGAGATCAACCTTGTAATGTTAACAATTTCACATTAATCGCTTAAAATCGATTTTCTTTTATATAGAAACCTACTTGATCAATTATGTGATTTTTGGAATATGTCATTTTTATTCTGTAACAGGTACGTACATCAAAGATTTTCTTGATTTTTCAATTGGTCTTTAGTCAAAATAGATTACAAATGTCTGAAATTTGGAACAGAAGAATCATTTTACCAGGGTCGTTCCAAAAGTAAAGTCTCCTATTTTTTTAACTAAAAAATTTTAAGAGCTATGAAGATTGGAGTGATACTATTAAAATGAGCAACGTTTTGTGCTCCAGAATTTATTTTTCTATATAGTCAACACCATTCTCAATGCACTTTTGCCACAAATTTAATGACATATCTCTGCTTCAGATGCACTTCCATGACAGGGGTTGCTTTCTTAGTCTTACACTGTAAATATCTGCAACAGAGCTAAAACTTTCATAAGTTCAGTCATCATAACAGTGCAATTTGAAATCCCCTCGGATAATCCATTTAGGCAAAATAAATAAATAAAAAATGAGACGTTACTTTTGGAATGCCTTTCATAAAAAAAAAAAAAAATTTAGTTTGTGATAACTACTTCAAATGCAGAAGACCAAATGCACATAAACTTTAATTTTTACTGTGATTTTAAAATTTTGTTAAAACAAAACCGCTTTACTTTTGGAAGTACCTTTGTATATCAAAAAGTTTATGATGTAGCAACATAAACTTTAGCAAAACCTAAACAATGATACCGGATTAATTTTGCTACCACAATTAGTGCTGAGTTATTTCCCTTTTTAAAATTTTGTCAGAAATAAGAAAAACTTGGCATCTTGTGTGCTATTTTCTTTTTGGTCCCCTGACAAAGGAGAGATTGGATCTAGTAATTCACTCCTGTTCGCTTGTTTGCACTTTTCTCAATAACCATGCTTTGGATTATTTTGAAATTTTGTGCGAACATTAGTCATGGTGAAAGTTAATTTTTCCCAGAACGGATTTTCTGGGATAACTCTGGTTGCCTCCTTAGGGGCTGTTATAGAGGTAAAATTGCTCCCAAATCGTTCAGCTGTTCATTTGGTCACACTTTTCTAAATAACTATACCTTAGATTTCTTTTATTGAAACTTTGCACAAACATTAGTTATGGTGAAAGTAAATTTTTCACTTGTGGAGGGGGGACCCCACATGCTCAGTTCGTTTTTATTTTTTTTAATTGGGGAATCACCACTTATCAAGGCCCGAAGGCCATTGAGGATAAAGGTTAATGAATGTAAGGTCGTAGTGTAATAATCACTAATGATCTAGAAGGCAATTTGCAAAACTTACTTTTGGATCCAATTTTAACGACATAGCTCTTGCTTCTCTTAAATCCTCGCATTCCATGAGCAATGTTTCTGACAAATAACTAGTGTCCCACCTTGCCTAACTTTCACAGAAAAAAAACACTCGACTAGCTACAACCACTATAGATGATTTCCCTTGCTCTCTATCTGTGCCTAAATCTAAATGCAGATTCTATAAACATTTCCCCCCCCCCCGGAACTGCCTGCCTTTGGAACACTGTTCCACTGGCCTGCTTCCCGGTTGAATACAACATGGCAACCTTCAAATCCAATGTAAACAAGTTCTTGCTGAGCTGTCCCTATAATCAAATTCTACCCAATTTACACCATTAAAGATTACTACACTGCCACCTTATATTCATTAACCCTTATCCTTGAGTGGTCTTTGGGCTCTGATAAGTAGTGAATTCCAAGTAAAAAAAAAAAAAAATTGCTATTTTCTCTGCATTGTAATCTATCAACATTTATTGAATATATTGTAGGGGAAAAAATTTTTTTTCTTTTTTCCTTACATCAAGTGGATTCATACCTTGTCTGGAGTGAATTCCATAATTAAAAAAATGAACAAATAAAAAAAATTTTAAATATAAACAGTGAAACCAGATTTATTTTGATAGCAAAATTAGCAACTAAATTATGACTGTGTTTGTTGGAAATGAGAAAAAAATTGTCTTGTTTGTTAATCTTCAATAAGTTTCCAGACTTTTTGGGCAGCCATTTAAAATTGTCATAGACTCTTGAAAATTCAGTATGTTATTGCAATACATCTTATGAGATGACTGACCTCATTTTGATTTCAAGTTCAAATGAACAGCTACAGCAGGAATTGGAATACACCCTACTAAAGCCTGGTTGTCACAGCTGGTGAATTTCAAAAATGCAATCTGAACGTGAGAACACTTTACAAGAAAGATATGCAATAAAATTCTGTTTTAAACTTGAAAAAAATGACACAGAAACGTGTGGAATGCTTCAGACTGCTTTTGAACCATTTTAAATGTATCGAGCATCGGTTTTTGAGTGGCATAAGAGATTCAAGGAAGGCAGGGAGTTGGTGAGGGATGATGGTGTGGGAGGAGTAAGGAAATTAGAGCACCAGAGTTGATTGGCCAAATAAAGAATTTCATGAAGGACTATCGTGTGTCTATAGTGACAATAAGTGCACAGTTTGATGTCAGTGTGGGAACTGTACACACAATTATTTGTGAGGAACTGAAGATGTGAAAGATTTGCACAAAGTTTGTCCCAAGAGTGTTCAAAGAAGATCGGAAAGAAAGATGTTGTCATGACAAAGATAGGCATAAAGACAGTACTTCACACTCTCGATTTGGCCAAGATCAAAGTGTAGTATCTGTTCTTCGGATGCGGCACTTCCATTTCTCGTTCTTTCGATGGAGGAGAAATCCTTCACGACTGAGACAATTTTTATTTTTGTACCTTTTCTCCACGTTAAAAAACGACCCTGGTGTCTAACTCTGTCCCGTGGGGAGGCATTGTAAATAGGTCCAGATCTTTGTCTGTATAACTTTTGTTTGTTCCCTAAGCTTAAGGAAAACCTTAGAAGCTGTCGTTATGAGATAATTGAGATGAGAAACTGTGACAAGGGTTATTGACACATTCACACGAGGACTTCCATGGAGCCTTCGAGAAGTTGTTGGTTTGGTACAAGTATATTGCAGCCAGAGGAGATTACTTCGAAGGGAACTAGTTTCATGTGTGTACTGCCAATAAAAGTGCTCATATTAAAGTCTTATTGAAAACACCTTGTACCATATTTTAAAATCAGTAAAAATTAGGTTACATGCATTTGGTCTTCTGGCTTAGATGTATCATCCCAAACCAAAATTATTTGATTTAAAAAAAAAAAAAATAAAAAAAAAATAAATAAATTAAAAAAAAAAAAAAAGTCTTTGATGTAGCAACATAGACTTTTACAAAACATGAACAATGATCTCAGATTTATTTTGCTAGCGTAATTGAGTCAGGACCGTTCAAAGTTTTGTTGTGGTTAGGACAACAATTTTTACAAGGTTTACAGGATGGAACAATAAGTGTTGCCCTAAAAACAATATTACAGCTTTATTTGAAGATTTAATTGAAAAAGTCAAATCGGGTAACTTGATTATGTTGTAGAGCTGATATGTATTCAATGTAGCCGCCTTCAGCCTCAATACAGATCCAGAACTGGGAGCGCCGGCAGAAGCTCGGCAAATATTCAGCAGATGGCAGCGATCAGGCTGACTTTGGTGTTGTGGGAGGTAATGTTGATTTTCTCGACGTAATGAATGAACAAAATAATCCAGCAGACTCAGGTCGGGGGGAAGAGGTTGGGGGCAGTGAGAAGGGTACAAATTCGTAGCACTCCTTCTGAAACCAAGCCTGGGTCTCTTTGGACTTGTGGGCCGGCGCCAAGTCCTGCTGCCACAACCAGGGTCTGCCAGCGGCCACCTGATTGCACGAGGGGATCACTACACTCTTCATCACATCCAGGTACATTTTGGTGTTGACTTTCAAGTCGACTTCAAAGATGTGAGCTGGCATGATGTGGCCCTCACTTGAAATCGCACCAAAGATCATAACTGTGGCTGGAAACTTTTTCATCACCCTGGACACATCCCTGTTATTCATGCCAATCCAGCGATGCATTTTGAGGGTGCTGGCAATGGTCCTGTTGTCATAACTTTGATCAGTAGAGAGCATGAGTTGTACAGTGACATATCTCCGATCTCACTCGTTGAACATTGTGTCACTTTCAGACCTGATAGAAGGTTTATATCGCTGTTAGGATTTGTATACAACTGGCCAACTAGTAAATGGTCTGCAACCAACTAAAAAAAAAACAACAAAAAAAAAAAAACTGGTGTTCATCAAATGGAAGTGAATTTTTTTTTTTTTTTTTTTTTTTTTTTTTTTTGCGACAATTTTATCGTTCCACCTTGTTATTAAAAATGTCTGCTTTTTAAACAAGTGAAAAATCCACCCTGTGGTCAATGACAATCCTAATAGAAGCAATAATTATTAGATCAATCCAGCCTGAACATTGGAAAAATCCATTGCGTCTCAAAAAAAAAAAAAAAAAAAAATATATATATATATATATATATAAATCACAGCAGTGCCACATTAACGGTTCATATAACCTTTCAAACAGCTGACGCACTTAAATCTTCGTAATATGATTCATAGGTAATATCAAGCTGTATTATTCTTTTAATAGTAAATAATAAAATTTTTAAAGACAAACACAATTTGATCTTAGGGCAAAAATTTAATTTGAACTTTTCAACTTTTTTTTTTGGGGGGGGGTGATTTTTGAGTATTCGGACTATTCTTCTCATATTGAGTTTTATTCTCACAACGTTTCACCCGACATAACACCTGAAGGTGGTCGGGGGTTATCTTATCACAATTGGGAATTATTCGGTAAAATTCTGGACTCTTCGCAGAATTTTAAACTTAACCCTTTATTTAATCCACAAGGATAGCATGTTCTTGTTCTGTCAGCCATAACCGAGTAGAAGACTTTAAGTAATGGACGTGACTAACTTGCTTGGCTTGTTATTTGAAAAGAAATATTTGTAAATGATTATGATTTTTAACTGCACTAAATATGATTCTAATTTATTTTTATGCAAACTTAAAAGTAATTTGATATTTTAGTAAAAATAAGTTTTCTTTCTATTTTGTTTGGGCGGCTTTAGTGCGTAATTGAAAGGGGAAAGTATTATCTTAAATTTTTCAAAATAATTATATGCATCTCAAGAAGAAAAAAAAAAGGATCCTTGATGATCCGTTACATTGTTTTTGGCAGCGTTAGTTTGGAAGGTCAAAGTTAAGAGATACAGTGCGATAAATTTTGGCCTATGTTTATGGCAAATTTCGTCAAGATTGGTTGAAGGGTTGAGGATGGAGGAGGGTGATTGAAGTTGGTTGACACTATGATGGCAGCCCCCAGGGTGGTGCGAACCCCAACTTGGTTCTCACCATCCCTGTGGGGAGTTTATAAAGAGACACATCAAATATGACCTTGACCTTAAAAAAAAAATGGTGTGCACCACTGCACCATCCCTAGGTCGGAATCCATCATCGTCAGAGATTTGGTCAGTCCAGTTCGGTCCAGTGGTGCAGACTGTAGGATAGCCTATATACATAGGCTATGACCTTTGTACTGTAACAGCGCACACACACACACACACACACACACACACAGTTTTAAGAAGCAAAAATGCCTGAGAAGCCCCATTTAAATTCCTTAGTAGGAACACTTCAGGTGATTATCAAGAACCTCAGAGAGGGCAAATCCAAATAGGTCCACTGAGCACATCTGACAGCCACTAAACCTTTTTTTGAGACTGATTTCTCTCTCATAAATTTTTAAGACACTAGTGTTTCATTCTTTCAGAATCATCGGTGCAGGGAGTTACAATTACTGTCAGTTGGAAGATTCGAACCCGGCCACAAAGCCATCTCTGACTTCATTACCCAGGAACAAACCTATATGTAATCAAAATATATAAATAGAATGACATTTATAAATGCGATGCATTTTTCTACTTCTGCCAGTAGGGTTCTTGGTTTCTGGGGTTCTGGTCTAGATTCAAATCTCTCACGGTCTGTTGATGAGTCATAGACGACAAAACTCGTGTCTGCAGATAGTTATATATATAATATATATGGAATTGGTGGATAAGCACGTTTTTTACATTTGACTAGTTAAAATAATGTGGCATTTTTACCATTGATTAAGGTCGAATTCGTTACTGAAATATCGGTGACTTCTAATATCCATCTTTCTTGCTGCATATATTTCTTTTGTGTCAGTTTGATTTTTTTACTTTTGTTAAACTTCGGGTTTGTCAACAGTTGTGTGAAGGTGTTATCACCTCAACATCGTTATTCTCCTTGCTTTTTTTTTAATGATAATGATCCTCTCCTTCCACTAAATCTACAAATATTGAATACCAATAATCAATAATTCCCTATCTTCACCATCAACGTCTTTTTATTCCGGTTAGTAAATCATCCTTTCTCTTAATCAATTATCAATGTTTACCATCTGTTGCATGAAACGACTTGTGAACATTAAAGCTGTCGAACTCATTTTCATTTGAGTGAGAAATTAAGAATTATTTTTGATAGTTTTAAGAGTTGAAGCATAGGTGATAAAACACGTTTATTTTATTTATTTATTTTTCTTTATCCTTTTTCATCCATTTCGTCCCCTCCCTCTCTTTTTCCGTCCATTTCCCTTTCCCCTCCCCCTCTTTTTCCGCCCCCCCCCCCCGGTCTCTATCTCCCCCCCGGCCTCTATCTTCCCTTGTCCGATACGCTTCTTGCTTTCTAACATAAGTGCCAATATATACTTCAACCTGCATTTACTATCAAATATACCCAATCTAATATCTAACAACTAAGAAAATAGACAAACTAATTATCAATGGTTAAGGTTGCATACAGCATGATCATGTTGGCACACCAATTCTCATTAGCTCACCAAAGTTTAAGCAATGTTGAGCCTGGCCAGTATCAGATGGACAACTATTTGGAAATACCAGGCGCTGTACGTAAAAGGACATTTATACCTCCCTGAAAGAACTGCAAAAAAACTAGCATCATCTTCCTTGATTGTGATATACAAGTGACTGGGGATCGCTTGTGAATTGAAGTTTCTCATGAAACTTCTTCCTTCAGAATGAGCTAGTTCACGTATTATTAGAATGGGATAGTGTTCATGAGAGCTGGAAAGCATACAAGATATTAAGTTTAGCCAGGAAAATGATATTTCGGTAGTAAGCTTGACTGATGTCCAGAGCCTTTTATGAAGAGGCTTGGATGCATCAGAAAAATATCCCAAAGTTAAGCATGACAGATCAACGGAAATGCTACAGGGTGACAACCCCACCCCGCCCCCAACAAAAATTGCCATCCATGGGATCATTGATATTTAAGTTTCAGCTATGAATATCCAACAGTCTGTTTTATCACTGCATTGTTTAATAATATGCTGTAATATTTTTTTTGGGGGGGGGGGAATCACTCCAGACAAGGCATGAAGCCACCTGATGTAAGAAGTTAAAAAAAATGACTTCAAGGTCAAAATCTAGTCAACAATAATAGTTATAAATGGATAGATTCGACCCAGAAAACCGTAAATCTTTCGCCTGCTAGTCTACTTCGTTTGGTCATTAAGAACCTCACCAAGATAACCTCCCACAACACTAAAGCCAGCCTGATCGCTGGCATCCAACAAGTATTCGCTGAGCTCCTGCCGGCACTTGTGAAAAGGGTATGCCCCAGTTCAGGACCCATATCGAGGTAGTGAAAGAGGCTGAAGGCGGCTACATTGAATAGATGGCAGCTCTACTACATAATCAAGTAATCTGAATTGATTTTTTTTTTTTTTTTTTTTTTTTTTTTTTTATTATTCACTCCAGTTGAAATGTACAGGTGATAGAATTTGGATTTCCAAAAATCGTCATATGGATTAATCTCTTCACATGACAAGATTTCTAAGTATATTGTTCGTTCGTTGACCGATTGCTATACGACTTCAGCTGTCGTCTTTACAGGATTAAAAATTATTGTTTGTTCTTATTATAGTCTTTATTGTATTGTCAGGAAATTTAGTCATGGATGATGATAATACTCAGAGTAGCAATAATATGACAAAGTAATATGATGGTATAAAATATATACAATGATATGAATAAAAATAAAATAAAAATACCAGCAAAATAAAAGACCGAATGAATTTATAAAATGATCACCGTTTCGTCCCTATTGCAGGGGACATCCTCAGGATATTAAAAGGAAAAAGGCAGAAGAAGAAAACGATCATAGACCATACGTAAGTGAAAAGGAAACAATGTTAGAATCCTACCCATAACGGGAAGGAAATTATAAATGTGTTTGTTTCCTTCCCGATATGGATAGGATTCTAACAATGTTTCCTTTTCACTTACGTATGGCCTATGATCGTTTTCTTCTGCATTTTTCCTTTTAATATCCTGAAAGTATCCCCTGCAATAGGGATGAAACGGTGATCACCATTTTATAAATTCATTCGGTTTTTTCTTTTTTTCAAAACAACATACAATGATATATATATATATATATATATATATATATATATATATATATATATATATAGTGATATAAAATATTAAATAAAGAGATCAATTCAAAAAAAACAAAAACTGAACTGTTAGTTGCTTTTGTCCCTAATCCGTACAGTTCCAGTTTTATTCAGTCACATGATCATCAGTATAAAAGGTGCGACTCATAAGTTTTATTTTCTCTTTCTGATGGCATGATGTGCCATAATGAAAGCAGGATTAAAAGCCAGCATCGTAGAGAAAGAACACCCAAGCTTGTAAAAAAAAAAAAAAAAGCCTAGGTAGCCCCCCCCCTTCATTTGTATTCCTTGTTAGGAGTACCTCAGGCAATTAGCAATAAAGTTAATACTTCTCAGAAGGCAAAGCCTTGGAGGGTGGATCTCAACTGACCAGGATCAGAAACTCCTCTGTCAATAGGCAAAAAAAACCATCTCAACAATGATCTAATGATGATTTTTTTTTTTTCCAGGTACTTTCCTGAAGAAAACACGATTGTGATCGTTGGTCTGTGCACACGTTCTTTGACATTACTTGGTCATTTGTATGTGCGTCCACGCTCTGTTACATAAGTAATATTGTAATATATAAAAGGCAAAATATGTGTGCACATTTTTTGTATGTCCGGCAAAGGCTTTTTTGAGGGAGGGGGGGGGTTCTCAGAGGGTGCGTTACTTTTTTTAGAACTGTTTATATACTGTCTTTTGATCAATGTGGGAGGAAACCCCTTATATCGGACAATTGCTATTCAATTTGGACAATCCCCTTTTTATGGGAAGCTGGTTTTTCCAAAACCAGCCAAAGTTTGGTAAAACAAACCCCAAAAAAACTGCCTCGCAGTAAAAGTTAAGTGCGGGATTTCTATTTGACCTCATTAAATACGCGCACCTGTCAATTCAGTTTTTAATCATTAAATTCAAACGTTTTTCTGTTACTCTCCCTTGCTGGCCGAGCGGGTAACGTGTCAGGTATTTTTTTTTTTTTTTTTTTTTTTTTTTTTTTTTTTTTTTTTTTTTTCACACTTTACTTTCCATCTTATCTCAAGGCTTTTGGTTTGATCTTACCTACCTACCAAAACTTTTTTTATCATATTTGTTTTATTCCCCATACCCCCCACCCCACCTCCAAACACCCGGGCAACGCCGGGCACTCTCGCTAGTATTTATATATCCATGGTGTCCAAAAAGTTACTGAAGGGTTTTGAACTTAAATAGATTCTTTATCTTTGATCTCTTTCTGTAATTTTAACACAATCTAAGATGTTTGAATTTTGCAGGTTTTTTAAATTTCCCAATCTTTAAAAAAAAAATGTCTTTTAAATGTTGCCCATTTTCAGCTTCACATATTTGTACTCTTTCCAAAACATTAATAACAGATGGCGGGATCTCTGGATTACGATTTAACTCCCTTATTTCGTTCCTGATGTTTTGCTTCAATTCTTGTAGGGTTTGGGGTTTGTTAACATAGCCCAAGTTACAGTTAAAGAGTCTCTCTTACATGAAAATGCTGTCGATAAGCTTTTTGAGTCAAAACAATTGACCTCTGATTTTGGTAAAACAATTTCACAACTTGCGTACATTGTTCAATGCTGTACTTATAATTAATTTCCAAAATATTATCTGTAAAATATCTGAAATGAAGAAAAAAATAATCATTAATGATTAAATGACAAAGATTTTAAACCCTTCAGTGACTTTTTGGACACCCTGTACATTTTAAGATTTTAAAATTTAATCTGAAAATTCTAAGATATATACACTCCAGCAGAGAGGGTGAGTGTGATTTCTGTAGTACTCAGAGACAGATGGACACTTGGGCCCTAATAGATTGTGTTCAGTTAGATGTGCTTATATTGAGTTACAGAATATTGTTGTTCAATAGAAGAAAACAAAATGCATATTGAATTTTTAGAATGCATCAATTATTAGCCAGGATATGAGTATTTTATTTTCCAAAAACATGCCAAATTTGTTTTTTCACTGTGCAAGATACTATGTATTCTAGCAAGCAGACAAATTGACAATTTCTAAACCAGTCCAGCGCCATCTTTCTCTCTGTGCATTTTAACTAGATTTAAGAATCACCTTGACCTTTTTATCTTATAACCTTGCAAATGTTTATTACCTGAAGTTCAACTGTAATGGACTTTTTTCTTTTTTTTTTTCTTTGCATAAGTTACATAGATTTACAAAGTAAAAGTTCAAAAAAAAATTTTTTGTAAAAAGTGAAACAAAATTTATAACAACTTTTGAACTAAGTTTACCTTATGTCAATTGTGCTTATTCTGGTTTTTTTTGTTTTTGTTTTTTTTATTATGCGTGTTAAGACTTAATTTTATTGTTTTTTTTTGTCCTATAAACAAATATGGGAACTAAGAATGTTCTGAACCTATTGATTGTTTAGTCTTTTTTTTTTTTTTTTTTTTTTTTTTAAACTAAATGTTCTCAAATTTTTGGAGTGTTTTACTTGAAGAATGCCACCCTTTTAGAACAATTCAAACTTTGTACAAGTCATAATTATTTTTATTATATAGTTAAAACTTTGTTATATTGTATGCTGGCTACGCCAGGACACCAGTCCTGCTAGTATTGATTTTTTTTTTTTTTTTTTTTTACCCCCTTACTCGTTGGGGGATCACCACTTATCAAGGCCTGTTATTGCCAATGAGATGTAAGAAGCTCCTGTGATTAAGGCCCAGATTTATAAGGGGGCATTCTAAGAGGAATGTTTTTATTAATAGATCACCGCTTATCAAGGCCGAAAAGCCTTTCAAAGATAAGAGTCGATGTTTGCTAAATTAAATCTAAAAGTTGGTACTGTTAGTGGAGCAGGAATGAAGTTCCAAAGGCAAACGGTCCAAAAAAAGAAGTGATTTAAATAGAATCTCTTTAGCGTCTTTTGAAATTCGACAGTAAAAAGGTGGGTTCTTCTTGTTAGTCAGGGTCATTGTTGGGGAGTGAGGGATTAAATTGGAGCACATTCCGTGGAATTGCTCTGTGGCGGTGTGAGCAGGACTGGAGCTTGGCAGAGAGTGTAAGACGTTACGTTTCTGAATTTTTGAGATGAGAAGTGATCATTTGTATTATTTTAATGTTTATATACAATCATTTACTACACTTTGATCTTAGCCAAAATAATGTTTTTCTAATTAGACATGAAGTTTGAACCTTCAATACTGCTGATCCTTCATCATCTTCAGTTTAATATCCATTTTACAAGCTGGTATGTATCATACTTCTGAAGTTTTGAGATAAGGATTGACTATTTGTATTATTTGAATTCTTCGGACTACTGTTCTCATCTTGAGAATTATTTTTCACAACCTTCCGGTCAATGTAATCTGGATCACACTATCATTAATTTCCCCCACTCTTTATCTGTGCCTAAACCTAAACGTAGGTTCCATGAGCAAAGTTCCTTTCTTAGAATTGCACGCCTATGAAATTGTCTTCCGTTTTCCTGCTTTCCGGCTGACTACAATATGGTTGTGTTCAAGTCTAACGTAAACTAGTTTTTGATGAGCCATTCCATATAAGTTAACAAATTTACCGAATCTCCATTACTAACGGTTACTATATTGTCCAATTTCTACTATATACTCTTTAACCCTTTTCCTCGAGTGGCCTCTTGGCCTTGATAAGTGGTGATGCCTATGAAAAAAAAAACAAAAAAAACGTTTCAGTCGATGTAATCTGGATGTAATGTGAATCAAACAAAGAGTTCCGTTTGAAATTCTGTGCAGATTTTTGATTTTGACAGAAAAAGTCTTGAGTTTGACAAGATAAACCTGAAAAAGCTTGAAAGTTACATCGACTGAAACGTTGTGAAAATGACAATAAAGATAAGAACTGTAGTCTGAAGAATTTAAATAATGAATGTGGAACCTATTGGACTAGAATTTTTTTTTTTTTTTTTTGTTGGTACCCTGTTGAAGTGAAAGCAGCATAGAACATCTGGTAGAATGCCAAGATTGAAAAAGCAAGGTCTACGTTGATGTCTAACTTGATTAATTGGATGGGATTATTATCAAAAGTTGAGCTGTTTCGGGCTATGGATAGCCATCTGCATTGGAGAACTGTACTCGCAAACACTATTAAATGGCAGTGAAGAGAAGCTAGTGTTCACTGCTCCAACCATAATGTGGCAGCAATACTCCATAGATGAGCGAATGATGAGTTTTATAGAAATATAAGATACTGGCTAATGTAATAAGTTTTCTAGCCCGGTAAAGGGAGCTACCTTCTTTGCGGCATACTTGGCAAATTCAATAGACTTATTCCAGCTCCTGATGCCTGAGAATTTTAATCCAAGGCATTTGAACATTGGACTCTCCAGAACAATGCTATCGATCCTGACAACCGATGGTTAGGTTTCTTTTAGTGGTTTATAGGAGTTGATAGCATTAAATGTGATCATCTATTTTAGGCTCCAATCTAGTACATACTCGGTCATTCTTTTCTGTTTGTCTGCTTTCCAGCTCACTACAATATGGTTGTCTTCAAGTCCAATGTAAACAAGTTCTTGATGAGCTATCCCCTTAAGTAATCCAATTTACTAAATTTCCATTACTGATTACTACACTCTAGTCCCAATGACTACCATACACTCATTAACCCTTATCCTTGAGTGGCCTCAAAGCCTTGATAAGGTGTTTCATGTTTTTGTTTCCTTTTACTTCAGTCAAACTTCTCAGAAATCAAGAGGCAGCCTTCCTGGACTAACACTTGATCTCTATATACGATCCATAGATATTCGAATATTCTATTAAAGTTCCCCTTTGCATGTCAAACACTGATTTAGTAAAGAAATTGAGAACATAATTTCCCTCTCCCCAATTGACCATTTAAATATGTTGTATGTCTTTCTTGCAGTCTTTTGGTCTTACCAGATTCCAAGACAAGAATTCATCTATTCTGGTGGAGTATCTAGCTTTGTGGTGTTACTTGGAGTTAAATCACTTGGAAGGTCCACCATTCCTCATAAAAAAACATACAGAGATGATCTTATTTGGCTGTGAAGATTATATGATTTTGAAAATTTAGTCAGGATTTACTTATAAGGAAAAATATCCTCATACCAGGTTGTCCTGACAAACCCCTGTACAGAGACCTTAGACATTCGAGGATAGTGTCTAGTAGGCATTAAAGTTCTCTTCCGTATGTTGCCATTAGCAAATATGTCCCGTTTGGCCACAATTATATCAGAGAGAGCATTTATGAAAATGTAGAATAATGTAGGTTAGAGTATTGACTCATGGGGCACACCCCTGTTGGTCATTGCGCTTACTCTATAGTAGATGCATTTATGTTATGCTAGCAGGGCTACCTGGAGTTGCTAGGGGTTATAAAAAGTCCTCTTACCTTAGAAGAGACTTTTCACACGTCAAAAAAAATAAAAATAAATTCGGAGAGGCCTCCAGAGCACTAATAAAAATTTCTCCTACCCACCTTTTCTTTGTAGAGAAATAATAATTAAAAAAAAAAAAAAAATTGCTTTCCTGCCTGCTGGAAAACTGCTTTTGTGGTACCAGTTTTCAAGAATTCTGGCGAAAGAACTGACTCAGTAAATTATCGCCCCATTAGCCTCCTCTCACTTTTAACCAAAATATTTGAGGCTATAATTAGCCAAGCTCTAGTCCATCACCTTACAGATGCTAAACTTCGGACTGACCAACAATATGGATTTAGGCAAGCCCGTTCCACAGCAGACATCTTAACTGTAATCTCTGAATGTATATACCATTCATTGGACAAAGCAGGGGAGGGTAGAGCGGTAGCTCTAGATATATCTAAGGCTTTTGACAGCATATGGCATGAAGGTCTTCTCAGGAAAACCAGATCATACGGTATCACTAGAAGAATACTTAACATAATTAAATCCTTCTTAGATAAGAGAACAATCCATTCTTGGACCTCTGATTCCTAATATTCATAAATGACCTCTCTGACAAAATTGTCTGAGATGGGTATATATGCTGATGACACCACGCTCTATAACAGACACGACAGGAAAACAAATGAACACATATCTAAAGAAATGGCAGAAACACTAGAGGATGACCTCCGATTTGTAGTGGAATGAGGACAAAAATGGATGGTCACATTCAATGCTGCCAAGACTAAATTTGTTTCCTTCAATAATTACAAGAAACCTTCTCTACCACCAATAGCAATGGCCAATGACTCTTTATCTGAAAGTACATCTTTGAAACTCCTTGGTCTAACGTTCACAGGAAACCCGAGTTGGAACAATTACATTGAGAGCATTTCCAGGACCGCTGCGAAGATGGTAGGTTCTCTCTACCGTGCTAGAAAGCTACTAACGCTCAAAAGTATCCTGTACCTCTATAAGGCCACCATTCGCCCATGTATGGAATATTGTTGTCATATTTGGGCTGGTGCATCTGCTACTAGTCTCTCGCTCCCAGACAAGGTTCAAAAGAGTTTCCAACCTGATAGGTCCTGAACTATCAACTAAGCTTCAGCCTCTGTCCCATTGACGAAATGTTGCATCCCTCTGCCGGTTCTACAAATACTTTAATGGTGAATGCTTTGACGAACTGCAAGCAGTTTACCCTCTCGACGTAAATATCTCCAACAAGCAGCTAAATCCCACCCCTTCAGAGGACCCGAGATGTAAGAAAGCTTTCTACTTCAGTAGTTTCTTCCCCAGAACCGCTAGACTTTGGAATTTCTTTCCGGGTCCCTGCTTCCCCCAACTGTACTGACATGCAGAAGTTCAAGTGTAACGTGAACCGACATCTTGCTGCCCAACTCCTTACATAGTACCCCTGTAGCTTATGTCCCTGATAGTAGCCCCCTACATCAAAGTGGCAATGTGCCTTGTTTGGGGTGAAAATGTAATAAAAAAAAAAATTAAAAATTAAATCTGGAGTTAACGTCTTTAAATTTGTAAAAAATGCTGGCTTTATTTCATGATAGCATTAAAAATCGTGTTTAATTTTTGATAACATTAAACGATATAAACGGTCATTTGACTTCATAATAATTTTTTTTTTTTTTTTTTTTTTTAAATCGAAATTTTAGATATTATTTTTCCAGCTAGGATTATGCCGATTTAAAAAAAAAAAAAAAAAAAATTGTAGAGGTTTGTGTAGTTTTGACATTTTAGCTGAATATAGACACAGACAACTGGCCTTTTCTATAATAGATTGCAATGTATTTTCTGACTTATAAAAAAAGAAAAAAAAATGTGAAACATCTCGTGATGCACGACGCAGATGTCTCCATGTCCTGTACACTGGTTAAAGTTCACATCACTTTTTATTGTTTATGTATATATACTGTGTGATGTATGGAAGTGAAACCAGCTCAGTGAGGGTTGAGGACATGTATGGCATGGAGAGAAATGATGTGAGGGATATGTAATGCAAGTCGTAAAGACAGGCTTAATTCTGATGTCCTTGTGTTACATGAAAGGGCTGTCCCCTTCTCATGTAAGAAAGAAGTGTGGAGAAATGCGTGACTTACCTGGATAGACCACGTGCGGGTCGGTCACCAAAAATAAATAAAAAGAAAGAAAAGAAATGGTCAAGACTCTTATTTATAGAGTAGTGATCACGTGAGTTAGAAGAATATGCAAATAGAGGTGAACGATTTTGCGATATAAAAAGCCTGTGTTGTTAAGAGGGGGGGCAGACTGTTGGCAGAAGTCAGTGCTGTCAGACGTGCTTTAGAGTTTTGTTATTATATGCTGTGTTCGATTGTTGGGAGAGAGAAAAGAGAAGAGGAGGAACCAAGAAGACATTCTGCAGATACTTGACTTTGTGTTGGTTTTAAGCTATCTCGGCGCTTGGTGTGCGGTTACTAACAATGGACAGATTCGACATTCGCTTAATACCCGAGTTCGACGGATCTACCACTGGACCGGCTGTCGTTGAATGGATTGAAAAGGCAGAGAAAATCTGTAAACTGTGCAAAATTAAAGAACCAGCCACAGTTATCCCTTTGAGGCTAACCGGAGGGGCCTATGCAGTCTACCAACAACTCGGGGATGAACCAGACTGGGATGAAATCAAGCAGAGCCTGTATACAGCGTTTGGTACAGATCCATTTGTTGCGTGGCAACAGTTCACGAGCCGGACACTTCAACCCAAGGAAACAGTCGACGTGTACCTAGCCGACCTGCGAAAATTATCTGTACCATTTGGTGGGGTCAACGATAAAATATTAAGCTGTGCTTTTTTGGTAGGCCTACCCGAGGAGGTCAGTAAACTGTTGCGGGCATCATCAAGAATCGATGAATTGTCAACTGATGAGTTATTGGCCCGAGCTCGAAACATCTGTAAGGAACAGGAACCAATTGCAGCAGCAGCTCGTTTTCGACATGGAGGCAATGTGGACTCTCTTCCAGATAGTAATAAGCATGCCACCCCAGTGTGCTATAAATGTGGGGAGGCCAATCATTTTGCTAAAGAGTGCCGGAGTGATAGGAGAGGTGTATATCCACAATCAAAGAGACCAGTGCAATGCTATCGCTGCAATAAGTTTGGGCACATATCTCGCAACTGTTCGGGAAACGAAGTTGGGGGCAAGGTACTATCGCTACCCTTGCCCCCTGCCAACCAATAAACACAGGATTGCCTGTCATTAGCGTTAAACTTGATGATGTGCAGTGTTCAGCACTTATAGACACGGGGTGTTCCCGGTCTATAGTTAGTGCCCATTGCTGTCCGGTGTGGCGGAGGAACCCAGTTGGCGTTATGACCATCAATGGCTTATCACGGGTATGTTGTGGTGAAGGGACAGTCACAATCTGCACTGAGAAGGGTGACACAGCTAAAGTTGACGTTCTGGTGATGCAGGAGAAACCCCTTGGCTACGACATGTTGCTTGGAATTGATGCAATACAAGCACTAGGAGGCGTTACAATCACAGCAGCTAGAGGTATCAGGCTTGGAGAAGGGAAAGACGTCTGTGCAGCCATGTCGATTGAAGAAAAGGACTTCTGTGCTACATTTGATGACAACGAAAGGGTGTGGACTGCAAAGTGGAAATGGGCCATGGGCCAGGAACCAGATCGGCTGTGCAACACGATTCCAGAGTATGCAGTTTCTACCAAGAATAGGGCCGCATATGAAGAAGAACTTCAGATGTGGATTGACAACGGTTGGTTAATACCATACCCACAGGAACGTCTGGGACCACCCAAGGGATTAATTCCGCTCATGGCTGTTGAACAACCTACCAAAGAAAAAATTCGTCCCGTAATGGATTACCGAGAGTTGAATCGGCATGTTGATGCGTTTACCGGAAACGCAGATGTGTGCGCTGCTAAACTGAGAGAGTGGCGTCAAAAAGGGAGCAATGTAGCACTTCTGGATCTAAAGAGGGCCTACCTGCAGATACGTGTCCATGAGTCATTATGGCCGTTTCAGACAGTACTACTCAAGGGAAAACTATATTGTTTGACACGTTTGGGTTTTGGCCTAAACGTAGCACCCTTGATTATGACAACCATTATTAAAACTGTTTTGATGCAGGATGAGACCACAGCAAAAGCTGCTTCAGCCTACATAGATGACATCTATGTTAATGAGGACATAATGTCTGCGGATGCAGTTCGAATAAAACTGAAAGCGTTTGGGTTAATAAGCAAAGACCCTAAGCGCCTAAAGGATGGAGTGCCCGTGCTAGGCCTCGAGGTCTGGGAGGAGGGCAATACGTTGCGATGGAAACGAGGGAGCCCACTTCCAAAGTTACCCAATGTATTAACAAGACGTACTGTGTTTTCTATCTGTGGTAAATTGGTAGGACATCTACCTGTCTGTGGATGGCTCCGATCGGCAACAGGAGTGGTGAAAAGACGAGTGACTACAGTAACAAAAGGATGGGACGATGTTGCGGATGATGATTCTCTCCAACAAATGATGGCTGAAATGTTGTCCAGAGTGCATAGGAATGACCCTGCCCGGGGTGAGTGGCAAGTGTCTGGAAACGAACTAAATGCATGGGTTGACGCAAGTTCGTTGGCTACAGGTGTCGTGTTGGAGCAACTAGGTGTTGTTGTGGAAGATGCATGCTGGCTTCGTCCGAAAAATGATGCCCAACATATAAATTTGGCAGAACTTGATGCCACGTTAAAAGGTCTTAATCTCGCATTGCAATGGCAGACTAATGTTGTGCATCTCCACACTGACTCATTGTGTGTTTACCATTGGTTAACCGACACCTTGACTGGAAAGGCTCGAGTTAAGACTAGAGCTGCAAGTGAAATGCTAGTACGAAGGAGACTAGCAATAATTAAGCGTCTAGTTGACGAATACAGCTTGCAGGTAGACATTACGTTAGTCTCGTCGATGCAGAATTTGGCTGATAGCTTGACTCGAGTACCAAAGAGGTGGATCGATGCAATGAGGCAGGGATCCGATCTTCAACAACAAACATGCGCGACTGTAACGGATCAATTAACACCTGACCAGATCCGTATGATACACCAGCAGATTGGACATCCTGGAATTCAGAGGACTGCATATTTTGTCCGAAGAGTATGCCCTGCAACTACAAAAGCATCAGTGAAAGCAGCCATACGTTCGTGTGAAGAGTGTCAGAGAATTGATCCGGCACCATCCCAATGGCAAAAAGGGAAGCTCGAGGTGGAGGGCAACTGGCAGCGAGTAGGGATGGACATAACACATTATGGGGGCAAACATTTTTTGACCATGACGGATTGTGGCCCGATGCGTTTCACAATATGGCGCCTGTTGACACGACAGGATGCAGCCAGCATTATACAACAGTTGAGAGCCGTCTTTTTTGAACGTGGTGCCCCGATTGAAATTCTGACTGATAATGCCGCCACATTTCGATGTCAAGAATTTCAGAAATTCGTGCACAAATGGGGGATTAAAATGCATTATCGGTGTGCATATTATCCCGAGGGTAATGGTATAGCAGAACGGTGTCACCGCACCATCAAAAGAATTGCAGCCAGGACGCAGTGCTCTATTCCAGAAGCTGTGTACTGGTATAATATAACACCCAAGGACAATGCAACACCAGCAACTGCACCAGCCAATGGGATTTACCAATATGAACAGCGTGTGAAAGGAGTTGATGCCATACCATCAGTGGTGAGTGTTGTCAATACACCATATCAGGTGGGAGACCTTGTTTGGATAAAACCCCCAAATGCTGGGTGCACTACGAAATTTTTCCGGGGAAAAATAGATGAAATCATAAGTCCTCAGACCATGTTGATTGGTGGCATACCACGTCACGTAAAAGATATCCGCCCTTGTTATACCTCTTCTGATTCTGAGGACGATGAGGAGGATCACACACCGTTCAGAGATGATCCTGATCACTTACTGCCCCTTCAGGTGAGCATAGAAACACCACCAACAGAACCAGATGAGGGAATGATGGGACATACTGATGACAATAGTGAGGAGAGCGATGGACACAAGGAAGTAATGCCTCATCGAAATACTCGACAGAGACGAATACTGCCCACCCCCCGTGATTGCGAAACCCAGCGAGAAGGGATGATGGAGCATACCGAGGAGATGACGCCTCCGATTCTTCGGAGAAGTACCCGACAAAGACGGATACTGCCCCCCTGCCCTGATTGTGAGACACCGCCTATGGAACCACGAGACGGGATAATGGAACAGACTGGTAGTAATGATGGTGGTAATGAAGAAAACAGCAATGAGGAAGTGCTTCTTCGAAGGAGTACCCGCCAACGACGATTGCCCGCATGTCCTGTTTGTGATCATGAGATCAGGGGGGAGTGTGGAGAAATGCGTGACTTACCTGGATAGACCACGTGCGGGTCGGTCACCAAAAATAAATAAAAAGAAAGAAAAGAAATGGTCAAGACTCTTATTTATAGAGTAGTGATCACGTGAGTTAGAAGAATATGCAAATAGAGGTGAACGATTTTGCGATATAAAAAGCCTGTGTTGTTAAGAGGGGGGGCAGACTGTTGGCAGAAGTCAGTGCTGTCAGACGTGCTTTAGAGTTTTGTTATTATATGCTGTGTTCGATTGTTGGGAGAGAGAAAAGAGAAGAGGAGGAACCAAGAAGACATTCTGCAGATACTTGACTTTGTGTTGGTTTTAAGAAGACCTACTAGATAAGTGAAAATGAAATTGGGATAAGACTAGAATCGAACCCTGTAGGCAAGTGTTGAAGATAATTTCTAACATTCCATTATATATTAAGACCATTGTTAATTCTATTATAAATAGTTAAATATTGTTTATGTCGGAAAAAGAGTCGATTGTCTATTCTTTTAGAAATCTGGATATTAAATATGTCAGTTAAATGAATGCACAATGCAAGTTAAAATATATTGTTTAAAAATAGGTTCGAATTAGAATTGAGGATTCTTTGTTTGCCAAAAGTGTTTGGACAATCATTTGTAAATCCATGTGAAGTAGTCACGTTCGTAAACACACTTCTGACGTCATAAACAAAGGAGATTTCTCAAAATAGGAATCTGAGCGTTCGAAGTTATAGAGTGGATGAGGATCAGAGATTCAGAGCAAATCACACACAGTGATAGTCAGTTGGAGAGCAGAGCCTCTTAGAAGTTAAGGGAGGAAAATAGACCATGTCAATCAAAGTTTGAATTCTTGACATCACCGATTGGTCAATTGAATAATGAAGAAATCAACTATGTTTGTAACTGTTCGTCTCGTGTTGTCTTTCCTCACAACCAAAAAGGTACATGTATTTTTATCATCATCTTATAATGAACATTGTACAACCCTTCCAAATTGTGTCCTCCCCACCGTCATCAATAATGTATCTTCTCCCCTCTATAGGTGTTAACAAGAATCATCCCAGTCAGATATAAATGTCTTCCTCATTATCATCGTCATCTGTTTTAAGTACGCGTTAATGTGTCCCCAATACGGCACAATCACGTTGACACACCGGTTCTCGCCAGATCATCGAAGTTAAGCAACGTTGAGCCTGGCCAGTACCAGATGGGTGACCATTTGGGAAGGCTAGGTGCTGTATGTACCTTCTGGGAAGGTTGGGTGTGGGGGCCAGCACCCTCACCCTGTAAAAAGAACTCCTCGCTACAAAAACATCTACAAAAGTTGTAGATGGCCTATACCTCTCCAGGGGCTCAACGGCTATAGATGGAATAGAATATGAGCCCCCCCTGCTATTCAACACTTAAAGGAAAATTAAATCTTAGCAGTACTAAGCAGGGCTTTCCAAACCTGGGTGTGAGATGATATTCCAGTGTGTACAAAAAGTTTAGATAAAAATAAAATAGGATATTGGTTATATGTTGCTTGTGTATGTGTTTCCTTTTGCCGTGTATTGTTATTAAGTGTATTTAAAGAATAGTTACAATAAAATTTTTATATACATAAAATATTATGAATTTTAGGGGGTTTGAGGGGAATTTATTTAGGGGTGCAAACCAAAAAACGGTTAGGAACTGTAGGGAGAATTATAGTGTGCATGATTAGCGCGGGTGTCATTCGCTCAAGAAAAGAAAACTCCAAACCTGACCGATATGAGACAAAAAACGTCTTATGCAAATTGAGACGTGATCGGTGTTGCAATATTTTTTAGATATAATGGGGGTATGATCCCGCACAGTTGGAAGATTCTATTTATAAACGATGCTGCTAGGAACCAATGAATCAAATTAATTCACGTTCTGCTACCAACCAATCAGAAACCAGAATTGCTCCATATAAATTCAACCGTTTCTTTAGCAACCTTGCATGTGTTTTCTTCGTGTCAACACGAGAAGAATCTTTTGCTCTGTGGATTCAAACTGTCTACTAAGAACCAGTCAACTCCAGGATTTGTACAGAACAACTATCAGAAACTGTTCTGAAACTAAACTGTGGCTTCCAACTCCAGAACTATCTGAGAACCAGTCACCTCCAGAGCTTGTGTAGAACAACTAACCATTGGAAATGTTCTGAAACTAAACATGGCTTACAACTCGAGACAATATAAAGGCCAGCATTTCTTCAGTTGGATGGGGGCGGGGTCAAGCAAATTTTTTTTTTTTTTTTTTTGTCATCTCGACGTCTGTACGATGTACTTTGCAATCTAGTGTCAGTTGAAGAAAGCTCGTTTTGCGATAACGTCGAAAAGGGAACAGGATGGATTTCTTTTGTTACTTGTGCTTGGACGCGGCGAACTTGGCGATCTGAAAATCATTCTTCTTTTTCTTTAACTCAAACATTGAACGATTAAAGGAACCACTGGTATAGAGGGTGACATCTTCAGAATGTTGAAAGAATGCATGAGAGTTCTTGTTAGATGGCAGCATTTAAAATGGGTGTCAAACCAAAGATGATGATTTTCATCCGGCAGAAGTATTTTCCATGTATCTCTTCTCTACTATTATATAAAAGGAACTTTGTCTGAATTCATTCCTTATGGACTCAAAAACGGCTGGGTTGATCTTCATCAAATTTCACACAAATGTACTTGCAGTGTTCTTAGATAGGTTTTGTGTCTGAATGTCTTCGATAAGTATCGATAGTCGAAATAATCCGATTGAAGAAAGAACAGGCGATTTTGATCAAAGTTAACACCTTACACAGCCTAACATCACAAGTGCATTTGAGAAGTTTTATTACCACACAAGCCAAAAGGTCCAGCATATAAAATCAACAGTAGGTTCTTTGATACGACAAGAGTGTTTGAAATGAATGTTTTTGTTTTAGAGCACAATCGAAGCATGATACTTGACTTTTGCATTTTAAACATTAATGCAAACCATTATATATTTTTATAAAATCAATGGTAAGTTCTCTACAGTGCAATACAAGACAAGAGGCATGTGAAGCAATGAGTCAATTGATTTGATTGAAAAATAATTTGGATGGCAATAAAAATCTGGAAGTGTGAAACATTTGTGTGATCATCATTCAATCCTGGGCAACATCAGGTCACCCTGCTAGTGCTAGATAAAAGAAACGTGTCTGTGCTAATCTCTGAAGTTACACAAGATATGCTTACAAACCAATTGCTAACCTATACTCTGCATAACCTACTGATGTCATGTTAAATAATGTTATAATTATACGGATTATTGGTTTTACAATTTATTTTCCAAATAATTTTAAAACTGTTTTCTGTGCAAAGGAATCTTCGAGTTGAAAATTTAATTTAAATATTTGGTTTGTGCGTAACATGTCTTGAAATGAATCTTGTTACTCCAGGACAACACTGGATAACCCTTTTACTAATAATAATTTTAAAAAAATGCTCATTTTAAATAAATTCTTAGCATAGTCTTAAGTGCGTTTCTGAATTTTTGAGACGAGGATTGAATATTCATATAATTTGTCTTCTCACCCTCAGTATTTTCACAACGTTTTGGTTGATGCAACCGCCGACATTCTTCAGGTGTATCTTGGCGAACTCTGTGAATCTACACAGAATTTTGAATGGAACCCTTTATTTAATCCATGGGGGTAGCATGCTTTCATTCTGTAAGTCATGACTAGGGCTATGACAACAGCATATTCTTTTCATTGTTTTGACTCTCGAGTATATATCCGACACAGATACAGTTAGTAAAGTAATTTGCGAATGTTCTTGTGTCTACCCACACTGAGGATTGAACCTTCAAACCCAGAAGAGTTTAATTTTACAACTGAAATATACCAAGTACTTTATCCACTATGTCACGGGTCAAAATGAGAACAGTAGTCCAAGAAATCCAAATAATAAATCCTCATCTCAAAAATTCAAGAATGTAATAAATTATTTTACATTGTAAAAACAAAAAATACCAATAAAAATAATTTAAATGTTTAAATTTTTTTCTTAAATACAGTCCTAAGCAATTATATTTTGAGTGTTGTCCGCACTGCTGATTGAACCTCTAGAAAAGTTTAACTTTCACAACTTCATGCAAGGACCTGTGGTATAGTTGATAGAGGTTTTGATAAATTTGGTTGTTAAAGTTATATTTATCCGGAAGTTGGGGGTTACATCGACCGAAACGTTGAGATGAGAACAAAGAATCCAAATAAAAAGGATAATCTTAACTGACCTAATTTTTCTCTTGAGACAGATTTTCTTTCTGTTTTGTTTTTTTTCTAAATCCTCCAAAAATGCTTTTATTTGAAGTGTTTAAGGATTATGAACTCTGTCTATGACAGGGGAAACCATTAAAACTATGGATTTAAGCAGATTATCTGACAACAGCTAAAAATATGAGATTTAGTTAATGGTATGATATACGTGCACGGGCATGTTAATAACAAAGTCTTTCCATATTGTGGACATTATTATGCACAATAGAATAAGATGAAAATCTTTATAATGGTGATTTTTTGTATCTGTAACCGACAATTTTGGTTGCTCGCTCGGTCATGCTGAAGTCAGAAATAGCATTTTAGATACATCCAGAAATGTAATCCGTCTGATGGTCTGTCGCGGTTAAGTTTGAAATCTATTTCATCCCTATACACTCAGATTGAATGGACACCACATCCTAAGAAGGAATTCATTCTTGGTTTTTCTTGATACTGAAACTTTGAGAATTATTAGTTAAAATGCAAGGTTTACACACACACACACACACACACACACACACACACACACACACATAACTAGCAGGGTACACCCGATGTTACCCAGGATTGAATGATAATCAACAAATTTTTCACACTCCCATATTCTTATTGTAATCAAAATTGGTGAAATTGCCAATTTTTTAATGCCTGTTTTAGTTAAGGACCCATCGCGGAGGAAGCTTCACATAATTCTCTGCAGAGACTTTGTCCACAATACGTGGTAGTCTACATTGCACTGTAGAGAACCTACTATTTGTAAAATTATTTTTTTATATATAATGGCTTGAATTAAAGTTTAAATTGCACAAAGTCAAGTATCATGGTGCAATTGTGCTCTAAACAGAAACATTCATTTCGAACGCACTCTTGTCATATCAAAGCACCTACTGTTGATTTTAGGTCAGGCCTTTTGGTTTGTGTGGTAATAAAACTTCTCAAATGTACTTGTGATGTTAGACTGTGTAAAGTGTTAACTTTGGTCAAAATCGCTTGTGTCTCCTTTTGTCGGATTATCTTGATTATCGATACTTATCGAAGACATTTGGATACAAAACTTAACACTGCCAGACATAATACCTTTGTGGGAAAATTTCATAAAAATCATCCCAGCCGTTTTCAAGTCTATAGGGAACGAACCCACACACAGATAAAGCTTTATATATATATATATATATATATATATTTTTTTTTTTTTTTTTGCTTTACTTTTTAAATTGCTACTATATATTGGGTACAATATAATGATCACTAGAGTATTAGCTCTATAATAAATATGAAATCTGCATGAATTAAAATATTATATTTAAACATTTTACAACCGGTAACGCCGGGTAGTCTGCTGGTAATATATATGTATGTATAAAGCTCTACCTTGTATTGAGCACTTTTAAAACAATATTTGTTTTAAGTGAATTTTACCAATGCATTTAAACCTGACATAATGATATGCCACAAGAAAACTTAGACGTTATTGTCCTT
>NC_136506.1:88371850-88384350 GCF_053919585.1 Euprymna scolopes
TCCAGCTATACCATAGCTAGCGATCTTATGAAGTAAACCTTTATGCCATACCCTATCAAAGGCTTTAGATATGTCAAGAGCAATTGCCCTAGAAAGATTGCCACCGTCGAGAGATTTGCTAATCCTATGCGATATAACTGTAAGGACATCTGCTGTAGATCTAGCAGAACGGAAACCATATTGAGTGTCACTAAGAAGGTTATTTTTGTTGAGATGTTTGATTACTTCTGTATTTAACACAGATTCTAGCAACTTACTCATGACGCACAGGAGACTTATTGGCCTGTACTGAGAGGGGGATGAGCGATCACCTGAATTCTTAAATACAGGGCATACTGATGAGATTTTCCAGGGAGATGGGAAACTATTCTCCTTAAGACAACGTTTAAACAGTTTTGTAAGTATGGGCGCTAGTTCAGGTTGAAGTTTTTTGAGTACTATAATTGGAATACCATCAGGGCCAGTTGCTTTACTGGAATCAAGGTTTTTGATTAGCTTGGCAACATCACGTACAGATATACGTATATCACATAGCGTGTTTTCTGATACAGGAGGAAATATTGGGGGTTGGCGGTCTTGGTCGCAAAGGGTAGAATTAGCTGCAAAGTTCTTGACAAAGAGTTTGGCTTTGTCTGATGCTGACGAGATTACCTCAGGTCCATTGATAATAGTTGGGATGGAGCACACGCCTCTGTTCAGGATTCTGTTTGCTATTTGCCAAAACTGGTGGGAACCAAGCCGCTGCTCAGCTACTTTGGACTTAACAGATTGAGCATACAACTCTCTTGCGTTCCTTATTACTTTCTTACAATGGTTGCTGGCAGTCCTGAAAACGGCTTTAGTTTCCATACATCTATTACGTTTGAAGCAGTGGAAAAAGTGATTTCTGTGCGCAATGGCAGCAGCACATTCTGGAGAGAACCATGGCTGGCTGTTAGGTTTTTGCTGAAACTTTTTAGAGGGTATGAAATGGTCAATACCTACAATTAACCATTCAGTTAGGTCTAATACTATAGAGGACACATCCTTTTTAAACATGGAATGCAGAGGTAGATCAGATATAAATGTACGGAAGCTATCCCAGTCAGCCTTAGTGTATCGATATACTGTACGATGAAGTGGTACGTCTGGGGACTTATTACATTTCATTTTTATCTTAATTGATACAACAGAGTGGTCGGAAGATCCAAGAGGCGACAGAACAGAAACTGAACATAGTTCAGGGCAAGTTGTGAGAAAAAGGTCTAGTAGGCTCGCATACTGGCCGTCATTATCGGGCACACGGGTAGGTTCCTGAACAATCTGAGTGAGGTCATAGGCAATGGAGAAATCATTTTGAGTGACGATAAGTCTGTGAGTCAAGTAGCTTCAATTCAGGGTTGCCAGCTTGGCTTTTTTAAGGCCAAATTTCGCGAATTTGGCTTTTTTTGAAGCAGTTTGGCTTTCAAAATTTTTGTTTGTTTTTTTTTTTCAAATTTATGCTTCAAATTTGGCCTTTTTCGGATAATTTTATATAAATATTTATTAAATATGGATTATTAAAGAAAAAGTTATAATAAAGTAATTTAAACAGTTGTTTGGATGTCTAAACTTGTAGATTTAAAAAAAAAAAACTTTTGACCTCCCACTCCCATTCATGGATTTACACCCTCTCACACTAAGCGAATCTCACACCTAAATGTTTAATCCGGTTTCACAGTTACTTACTAAATGTCTATATGGACCCTTTCAAAGAGTTCACAGTTGAGTATGAAACCATTTTGGGGACATTTTTTAGTGCTGGCGCCTTGTCCCTGCCAATTAGGTCACTGAGTATATTTCCTCTGAAATAATTAATTCTTGTATTTTTCGTTTGAAATTCTTTAAAAGTAGTGTTTTGAAATTAATTGAATTAATTTATTTTCAATTTATAGAAATTTGAAAACTTATAACTATAGCTATTTAAAGTTGTATTTAAAATGAATATTTTTAAGTATTCATATACTTTTTCCTGAGTAGTCCCAAAAGTTTAATTAAAAGTCAATAATTATAGATTTTCTTACTATCTTGGATTAATAGACACATTTACCTTAATGACGCATAGATTGTTCTTGGAAACAAAGTCTAGTTTTAGAGTTATGACTAAAATTAAATTTATCAATATTTTAGAGATATTTTAAGTTGATACCTCCAATCCCCTGAGTAAATTTGGTCTTCTGACGACTGACATAATTCTTTTAAGAATATGATTGACAAATAGAAACTTATTTACAAATTGTACCAATAAATATGGTATGGAAAAGATGGCACTAGTAAAAATGGTAAGTAGATGTGGAGTCTAAGATAATAACCAACTACTTTTCAATTATGCTGTCATCTTAGAAATCTGTCGATTATACTCGCATGTTTACTCATTGTAAGTGTTTTCTTCAGATTTCATGTGTAATACTAAATAGATTGTAACTCCAAATGGTTACTAATATCATAATCGTAAAAAAAAACATTTATAAACATCTCTTTTATGTAACCTGTCTGTGAAATTGGGAAGCTAAATGTAAGTCCATCAATAAGCGACACTACAGCGGTAAAGGCAGAACTCGATTCCTACTTAGAAGAATGTGTTCTGGCTTTTGACGTCAACCCACTGAGGTACTGGCGGGAAAACAAGAGCTTCAAGATTTTGAAGCCTTTCGCCAGAAATATTCTAGGGTGCTGTGCAACATCGGCACCATCTGAAAGAGTTTTCAGCAAGGCTGGTAATTTTTATACCCCAGAGCGAGCCAAACTTGGCCCAGAAACTTTCAGAGCTCTAATGATGATAAAATGCAATGAGGACATGATATAGAGTGTAATGTAGATGTCAAATTTGGAAGGAAATATTTCTTCTTTTTTCTTCTTTTCTTCGCATATTTTCAGATTGTTTAAATCAGTTATTGTATTTTTATTTGTATTTTGAGATTGAGGAATAAAAGTATTTGTATTTGTATTTTTAGCGTTAGTATTTGTATTTGTAGAGTTAGGAATAAAAGTATTTGTATTTCTGGTAACCTTAACGAAAGTATTTGTATTTCAATTGTTAAGTCAGTATTTGATCCAACCCTGACACATACATACATATACACACACACATACATACATATACACACATACATACATACATATACACACACATACATATACACACACATACATACATATACACACACATACATACATGCATACACACACATACATACATACATGCATACACACACATACATACATGCATACACACACATACATACATGCATACACACACATACATACATGCATACACACACATACATACATGCATACACACACATACATACATGCATACACACACATACATACATGCATACACGCACATACATACATGCATACACGCACATACATACATGCATACACGCACATACATACATGCATACACACACATACATACATGCATACACACACATACATACATGCATACACACACATACATACATGCATACACACACATACATACATGCATACACACACATACATACATGCATACACACACATACATACATGCATACACACACATACATACATGCATACACACACATACATACATGCATACACACACATACACACATACATATACACACACATACATACATATACACACATACATACACACACATACATACATACATACATACATACACACACATAGATACATATACACACACATACATACATATACACACACACATACATACATATACACACACACATACATACATATACACACACACATACATACATATACACACACACATACATACATATACACATACATATATACACACACACACACACGCATAGATGCACCACACTGATATTGGTTAAAGTTTTCCTAATCTAGAATGGTATTATGTTGGATATGGACGCGCGTACCCATGAATGTGTTTGCGTGCTTTATTGTGCTTGTTTTGATTTGTGTGTGAAAATGTACATTTGCATAAGCATGCGTGCACTAAGTGTATTTTGTGTTTAGCCTATTTATGTGTATTGTTATTGGGATATGTTTAAAGCGAGGTTGAACTTTATGAAGTTTTTTTTCTTGTGTTAGTATGTAGTAGTAGTAGTCAGTTTGGAAAATGGGCATTATCTCGAATTTTCCTCCAATGCATGTGTGTATGTGCTGTGACACATGCAGGTGTCTATTTTCTGTGATTTTGATGTTAGAGCGATGTAAGGCTACTCTATTACTAAGGTTTTTAGTGGTTCCTATGTAGGATTTATCGCATGCTGCACATTTTATTACATAGAGCAGAACAAGGCTTTAAATGCGTTATAAAAATATTTAAAAATATTAAAAAAAATAAGTCTGAAAAAACATACAATTGTTGATGGCTACGCTCTTATATATATATTGCTCCTCATCATATCGTATGAATCCAAAGATTCTGTTGTTGGAATTGGTTTCCTGATGTATTTCAATTTCTAATCAGAATTCTTCATAGAAAGAAATGGGATAGTTACAGAAGGGACTATGTAAAGGTTGCCAACATTAAGTGTATTTTTTTTTTTTTTTTTTTTTTTTTTTTTTTTTAACGAACGGGATTCAAACAATTGGCACCCAGATTGTCAGCCAGTCATACATTATCCACTGGACTGCCGTGCACTCCCTATATCTATTTATAAAAGTGTGTGTGGACAATTCCTAACATATATACTCAACAAATTTCTGATCTAGAGACTTGAAATTTGGTATATAGGGTATTCAGACACGTGGAAAGCTTTAATCGGTTTTCATCTGGAAAAAAGTGCTGCTTAGGGGTATTTGGTGGGGGGGCATTGGTTTCACGAATGCATGAATCGTCCTCATGACAGATTTTTTATGTTAAGAATAAGTAGATTAGAAAACACTTTTTAAAGATCGTGTCAAGCTGGTCTAGTGGATTAAGAAAAAAACAATAGTCGCATGCACGTCTCCGTTTCTGTATGAATTAAAATACTTTTTATTCCAGGTTGAAAAATATTCAAAAGATAAGAATCATTGAATTCCAACAAGGGTCGTTGATAAGAGAGCAAATTATAATATTTTTTATTGTCTTTGTGTAAATATAGTCATATCATAGTAAGATATGACTATATTTATATAAAGAAAATAAACAAATTATAATTAAAATATTTTATGTGCATTTTACAACTAGGCAATGCCGGGCGACCGGCTAGTACTGCTATAAAAAATTATTAATATTTCATATTTCTGTCAAAATGCAGACTGAATGCATAATTTATATTTAATATCAAATTAGAATTCTGCCTGGATTTTATTAATTTGATTTGGTGGAAAATCGGACATGTTTAATTGCTTACTACATAAGTAAAATACAATTATTTTTTTGTGGTATCTAGTAACCTGACGTTGCCCAGGAGTCTTTACTTTTGAGTTTTAGTTTTTCTCTTTTTTTCCTTTTTCTCTTTTTTTCCTTTTTCTCTTTTTTTCCTTTTTCTCTTTTTTTCCTTTTTCTCTTTTTTTCCTTTTTCTCTTTTTTTCCTTTTTCTCTTTTTTTCCTTTTTCTCTTTTTTCCTTTTTCTCTTTTTTCCTTTTTCTCTTTTTTCCTTTTTCTCTTTTTTCCTTTTTCTCTTTTTTCCTTTTTCTCTTTTTTCCTTTTTCTCTTTTTTCCTTTTTCTCTTTTTTTTCCTTTTTCTTTTTTTCCTTTTTCTTTTTTCCTTTTTCTCTTTTTTTCCTCTTTTTTTTTTCCTCTTTTTTTTTTCCTCTTTTTTTCCTCTCTTTTTTTTCCTCTCTTTTTTCCTCTCTTTTTTTTCCTCTCTCTCTTTTTTTTTCCTCTTTCTCTTTTTTTTCCTCTTTCTCTTTTTTTTCCCCTTTCTCTTTTTTTCCTCTTTCTCTTTTTTTTCCTCTTTCTCTTTTTTTTCCTCTTTCTCTTTTTTTCCTCTTTCTCTTTTTTTCCTCTTTCTCTTTTTTTCCTCTTTCTCTTTTTTTCCTCTTTCTCTTTTTTTCCTCTTTCTCTTTTTTTTCCTCTTTCTCTTTTTTTTCCTCTTTCTCTTTTTTTTCCTCTTTCTCTTTTTTTTCCTCTTTCTCTTTTTTTTCCTCTTTCTCTTTTTTTTCCTCTTTCTCTTTTTTTTTCCTCTTTCTCTTTTTTTTTCCTCTTTCTCTTTTTTTTTCCTCTTTCTCTTTTTTTTCCTCTTTCTCTTTTTTTTTCCTCTTTCTCTTTTTTTTTCCTCTTTCTCTTTTTTTTTCCTCTTTCTCTTTTTTTTTCCTCTTTCTCTTTTTTTTTCCTCTTTCTCTTTTTTTTTCCTCTTTCTCTTTTTTTTCTCCTCTTTCTCTTTTTTTTCTCCTCTTTCTCTTTTTTTTCTCCTCTTTCTCTTTTTTTTCTCCTCTTTCTCTTTTTTTTCTCCTCTTTCTCTTTTTTTTCTCCTCTTTCTCTTTTTTTTCTCCTCTTTCTCTTTTTTTTCTCCTCTTTCTCTTTTTTTTCTCCTCTTTCTCTTTTTTTTCTCCTCTTTCTCTTTTTTTTCTCCTCTTTCTCTTTTTTTTCTCCTCTTTCTCTTTTTTTTCTCCTCTTTCTCTTTTTCCCCTCTTTCTCTTTTTTTTCCTCTTTCTCTTTTTTTTCCTCTTTCTCTTTTTTTTCCTCTTTCTCTTTTTTTTCCTCTTTCTCTTTTTGTTCCTCTTTCTCTTTTTGTTCCTCTTTCTCTTTTTGTTCCTCTTTCTCTTTTTGTTCCTCTTTCTCTTTTTGTTCCTCTTTCTCTTTTTGTTCCTCTTTCTCTTTTTGTTCCTCTTTCTCTTTTTGTTCCTCTTTCTCTTTTTGTTCCTCTTTCTCTTTTTGTTCCTCTTTCTCTTTTTGTTCCTCTTTCTCTTTTTGTTCCTCTTTCTCTTTTTGTTCCTCTTTCTCTTTTTGTTCCCCTTTCTCTTTTTGTTCCTCTTTCTCTTTTTGTTCCTCTTTCTCTTTTTGTTCCTCTTTCTCTTTTTGTTCCTCTTTCTCTTTTTGTTCCTCTTTTTCCTCTTTCTCCTCTTTCTCTTTTTTTTCTCTTTTTTTTCTCTTTTTTTTTTCTCTTTTCCTTTTCCTCTTTTTCCTTTTCCTCTTTTCCTTTTTCTCTTTTTCCTTTTTCTCTTTTCCTTTTTCTCTTTTTCCTTTTTCTCTTTTCCTTTTTCTCTTTTCCTTTTCCTCTTTTTTTGTCTCTAGTTTTTTTGTTTTGTATTTGTATTCATTTTTTTTTTTTGCAGATCGGTAGAATACAGGTTATATAACTGAGCATGAAAGAAAAAAAATTCCTGTTTGGTCCAGATGATGATGGATGAACGAATGAATACTAACAATACAGAAAGCTTAAATAATAACATAATGGAATTTGTGATATCTAAAAATGTTTGAAATAATAAATTTTAAATGAAAAGCAGTTTTAAAGCCAGTTTAGGATATTTACAATCAAGAATCAAATTTTTGTAATACAAAAAATAGTTGGATAACAAGGATTGACCTTTTTACGTAAGAGATTGCATAAGCAGAAACGAGGTCTTATATCTGAAGGAGAGTTCTAGATCAAGAAAGTTTGAACCAAGAGGTTCACTTGGCAAAATCATAACTTGATTCCTAGGAAGCTAGAATACGATACTACGGCAAAGATATAATAAAAGCCAAGAGGTTGCAACCATAGAGCCCTGAAGTATAAGAATAAAGCTACAGTTAAGGATGAAGGAGTTGTTTGGTGATACTCTTTCATGAAAGTATTTATTTCAGCATCTGCCTGTACCAAATAGCCTACAAATTGATAACTGTAAAAAGGTATGTCATCTTTTGTCTGTGCACCATGCAAACTGTATGATTATACATAGTGTTTTGTTATTTTAAAATAAAAGAAAACGAAGCTGTTTTCATTCCATATAATGAACTTGAATCTTTTTTTCTTTTCAGACCTACCATCAAACAGCGCGGTATTATTTACACTTGTTGGAAGGCAGCGGTATCTCTCTTTCCATCTGCCAACTACGATGGTACACAACCTGCTTCAACAGAGCTTTCGTCCGCCTTGGCCAGTTCAAGCCAACATTTATGCGAATATGGTTTTCCATGGGTGTTGTGTTTGGCCTCATTGCGATGGTCATTTCCCTCTTTGTTCTCACCCTCATGGTTTTCAACACCCTCCGTCGCCAACCAGTTGAACAACAAGTTTTGACACCAGTTGTAAGTAAAATCTAATCTTTAAAACTCACTATGTCTGTTTGTCCCTCCTTTTTTTTTTTTTTTTTTTTTTTTTTTACTGCATCTCTTCCAAGATGCCTGGTGCTACCAGATCAGGCTGTTTGAAGATATTGGCTTCCTGAGACGAAATCCACCCTAACATTGATGCTTTTTTTTGTTTTTCTACTTCCTTTTGCAAAACTTATGTCCTACAAAAACAACAACCCACCTTCCCCCCCCCTTTTCCTTCTTCCCATTTCCTCTTTCTCTTTCTATCTCCCCCACTTTTTGACTAACTTAAAATATACCAAACATTAATACTGTAACCCTTTTCCCTCTCCCATTGCAAAACTAATTTATGTTCTGCAGGGCAGGGGACAAAAATGATAAAATCCACTATAAAACAACCAAACCAAACCAAACAGTACAAACTAGCGATTGAAGATACAAGTAGCTTAAAGAAAAAACACCTTCTACAAAATAATTGGAGGCAACCTGAATGCTATTTTCAAAATAACTGGATTTGGCATTAAATAACCCGAAAAGGGCTGATATGCCGTAAATATATGCCGTAAATGATCCGTCCTTTTATGGGTTTTGGCCGGTAAAAATAGCTGCTAAGGAATCAAAATTGAAAAAATTGGAACTTGGCAAGTCTAAGTTGACTAAGCGTACTATTTGTATGCATGCACAAATATACATTTATACATTAAAGCTGGTTAATTTTTAACTATTTATGCATCTGCTGATAGCTCAACAACAGGTAACAACTAAGGCTGGATCATTAAATGTTTTAGTTTCAATCCAGGCTGATCGCACCTATGTCATATTATTTTGGAAATCACTATTATATATTAGGTACAATATAATAATCAATAGATAAATGGGCTCCATAATAATAAATACAAAATCTGCATAAATGAAAATATATTTAAACATATTTTACGACCGAGCAACACCGGATACCCTGCTAGTCTTCTATAAACTTCTTTGTATTTACTCTCCTCGCAATCATTTAAGGTAAGTAAAAATGTGTTCACTCACACACATATATGGCCTCTACTTTTGTATAAGCAATATCGCCTGAAGAGGTCTTTAGTTACTTGTAACTGGTTGACTGAAACATGCTCATGAATGTGTAGCAACATATAAATGCTTATGTAAAACATATATGTATATTAGATGGGATTGCATTGTTATGATGACTGAACTTATTGATTCATAACTTAAAAGTTTCACCTTTGTTGCAGATGTTGATGGTGTGAGACTGCAAGAAAATAATCCCTGTCATTGACGTGCATCATCGAATTTCTGGCAAAAATGCATTGAGAATGGTGGTTACTGTAGAAAAATAAATTCTAGAACACAAAAGGTCCCTTGTTTTAATGGTACTGGTTCTGTCTTTGTAGCTCTTCAACTGCAGATAACGGAACACTTCCTCTTCACATTTTTTCCACTCAGAACTATCACGACTTTTTCCAGTATTTCTGCATTTTCACTTATTACAAAAGTTATTCCATTTAGTCCAGGTTGATATGCCGTAAAACAAAACCAACCAACCAACCAACCATCATTTAGTCCGAGATGACTACCTGTTTCAATATTGTCTTTAAAGAGAACATGGCAATCATTTTCCCTCCCTATAAAATCTTTACTAACATGCCACCACTTAACACCAGATCAGTATTTCCATTTCAGCACACTGCTAAATTTCATACTGACTGCTTAATAATTATACCTTTTGGGTAACCGTATTCCATTTAAACAACTAAAAGGCAAGTAAAATCACACATTGATCTTTTCAATTTCTATTTCTATTAATTATTTCTATAAGTACTTCTATAAATAATACAAACAACTTAAATTTGTTTAGATATCATGTTGGGTATTTAATGCTATCGCAAAAATAATATTATTATATACTAGCAGACCGCCCAGCATGCTTAAATGTGATATTTTCTTTTATGCAGATTTCATATTTATTATAGAGCTCGTTCTCTATTTTTTCTTAAACTTTTTCTTCTAGGGGATGGGACATCCAACCAGATGTCTGACATTTACCCCTATTTTAGTGAGTCCAACCAAGAGATCTTTTCAGGATTCTAGCTGTCCCTTTCAGTGCAATCGTTTGTATTTCACTTGCACTTGGTTCACCGGGTATGCTTGCTATGTACTTTTTAAAGTTATTTTCATAAGCCCAGTTGCTCCTATGATGACTGGTATAATTGAAACGTCTTAACTTCCAATTTCGTTTCATATCATACATAAGTCCTTGATACTTTGTTATCTTTTCCCTATACAATAGTAGTGAATTCAAAAGGTTTAAAGCAGTGTATATATATATATATATATATATATATATATATATGGCTTACATGTCATTAGCTAGATTTGAAATCAAATCATTTAGCTCTCTTATATTGTTGCATATTGGAGTTTGAGTGTGTACATGCCTAATGTCTATTTTGTGGCTTGTTAAAAAAAGTGGGTGACAGCTAAGGGGGTCAAAATTGAAAAATTGGTATGTGGACGTGACTAGATTTTTTTTTTTTTTTGTCAACCGTTTCACAAATGTGCATGTGTAGCTGTGAAACATAACGGCTTTTTAAAGGTTAAATAGGTTGGAAAACACTTTTTTAAGGACCGTGTCAAGCTGGTCTAATGGTTATCGTACTTTAGGTTTTGGTTTTGATCTTGGCTCTTTTTTTTTTAATTTACAAGAATTGAACTGTTTTAAAAAAAAAACAAAACAATACTCGCATGCACGTCTGTGTCTGTATTCATTAAAATATAATATTTATGCATATTTTATGACTGAGCAACACCAGGCTGCTTGCTAGTGTGTGTATATATATATATATATATATATATATGTGTGTGTGTGTGTGTATATATATTATATATATATATATATATATATATATATATATATATATATATAATGTATGTGTGTGAGTTGTATGCTTTGGTTTCTATTCTAGCTGATTCCACCCAAGTCATTATATATATATATATATAGTTTTAATCTCTCTACTATATATTAAGTTCAATATTATAATTGATAGTGAGTTGTTTCTATAATAATAAATACATTGTCGGCATGAATTAAAATATAAGCATATCTTACGACCGGGCAATGCCAGACGTCCTGCTAGTAATGTTCATGGGTATGCTGGGTAAATATCTTTGGTTGGATAGGGTTTCTATCTAACCTCGATCGGATAATAGAATTCGCAGATTGTTTACAGTTCTCTACTCAAATTTCTCGAAATTTGAGTTCTTAACATTTTATTTGGGTATGAGCAGTTGTTTTCGCTTTTCAAATCTGTCCAAAACTTCCCTGCAATTTTCCTTAGAACACAATGTCTTCATTCATATTGCAAGTCAAGGCCAACTGGTACTGCCCAGCCAGAAATATGTCCCTCTCCCAGTGACGTCTGGTCCTGGATATGACCTTAAACTATATCCAGTGGTGAGGCCCCAGCTTGCGGGCTTTAGGAGGTTTGGAGCCACCCTGTAATTGCCATTGCTCCCAGGTCCACTCTGACCCGGAGTGGTAGTACCTATTAAGGTCCCAACTATGGGTTAAATAGAAACCGACTTGACAACAACAAATATAGTCTATTAAAAAATTTTTCTTCAAAATCTTTGGATTCGGCATTAAATAACCTGAAAAGGGTTGATATGCCATAAAATAACCAACCAACTCAGTGACGTCAGTTCATTGGGCTTCCTTGCTGTCACCTTTCTCTTTTTATTTAATTTTTATTTTGTTCTAGCTGGGGATAGGGCATCATACCGGATGCCAGACATTCACCCACTATCTTCTCAAACATTCCAACTGAGAGCAGTTTTTAAAATTCTAACTACGCCTTTAAGTGTTTATATCTCTCTTGCATTTGGTTCACCAGGTATATTTGCCAGGTAGTTTTTGAAATTTTTTTTTTTTTTTTTTTTTTCATAGGTTCACTTTTCCTATAATTACTGGAATGATTAAGATCTTCCTAAGATTCCAGTTTCTTTTCATGTTGTACATGAAACCTTGGTATTTTATCTTTTCCCTCTTTGTTTAATCCAGCATTATTCGGGACACTAACTTCTAAGGTTCCTTCTTTATCCTTCTTGTTCCATATCACTGTGTCAGGTTTAATAGTTTTGTTTTCTAGGTACGGAGCTGTAAGAATTGCATAATCATAGTGAATGGTGTATAACTTATTTCCAACTGATCTTTCTGGTAAACATGTTCCCAGGACTTGCTGCTACATTCAATATTTAATTTTTTACAGATCGTCCAGTGGAGATATTTACACACTCCATTGTGTAGCGTTG
>NC_136506.1:88389350-88424350 GCF_053919585.1 Euprymna scolopes
TGATTCTATTTTATCTCAGCTCTACACTTTATCACATTTTCATTCGTTAAACGTTTTACATATGTGTATATATATATATTTCCAGATGCCCGGAGTTAACTTGCCAACAAATCAAATTTCTTACTATCTTCTCACTTTGTTAGTGTGTGGATTACTTCATGAATTTGGACATGCACTCGCTGCAGTCAGGTAAGCGAGAGTATTCTAGTAATATGTATGCATGCATATATATATATATATATATATGGTGTTCACAAAGTCTGGCTACATTATGTAGCCAAACTTTGTGGGAACCTTGTGTATATATATATATATATATATATATATGTGTGTGTGTTTGTGCATGATTTTAAATATATTTAAACATATTTTAGGGCAAGCGGATAAAAATAGCTATTTTATTAATATAAAAAAAATATATATATATAGGTCTTGCATCATATTTTGAAAGGATTAAAGGTAAAAGATTAAACTAGAAAAGAGAATTAGCGCTACTGGCGAGACTTCTATAAAATAAAATGCACCTACTACTCCTACCTCATTGGGAATATGGAAAAAGAAGGCATTATGAATTAATGTTTCGTTTAATCGATAAGATAATTATGTATGAGGATGGAATATTCACATATATCAAATACAACTTGGCATCGCCTGCCACTTCAGCTGGTATGCAATAAAAATTTAAATTATACCTATATTAGTTTTTATTCATTATTCTAAATAAAAACGTAAGAGGTTTATGGAAGGGTGAACGTGTGCACAATGGGTTCTAGTCAACTAATGTATTTCTCGACTTCCGGCGTAGCACTACCGGAAATGGTGTTGAGGCAAATTGGTTCCTTCACTTTTCTTGTTCTTCAGTATTTCTATTGTGAAATGATTTATTGGAATAAAATATAAGAAAAGGACATTGAAAAATATACAATAAATTGAACAAAATTATATAGATAAAAATCATGCAATTGGTCTTTATTTGCTTTTATTAATAACAAAATTTTAAAAATAAGTTATTTTTATTTGAATAAAATTTTTCAAGTGTTAATAATTCTTTAAAAAAAAAAAAAAAAGAGAGCAAAAGATGTTTTCATTAATTCTTAAAAAAAACAAAAAAAAAACTAATTTCAATAATTTTTAATTAAAGTAAAATCAAAAGACTTTCTATGATTATTAAAAAAAAAAAAAAGAAAGATCAAAAAACTATAATAAATAAAAAAAAAAACTTTTTTTAAATGCACAGGGGAAATATAGTCATTGGCAGTTATGAAGTACATTAGCTGACTATTACCAGGGAATCTGCAAGACCTTGATCACCAACTATAGACAGTTGCGATGTCTGCATAAATATCGATGACCGATCTCTGAATATGATTTGGCAAATCATTGATGAGGATGAGGCATGCTGGCATTGATTTTATATGCTTCTGATTATTGCCCACTAACAACTACTTTTCTAAACTGATCTAGAAAAAAGGATTCAATAGTTAGCAAAGATATTATCAGATATTTTAGAGCTAACAATTTTGAGAAACAACTCTGTCATACCCTATCAAAAGCCTTTTATATGTCCAGGGTTATTGCTCTAGAAATACTCCCCTCTCATCAAGAGATTCACTGATCCTATGCAATATTACAGTCATTACATCAGAAGCTGATCTTGCAAGATGAAATCTGCATTGCTTGTCATTAATTAGATTGTTTTATTTTCCCCGACGAGGTGGTTAATAATTGTTTGATTTTTAAGGTTCCAGCAGTTTGCTCATTACAGGTAGGAGACTGATGGGTCTTTACTGAGATGCAGAGAACTGATCGCTAATATTTTTAAATACTGAGTTCTTGGACTTCGGGCCGGGATCAAAGTGTAGTATGTGTACTGCGGATGCTGCACTTAAAGTAATTTGTCCTAGTCAATGAAAGGGAAACCCTCTATACTGGGACAATTACTATTTTTGGACCCAACCAGAGTGCTCTTTCGCCCTTTTTTTTTTTTTTTTTTTTTTTTTTTTTTTTTTTTTCGGAACTAGTTTAACCCCACTTTAAAAACAACCTCGTGTCACATTTTGCTTTGGTGAGATGGAAAGCGTTAAAACAAGGATAATAGATGTACCTGAGAATTTTTTTTTTTTTTTTTTTTTTTTTTTTTTTAGCCTTTTTTTTTTTTTTTTTTTTTTTTTTTAAGCCTTTTTTTTAGCCTTTTTTTTTTTTTAGCCTTTTTTTTTTTTAGCCTTTTTTTTTTTTTTAGCCTTTTTTTTTTTTAGCCTTTTTTTTTATATTTAGCCTTTTCTGTTTTTTTTCTTTTTGTTTGTTTTTATCTTGTTTTTTTTTCTGTCTGTTCAGATTTACTGTAAAAAATGGCAAATCAAATATGCTATGTAGGTTTTACAATCATACTCTTACTAAGTTTCTATTTCATATTATTTTTGAATAAACAACAAAAGTAACTCAAAATTAAGGATTTTATTTTTTTGTGTGAACTTTTAAGCGAAATCAAATCCAAAAGTTTTGACCTTGTGTTGACTTCTTCCTTGACTTGAGAAAGTTTTACAATCTTTTCTTTCCCTTTTTTTTTTTTTTTTTTTATTTCAATTCATTCTTATTACTTAAGCTATTAAATAACCTTAGCTAAGTTTGACATAAGAAAATGATTATGGGGAACCTAGAGAAAGGATAATATAATTGCACATGTTCGGTCAACACAACCCGACACAGTACGAAATACTTCCATTGACCCTGACCTGACACAGTACGAAACACTTCCGTCGACATGACCTGACATAATTCTGAATGACACCATCAAGACGATCCCAAACAAGTCCGTCAAAACCACTCGACACGATTCTGAACAACTTCATAAAAAAAAAAAAGCATGGTATCAAAGCAATCTCCGCAGTCGCTCATCGAACAACTCTTGACGTCAGCCTTTGATTGCCGTTAGACAAACTCATTTTTGCCATAGGTAAACCCGACTAAGACATTGACGCAAAATTCTTAAGTGCTTCCGTACACACTCGTCACACTAACTATCACAATCTGTGCAGTGAACGCACACATGTTCATCCCATATCTAGCTGATCATTCCTCTGCCATTATATTTAAGAATGACGAGGACTTGATGGTAGTCCAGCATTCACTTTCATGCAGCTGCTATTACGTTCTCCTTGATAGTGAAAGGGATAACTCACTGCGTCAGTTTGCGGAACTTAATCCCATGCAGATTTTATCCTTCCAGCACTCAACATATCTTCAAGATACCGAAACAAATCTATCATACACATGTGTCACCACATGTCCCCCCCCCCTTGCTAAACCACAATCGCCAACAACATTTGTTGTGGTCGTCTTTCACTTTCTCTTCTGGCCGTTTTGTCGTCTCTCACATTGGCGATTGCTGAGGGGGGTGCACTAGTTCACAAGTATAAAGACTTAAAAACAACTCAAAATACAAACTCAAGAGAAACAAGACTCCAACACATTCTGTATCAGTTGCAGTCTGGGTCTGTGTGTGACACCATCATAGGAAGCAACACTCTAAGTACCAAGGGTCACTATTATTACTATACAACTAAAAATAAAATAGCTCCCAAAATTTGTACTAGAATTGTCTGCAAGAACCTGTGGCACAGTGGTTAGAGTACTTGGAAAATCAATCGTAAAAGTGAGCTTCTCCTGAAGGTTAAAGGTTCAATTCTCAGTGTGGATGATTGAAAAATACAATTGCATCCTGCGAAGTCAGAGTTTTGTTCGAAATTTCGTCCAAATTCATGAATTCGACAATAAGATACACCTGAAGATTGAAGATTACATCGACCAAAACGTTGTGAAAATGACACTCAAGATGAGAACTGTAGTCCAATGAATCCAAATATTAATAATCAAACATCTCAAAAATTCAGAAATGTAATGGCCATAAACTGTCTCTATCATAAACTGTCACAGCACTCGCTCTCACTCACAAAACTGTCCATAAATTAACTCTAAGTATATTGATCTTTATTATCTGGTCTTTTTGTCCTCCATCACTGCCACACCTTGATTAACAATCCTATTTTAGCTTTCTTTTGTGTGCCTTGGTGAACAACTTCCTACACCTTTGTTCTGCTGATAAACTTGTTTCTTTTTGTATTTTCTTTTACTTCCTAAACTAACAAAGGATCAAAATCATTGACTGTGGATATACTATTAATTTGCCAGTACAGTTGGAGCTGAAAGAAACTTTGAATGGATGGAGTTTGCAACTAAACTTTTTTCAGGAAGAGGTGGAGATTTAATAAGGCCAAAAATAATAATGGTTTCATCTAATGACAAATTAGTAAACGTGTTGAATGGCTATAGGAGAGAACTTGAATACCTACTAAACACTATCGTTGAGTGTTTAAGGTCTCTGTGTACAAGTCTGTTTCCCTACAAGTAAACTGACTAAATATTCAAATCATATAGGATTTGCGGCTTAAAGATCTCAATATGGCTAATCCTCACTGGCTTTTACAAGGAATGGTGCCCCTTCTCAGAGTGATGTTACCTCGAGTAACTAATAATAATGATACTTATAGCAATACTGATTCGATAATTGTTAGAGAACTTCAACACCTACAAGACACTATCCTCGAATGTCTAAGGTCTCTCTGTACAGGGGTTCGTCAGGACAACCTGGCATGATGATACTTTTCCCTATAAGTAAACTATGACCAAATATTCAGAATCACATAGTATTCAATTTGGTCGATACGAAAATTAAAATTGGGGGGGGGGGGAACAAAAGAATTTTCAGAAGCGAAGGCAAAAGTATAAAAAAAAAGAGAATATAGGAAATAAATCAAAGTTGATTTCAATGAGAATTTTAAATATATGCACACATAGAGAGAGAACTTTAATGCCTACTGGACATTGTCATTGAATGTTTAAGGTGTCTCTAAGTTTGTCAGGATAACATGACATGACATGATGATGAATCATGAATAACTGTTCAGATAGCATAGTATTTGCTGCCCAAGTAAAATCTCATTGGTATGGCTAACCCATACCGGCTTTTGAAGAATGGTGCACCTTCAAGTAAAAGCATGAAGCTGGACACTCCACCAGACTAGATTAATTCTTGTCTTGGAATCCGGTAAGACCAAGTGACCACAAGAAATATATACTACTAGCAGGACCTGTTAACCGGCGTTGCCCAGTAGTAGCATATAAAATTTAATAGAACTTAAATAATGTGTCTCATTATTATCTTAAACATTATTATTGATTGACAAGAGAAATTAGATCATTATTTTGTATTCCCTCTTGTCAATTAGAGGGGTGGTCACAATTCTAGGTCAGCAGATGATAGAAATTGGTTCATGCCAAATAGAACATAAGCCAAGTCAAGTGTTTGCTTAAATATACTCTCGAACCAACATTTTTAATCAAAATATTTTCATGTTCTTGTGCAACCACATGCTCCACCTGCTTGACGGCAATCATTAACCCTAACACTTTTTCCATAGAATTCTCTTCTGGCAATCTCATCGTGTCTCACATTAGGGTTGCTGAGTGGACTCATAGTGAGTCACAAATATAAAAAAAAATAAACCATGGAAATACAAAACACAAAACCTCCGACATATTCCATAGATATTAGTTGGGTATGTGTGATACCAACATTGGGAACGACCCTCCAAGTGCTAATGTCCGCATTTTGATCATCTGTCAAGGCCTCTTTGTTGCCATCAGCTCATCTCGATCTGCTCCAAGCCACAACCTGCCATCAACTATTCCAATTTGGAAACTGTCTTCAACTGTCGCAAACTCAAGACTGTCGATAACAGTCATAAAAATAACTAAATATGGAACGTGGCCATTACATTTTAATCGCTCAGACCTGCACGTTGTCTGGTACCATCGCAGGAACAAACAAACAAGGAAGGACATAAAAAATATGACTTGGCATTTAAATTTTTTTTTTTTTTTTTTTTTTTTTTTTTTTTTTTTTTTTTTTTTGTGAATACAAAAAGCATTTATTCCTATAATTTTCGCAACACACTTCACTGGATTTCAAAATCACTCGTGCGTCAAACATATCTCGAGACACTTTCATGTATGCCTTTTTTCGTCGCCTGCCTTTCCACTTTTTCAACCATGTGGCACATTTTCTTTCTCGCCGCACAGGACTCAAAAAATGTTCGATTACTTCCTTTGCTCAACTACGTGCTGTCTTTTTTTTTTTTTTCTGTGATTCAAGCGCGTGCACACCTTGTTTACATATCGCTAAAACGGCTCCTGCTGGCAGTATTTTTGCTAGTCAGCTATGACTGCTACTGATTTTCTCGTTTATTGATGCTCTGTTACAATAAGAGCACACCATATGGTTACAAATCTATTGACTTTGATTTTTGTATTACGTGCGAGCGTCAAAAACGCATGTATAAATTTTACTTTGGGTGTTTTCGTGTGTACAAATCTATACACTTATCTGTTTTTTCTAACTTGGTGACACGCTTGTTGAATTGTCGTGGTTTCAGCAACAATTTTAATTTATCAACAATATCATTTATTTTGACAACCAGGATCGTTGATTGTGGAGATAGACGTGGGTGGGATGTGGCAGTGGATGACTGCATTGACTTGTCTCTCCTCTCTGAACTGTTGACCCAAAGTAAACCGTTTTTATTGTCATTCCATAAATTGGAATTCCCATTGTTTCATTTATTTCACTCGGCTTGCATCATTCGGTCAGCAAATGGGACACGAAAACCTGGCATTTTCCGGCGGCATCAAACTTCAAAACCTGGTTTCTGTAGCAATCTCTAGTCAGATCACACATCATCAGGTTACTTTCAATCTGCTAGCCTGATGATGTGGTGATCTCTGACTAGAGATTGCTATAGAAACATGTATGCACATATGTAGCTAATGTTTGTATAAATAAACAAGCACTGTTCATTCACTGAGCACTCTTTAATAAAACACAAAAGTTTCAGTGGATCTACATCTAGGAAACAAAAACAATACAACTTTTATATACGTACACTAGCAGTAAATTCGACATTGCCCGGGATTAAAATGAGATTAACAAATGTTTCACTCTCCCATATTTTATTATAGTGAAATCGGTGAAATCGCCCATTTTTCAATTAAATTAATTGCCTGCTCTAGTTGGGGACCCATTGTGGTGCACCAAAAGAATGCTTCACGTGCCTCCCTGTAGTGACTTAGTCTACAATACATTGTAATCTACGTTGCACTGTAGAGAACCTACTGTTGATTGTATAAAATTATTTTTATACATAGCGGCTTGAATTAGCCAAACAATACATTGTAGTCTACGTTGCACTGTAGAGAACCTACTGTTGATTGTATAAAATTATTTTTATACATAGCGGCTTGAATTAGCCAAACGTGGGCGATAGTTACTTTGGAATGAATTATGTAAATGGAAAAAGACCTCACCTTGTAAGAAAACACTTTGAATTCCTACCGGATTTTTGCTTTTAATTTTTTAAATTCTGTTGGAAACCTGATCAAGGTGGCGTGATTGAAGAAATTTAATCCTGAATTTTCAAACAATTACTTTGCTTTAAATGTGTATAACATTGTTTAAATTAATTGAGGGTTGTACCGACCTTGGAAATATGCAAGATTTTTGTGTCGGCAGAAAGGGAGGGAGAAAGGATGGATGAATTTAAGAGGAAAACTTTGCATAAAAAAATTAAAAAAAAAAAAAAAAAAATTTTCTTTTTTTTTTTTTTCATCTGTTGTCTTCGTAGCTTTTTCAACTTGAGTTAAAAAAAATAGGAGGCTTTACTTTTGGAATGACTCGTGTGTGTATATATATATATATATATATATATATATATATATATATATATATATATATATATCTCTTTAACAACTTAAAGCTATTCAAGAGGGAAAACTTATGAATTAAAACGAGGTTATTATAATTAACACATTTGGTCTCCAGTCAGGCATATACACACACACTTATATGCGTATCAGCAACCCAGTCAAACACACACACACACACACACACATATATGTGCATCTATAACGTAAATTTCACCTGTCTAAATGTATGTATGTCTGCCTAAAACTTTCTACAGAGGCATTGGATTTTCACAAGATCAGTATCGTTTTGAAGCTCAACCTTTTGGACGATAAATATCGGAAAATTGGCTAAAAACATTAATTCCTTCACCCTCAACTAGGCACTTTTCTATAGGGAGGGTACCTTTTTTTTTTTTTTTTTTTTTTTTTTAGACTTCCCCTCTTTTTGATTGACTAGCCTTAATTTTGACATCCGTCACAGGTTTAGTGATGGACACAATAACAAAGATGTCCCCCCCACCCCCCACCTGATAATTAGGCTGTGTTTTCTTAATCATAAGTCAAATTTATCCCAATATATGTTCGTGTGCACATTATTCATGCATCCAAATATTTTACTCATTATAAACCATCCTTTGTGTATGATAACTATTTCATGTTAATTTTAGTGTTATGTGACCAGCAGTTAAATATTTTCACAGGTAGACTGTTTTATTTATATAGAAAAATAGAGAAGGTTGCTTTTTTTTTTTTCTTTTTCCACTGTGGTTTAACCTGTATATTATTATTTTAGTCACAATCAGTCATGATAATAAAATACATTTCATCTTACGCGCAACACGATCACAACATCTACAGGGAGGAGTCCCTATTTTTCTCTAAATATTTAGTGCTACCACTACTACCAGTTGTCACCGGAGACAAATTCTACATGTTCTACACATTCTGTGATTACACTGAGCATAACTGACTAATAGACCTAATATAATCTTTCCCATTTCCGATTTATAAATAATAAAGGCTCCCTCGCCAAAGTCTGTTCATTCTGATTGGCTGAGCTCTGAAAATTCTCATATTCCACAATGCAGCTCTTCGGTTTATAAACGAACACTTACTAACATTAAAATATAGCATCACTAAGAGACATTATTTCGCCTGGTGTCAAAGTTCATTTATAGCATAGGTCATTTCAGGCATGCAAGATCGAAAATTATGAGAAATTCATTAAATGAATGTTAAATAACGTGTTTACTTGTTTCTTATATCAAGTTGAAAACACACTATCCAATATAAGAAAGGACGACGACTTTGTCAAAACATCAACAAAATTAGTTTCTCGAGTTCTTTTTACCATTAAACACACTGTGTATATTGATGTTTCAAACCGTCACATTTCATATATATTGAAGAGTTTAGCTTCTCTGAAATATTTGCGTCTTTTATATTAAGATTTCTCTGAAAAAAAAAATGAATTAACAAAATATAGAAACGTATTTATTATTTTATCACAATAGCAACTACGATGTCTTCATCAAAATAACAAAATTAGTTTGAGTTTTTTTCAGCATTAAACACATTACATGTAGATTGGTGCAGTTTAAAACTGTAGCATTTCATAAATATTATCTAGTGAAAAGTTTAGCTCCCAAATATTTGTGTCTATTTTTAAGATTTCTCCTAGAAAATAATGAAAAAATTTTTTTTAAATACGGAAGTGTATTTGTTAATTATTTTCATTTTTTCCATGCGATTTGACATTTTATGTTTTCCGGTATTATGATAATGAATACAGCATGTACAATTGTCACAAAAAAAAAAAAAAAGTTATGCTTTTCTAAACAATGCAAAGGTGGTGAAAAACAACCAATTTAACTTTTTTAATCTTCGTTGACGACGAAACACGTCAGTGGATAATTGTTTTAAAAATAATATATATGCCGCTCCCCATGTGGGGGTACCAAATTGGTTAAAGGGAAAATTATTCCCAACTCGCATTTAGGTTAAAATGCACTTTTGTACATGATTGAGTTCATTCAAAACATATCGCAAAAACAAATAAAATCTAAATAAATTGCGATATATCCAAGCAGTTGTGTGAGATGGGCGAGCAGATAAGTTTAGGCTCATTACCGTGGGGGTCCCGATTTTGAATCTTGCTAGTTTTAGCCACTCTAATGAGTCATAGACGACGAAACACGTGTCAGTAGATAATTATATTTTATTTTTTAAATAAATATATATATATATATATATATATATATATATATATTTTTTTTTTTTTTTTTTTAACAAATCATAACATAAAAAACATTATTATTTGGAAGCTAAACACTTCAATATATTATTATATATGAAATACATTGGTACTTCGCCACAATACATTCATTTTGGTCACGGGTGCCAGTACCTGCTATTTTAATGAACTTAAGTGGCACATACTGACAGTTTAATTTTTTTTTTTTTTTTTTTTTTTTTTTTACAGGGAGGGGGAGGTGGCATACTTCCATTGGGAAACGCTAGTACACGGGTCCTTCTAGTTGCTTATAATAACATGTCACAATGTGTGTTAGATTACCGTTTCCACCTCAAAAAAAGTAAAGAACAAACAATGGCTACACTCCATAGCAGAAACACACATGTGACCAACAATCTTTGAAGTTGTCCCGTGCATGCTTAACGACTTCTACTGGAACACACACATAAAACTCTACTTTTCACAAATAAACTGAAATAATGTTCGTTTCAAACTGAAATGAATATAAACACATCTAAAACTTGATTCTAAAAAGTTTGATTGGGAATTAATTTTAGTCATTTGTTTGCTTAATCGGCACCATTCCTATAATATCAGCACTTTTTCATAAAGAGAGTGCTTTCTCAGCAAAAATTTTAAATCTGGCTAGGGAGCAGGAAGCTTAATGAAATGCGACTTTGATGCACACTGTCAAGTCGTTTATAGGGTTTCAGCAGCAGTAGTTCAAACAGCCCTTTTCAAGACTAACTACCACAAACTACCTGCCTTCAGAGACTATCCTCTACGGCTCACTCCAGCAGCTTCCTGCACTTCTTGCAGCCTCTAGCCGCTTGTAGTTTCCAGCAGCTACTAAGTTCCAGAGCCCCACTGATGTCCGGCTACTCATTTACAGTGACCTCTGATGTCTGGCTTGGTAAATAAAACACGATATGCATCGTCTTTAAACGAATATCAGTGTCTGTCATTCTTCTTCGCTATTGCCGTTATCTCTGATATAGTATGGCATAAAGGTTTACTTCACAAGATCTCCAGCTACGGTATAGCTGGAAATGTCTTCTCTATTATTAAATCATTTCTCTCTGATAGGTTCATAAGAGTAGTGGTTGATGGGCAGAAATCAGCTCTTAGTATTAATGCTGGAGTCCCTCAGGGGTCCATCCTGTGCCCAACTCTCTTCCTGATCTATATTAATGATCTTCCAAATCACATCCTTACATCATTCATAGACCTCTATGCTGGTGACACTACTATCTATGGTAGCACATCTAAGACCGTAAACGACCAAGTTCTCTCTGATTCTCTCTCCTCTGATCTTGAGCGCGTGGTACAATGGGGAAAGAGGTGGCTTGTTACTTTTAATGCATCTAAAACCAAGCTTTTATCTTTACATCATCAACGCTCTGATCCCCATCTGGCATCAATTGAAATGAATGGCTCTCGTCCTGGAGAGGCCTCATGTTTTGACAAGCTTCTGGGCTTAACTTTTACTCCTGATCGTAAATGGAACATATGCATTAAATCTGTTGCCAAGGCCGCTGGAAAAATGGTGGGATCCTTCTATCGATCCAGTAGATATCTCGCTGCTGATGCAATTCTCTATCTATATAAGAGCCAGGTACGTCCAAGGATGGAGTACTGTTGCCACATCTGGGCAGAAGCTGCTAGAAAGGACTAATCCTGCCTTGATAGAGTTCAAAATAGACTTCGTAGCCTTGTGGGGGATGTTCTTTTCTCTTCCCTGCAACCTCTTTCTCACAGAAGAGATGTTGCGAGTTTGTCTCTGCTTTATCATTATTTTCATGGCAGGTGCTCGGCTGAGCTCCATTCTATGGTCCCCCCCCCCTCGCCAAACTTTCACAAGAACACCCGTCTAGCAGAAAACACTATCACTAGTTTCCCCCACTCTTTATCTATGCCTAAACCTAAGCGTAGATTCCATGAGCAAAGCTTCTTTCTTAGAACTGCACGCCTATGGAATTGTCTTCCGTTTTTCTGCTTTCCAGCTGACTACAATATGGTTGTCTTCAAGTCTAATGTAAACAAGTTTTTGATGAGCCGTTCCATATAAGTTAACAAATTTACCGAATCTCCATTACTAACGGTTACTATGTTGTCCAATTTCTACTTTACACTCTTTAACCCTTATCCTCGAGTGGCCTCTGGGCCTTGATAAGTGGTAATGCCTATGTAAAAAAAAAAAAAAAATCTTGTTTATATCTATCTATGGTCAACTGACATCTTCACAGCTCTCGACTTGCAACAAATGTTTTCATTTTATCTATTTGACATATTCTTCTCTGATGGGAGTCCATAAAAATATAAAAAACAAATATAAACCGCAATTATGCATTTTAGTTAATTTATTCATTATAATAACAAAATTTGAATTTCAAATAAAACCTATATCTACTGAAATTACAAAAGACAATAGGGTAGAAAATTAATACGGAAAAAGTTTTTGTAGACAATTAGCAAAAACTGAGTTTTGCTAAAAAGAAATAAGTGAAAATAAATAAAAAGAAAAAAAATAACGAACGGTTCTAATCATAACAAGCGCGGTAAATCTTTTTTGAAAACTTTGGCAAAACTCAATTTTCGCTAATTGTCTTCAAAAACCGTTTTCATTAATTAATTTTCCATCTTATTGTTTTTCGTAATTTTTAGATATATTCTTTATTGCGATATAATTATCTATACACCATACGTATGAAATTCAATATTTCAAATAGATAAAATGAAAGCATTCAATATTTCAAATTTCGCTATTAAAATGAAGAAGCTCCAGACTTTTCAAACAAATCCATTAAGCAAAATAAAACATTTGAACATTTATTGAATCAAAATAATTTTTTTTTTTTTTTTTTTTTTTTTTAAATAACTAGATGTACCTGGCGTTGCCCGGTATTAAACATAGCATTAAATTCCTTAGAAAAAAAAACAAATTAAAAAACAAAAATGAAAAGAAACTGAGACATGTGCATGCGAGTATTCCCCCCCCCAAAGAGTAGTGGTTGACAAGCAGAAATCAAGCTCACAGTATTAATGCTGGAGTCCCTCAGAGGTCCATCCTGAGTCCAACTCTCTTCCTGATATACATCATTGATCTTCCACATCACATTCTAAGATCATTCGTATTCAAATTTGACTCCTCTTCGTACACACAGACTTGCTACATGTATCAATCTTCTGTCAAATGCCGCGCTATGCAGCCTTCTTCTATCATATCTGATCTCCACCCGTAGTTGGTGTTTAAAGAAAACGATCAGATCCTGATGAGAAAAAGACAACACCCCATGGTAACCTTGCAGACGCGACGGCCAAATCACCATTCTCGCCACGGCCAGGATCGTAACGTAGACCATTTGTCTTTCCCGGTCCCACGGCGGTCTCACATTGTCCACGACATTGGATACAGTAATTGGACGAGGATGCTCAGGATCAATGTGAGCCGTAACCTCGCTGACATACGACCAGTACCGACGAAGTTTGCGGCAATCGGAGAAAGCATGATTAGTCATTTCTACAGTCGTTGTCCCACAACGGGGACAATCAGGCGACTCCAAAAACCCGGACTGCATTGTTGTGGAGTGGAAGTGAATTTCGTGCCAATCGCCAGGTCAGAGAGAACTCCGAATTATTCAGATGACTTGAACCTGGTGACAAGCTCCACGCAGAGTGGATCTCACTCTGCTGCCAACCTAAACGCGCGCATAGCGGGTTGTCGGCGGCCTCCTTCACTAGATCCCTGTGGAGTTCCCTACAGGTAGCAGTCACAAGTTTGCTGGACCTTGGTAGTCGTTTTAGCGCGGCTTGGCACTCTTTCATGTTGGCAGATTCTCCCCGTGGCCTGCGACCACTCTCGATAGAAGGGTCGAGAACAAGGTCAGGGAAGGCGGCAGTAACCATGGGTGCCACGTTTGGTCATCTTGCATATAGTGGCTCAGGATGGCCAGCCTCTCAGCGTCTCAATGACACTCCAAATCCGGCATTCCCAAGCCTCCCTCACACAGGTGTTGAATACAGACCTGTCTGCTCACCCAGTGTCTTCCTCTGTCCCAAAGAAGCGAGGACAATAATTCGACGAGCTGTTAGGTGTTGTGCAGGCAGGGAAGTACGGCCAGTCGGTAAAGGATGAGAGGAAAGACAGAAGTGGCGCACGCCTCAGCTCTTCCCTTTAAGGAAAGTTTCCTAGGAAGCCACGAATTAACTGAAGCCTCCACCTTTGACTGTACCTCCAACCAATTTTTGTCAAGCTGGAGACCTGATCTGAACCACACACTGAGGATCCGAACCGGGCCATCCGTCCAGCTGAAGGGTGCCGGGAGGTTGGCGTTGCCACTCCAGGAACCCAACCGCAAGCCTACCGACATGCTGCGGTTTATCTTGGTCCCTGTAATTCTTTCATATCGAGTAAGCGTCTCCGACACGATCTCTATGTCTCTGAAGCTCGATACAAAGACTGACATCGTCAGCGAACGCGGATACCTTGCAATTCCGCGCAAGGCCGTATTTGCCTCCCCACGTCTCAGCTTGCGGAGCAGGGGCTCCAAAACCAGGACATAGAGCAGGGGCGACAGCGGACAACCCTGACGAATTAATTTGGTTGGTCTGTGAGAGGTAGAGGAGTCTCTCCCCTCCCTCGGTTCATTCTTTTCCTTTTCTTTTTGGGGTGGTGGCTCAGTTTGTATTGGTGTGGGGACGGGTGTTCGTGTGGTACCTGCTGGTGCGGTGTCTGGTGTTGTTGCTTTGAACAGCTTCTCTATCTAGACACTAAAATAGTTGGAATATGCAACAAATTTTGAGGACATGAATTATCCCAAGATAAAAAGGAAAACACAGGATTCGTTGTGACGGTTTCTAGACTTTGGCTCGTAAATATGAACTTTTATATCGCCTTACTTCTATGAGGAAAAGATTACAAAAGGATTATTCATTTGGTTGGCTTTACATTGGCCAGGATTATTTGGAAACTTAGTCGTTTGCGAGAAAATACCACTTGCAAAAAACTTAGACTGCAATTGCTTCTTGAGTCAAACAGAAAAACGAACATTGCTTAAAACAAGGAGATGGCAAAGATTTTCTAAAAAGGACTCTGAGTAAAAAAAAAAAAAGGGGGGGGGCTAATATACTTTCTAAAAAGGATCTATATGAACTTTGAATTGCCTTCAGTAAGTGAACCTCTCTCTCTTTCTCTCTCTCTCTGCTCTACTCTTTTGAAAATGTTACGATACTAGAATTTCACTTCTAACCTAGATGGCCAACTCTTTGCAGCCAGCAGATTACACTTTTTCCTATCAGGACTTTCACTTTAAAAAAAAATCGTTTCTTTCAAATTTTTTTTTCATATTCTTTTCTCCCTTGAATGTTTCTTTATCTAAGTTGAAGAAATACCAGTACTTGTACAGTTTAATCGAGACATTAAAAAATGAAAATATTGAAAAAAAAGTTATCTTGTACGTATCCGTTATGGAATGAAGTTCTCCAGGAAAAAATTTCCCTTAATTTCATCAAGTGTTTTTGTTTTTTTTTAAGTTTTTTTTACAGCGAAAAAACAATTTATAATACCGAGCAAAAGGTTTGACTTTTAGGAAGAAAAGCTAGCGTTAAAGATGGGAGGGAGTGTTGGTGCTTTAAATGGAGTTATCTCCCCATGGCGTATTCAAAAAATTCAAGATGGCTACCTTCAACGTGCTGTCATAAAAATGGTTTCATGCTGTAAAAATAAAACTACTCAATCAAAATAAGTGATATTTTTTTTCGGAGATCTTCAATCAAAAACGGATATGTACAATATAATTTTTTTTTTTTTTTTTTTTTTTTTTTTTTTTTTCAATATTTTCATTTTTTAATGTCTTAATCAAACTGTATAAATTTTTTTCTTCACATTTCCACTGATACAACTCTCTTTTTCTTTTTTTTTTTAATTGTGACTCTCAGAATGTCTTATTTTGTAATTGCAGAGAACAAGTCCGAGTGAATGGCTTTGGTCTCTTTCTTTTGATCCTCTACCCTGGTGCATTTGTAGAAATTTCCACGGAACACCTTCAAGTGATCGCCCCTATACGTCAACTCCGAATCTACTGTGCTGGTGTTTGGCACAATTTCATCATCGTCCTCTTGGCTCTCCTTGCCCTCGTCCTCCTCCCCATCGGCCTCATTCCATTCTATACAACAGGAATCTCCGTTGTGGTTAGCAACGTCGTACAGGTGAGTGCAACTCCTTTCGCTTTCAACTTATCGCTGTGATAACTTCAACAAGATAAGTCGTTTTTTTTTTTTTTTTCTATTGTTGTTATAAAGCTCTATCTACCTGATGTCGAGCAACTTGTGTGTGCAAAATCTGCGTTCTTTTGAGAAAGTGGTTTTCATGTTGTATATTAAATGGGGGGAATAAAAGTTAGATATTACTTTATTAAATCATCAGGACAATAAGGAAAAGTTAAGTGGGAAATTAAGGAGCAAAATCTCTTTAGGCCATGGCATTTCAAAGCTAAATGCTTTGCATCAGAAGAGTAGGACAGAATTATGCAAATATAGAAAAACAAAAACTGGCTTAATAACATTTAGAAATGAAATGAGAATGAATGAATAAGATAAAATGGTAAATAGTAATTAAGTGGGTATAAACATAGGGTAAATAAGAAGGGTAGTATATATGTAGGTAATATAAAAAAAAAAAGAAAAGAAAAAAGCGTAGTATATATATATGTAGGTAATATTTAAAAAAAAAGAAAAAAGAAAAAAAAAAGGCCACTATGAAATAATTGGGATCATTAAAGGAGAGCCGATAATAAAAGAAGGAAAAAATAAGGAAGATATAGGAGAAAGTGGAAAAAGGAGAAGAAATAGAAGCAGTAAAATAGGGGATACGGAAATATATGTATATATAGATAAAATAAATAAAACAATCTGAAAGTGAAGAAAATGAAATTAGAAAAACATGTTCAAAGTTTTTATTTTGATAAATTTTGATTTGTTAAAAGATTTACTCTTTGATAACATAATTATTTTATTTTATTCTATATATATATATATATATATATATATATATATATATATATGCTAGCAGGGCACCCCGTATTGTAAAATATGCTTAAATATGATATTTTGATTAATGCAGATTTTGTAGTTTTGAAAATAATATATCAACAAACCCTAGAGGCCTCTTTTCACCACCAAACTAATCAGGAGTTAATTATTGGAATCAAAAGATGCAAAAAAAAAAAAAAAAAAAATTGACAAGCAAGAGCAAATACTCGGAGATATATGAGTAAAAAAAAAAGGTTGGTTGGAGAAAGGGCGAATGGGAATTTGTGTGAAATATATATATACACACACACACACAATAATTTGAAGTATATGTACAATTGAGATATAGGGTGTGTGAGAACGATTAAAATATATCTCCAAGCAAGTCTAATCATTTAACAAATTCTTTCTATCGACAGAAGTTTTGCATGAAAGAATTGAGACAGACTCCAAAATCTGTAAATAAATCTGGTGCAATATTCTGAAACAATCCATTTTATAGGCATTGGCACGAGCTGGATTTTCAATTAGATGTTCGCCAATGGCAGATTCCAAAGCAGAAGATGGATGAAAACAAAAGTTATGATTAATTTTCTGGTGTTCAAAATCATAAAAAATATGTAAGAAGGTGAGCGACGCTTTTTATGACTGGTTTCCATAGCAACCACGTCGCTTCAGCAATTACTGTTGCTACTAATTCAATGCTGTCATGAAAAGAAAAGTAATAAGTGAAACAGAAAGAATGAAAGCATGAAAGGGAGATATTTGGGGGGGGGGGGTTTATTGAAAACAGACGAGTACCGTACATTGCTATTACATATATGTTTATGAGTGCAAAAACTATTACTGAAATTAAACAAAAAAACGTGAATTTATTGGAAGCCTTAAAAAATCATGGATTACATTAAAAAAAATGCAAGCATGAAAAATAATATGGTTAAGCTTAAACATGGAAAAGTCAAGGATTAGTTAAAACTGGAAAAGAAAAGGACAATATATTCTAGTAAAAAATATAATAAATTTATAACTTAAAATATTACAGCATTAAGAATTTTTTAAAAATTGAATTTATAATATAATCAATTCTTAATGCTGCAATATTTTAAGTTACAAATTTATTATATTTTTTACTAGAATATCTTGTCCTTTTCTTTTTCAGTTTTAACAACTAGTGTTTTACTTTTCCATGTTTAAGCTTTAACCATATTACTTTTCATGCTCGCATTTTTTTCTTTTAATATTCTAATGTCTTAATAAGCTCTGTTTTTCTAGAAGTAGGCACAAATGAGTGCCAATCCATATAAAGACTAGTGAAAATCTGTGATAAATTGTAGTAAGAAAAGAATTCTTACGATGTCCAATCAAAACATCTAGGAAAGATAAGCAACCTTCATCCTCTTTCTCCTTAGTAAATGATGATGCCATGAGATTATCGAAGAAAATTTTTGCTTCACTCTCAGAAACAAAGGCTGCAAAAGTGTCATTGACATATCTAAAATATATTGAGAGCTTCAGTATATTACTAAACAGTATTGACTCATAGAATCCTACAAAAATATCTGCTAATGCAGAACTAGAAGGCTTCCCATCTGAACCTCGTCGATCTGACTGTACATAACGTTATCAAAACTGAATTCCACTGAGTTAGTACAGATCAACACAAGTTCAATAAATATATTCCTGGGAAAAAAGGAGGGGTTGATCGCCATTATAAAGTGAGTTGGTAAAAACACCAATGTTCTCCTATAGCGGGACTTTGGTAAATAGGTTGGAAACGTCAAATGAACACATGAAGTTGTTAGCAAAACTAGGTTGTAGATTACATAAATATTCAACCAACCTGAATGAATCGATAATACAATATTTAGTGTATAGAACATGAACTGGTTCTATAATAGTCAATAGCGATTGGGCTAGGGAGTGTTGGGCGGAGTCCGCCATAAACAAAATGGGTGTAAGCGGGAGAACATCTTTATGTATTTTAGGAAGGCAATAAAGTCTAGGCCTTAATGTTTAGTCTATGCTGGTTACCTCCCTTAGATTTAATGATCCATAGACATTACAAAGGTAGCTTCTAAATTGCACAGAAATTTCTGAATATTACTGAATTATTTTTTTAAAAAAACTTAATCATGGTAGCAGGTGAAAAATTGCGGGCATCTTGTTAAAATCGAAATGGAAAATTACCTCCCTTTTGAACTCGCTTGTGTTTTACGATCCTTTTCTTTCATCAAATTCTATTTTTGTCACAGATCTCTTTGGGAAAGTATCTTTTCTTATAAAAGTATAAAATCTTCTGGATCTTAATTTCATTTTTATAAGTGTTGTCGCATGTTTCAGCAGTGCTGATGCGAACAAACTTATCTACATCATTCAAAATAACTAACATATTTTTGGACATAATCTACACGATTCAGGATAACGACACCAGCACCTTTGTCCAGTTTACATATATAAATATCTTTATTTGATTTCAATGACTTGATGATTTTGAAATACATGTTGGACCAAGTAAAATCACCTGAATCAATAACTGTATTGGAGTAACGAAAGGCCAAGTCTTTTAGACTAACCTTAACAGTTGTTACATGATCAGGCGAGGTAGGATTATGATACTTAAGTTGGGAAAATAAAACTTCAAATGCTGCAAGTGTTTCTTCTTTTCAATATGTGGGAGGAGACACAGAAATTTAACCCCTTAAACACTACAGTCTCAATTTTTAAAACACAAATTTAGAGCGAATAAGCAAATCAATTTGCTTATGGGAAATACGTTGGCCAGAGAATGCTTCACGGTTCAAAGAAAGAAGCTCTTTATTTGGAAGAGAGAGGTAGACTTAGAATTAATATAAGAATAAAGTAATCTGTTTAATTTATTTATTTCATTCAAGATGAAAGCCTGTTCAATCGTAAAAATAGGCGTAGCTTTGGAAGCAAAAATTTGTTTACTAATACAAAATGGAGACGTTTTCTTCAAGACCCGAATGAAGGAAAGAAATAGATAATCTAATTGACCTAATTTTGCTCTTTTAAATAGAAGAAGAATTAATTCCTTTCATATATAATCTTAATATCTGTTAACCAAAATTTTAATACATTAAAATTCAGTAATGTTCATATACCAATAAAATTAAAATCAATTGTAATTGACTCAATTAAGCTTCATGATTATCGGTTTATATAATCGAGCATCCATATAATATTTTTGAAAAAAAAAAAATATGAAGGAGAAAAAACTCTAACACAGAAGGAAATGCACTACACAAGTCATGTCATTACCTTTCCAACGAGCCTTCATTTGTTAAATTTTGACCAATCGTCGCTGAGATTTGGAACTTAAAAAATTGCCAAAGATATGGTATATCAATGGATGCATATATATATATATATATATATATATAATGTTGAATACGAAGACTAGTGGCTACACATATGCAAATATGTTTCAGTGACCACCTTGCTAGGGAAAATCACATCATCAGGCCAAGAATATCTCAATCTTTTTCTTAAGGGATATCCAGTAACAGATTTACTGAAACATATTTGCATATGTGTAGCCGCTAGTTTTCACATTCAACATATTCATATTGCTATATATATATATATGATATTTTTGCAAAATCAAGATAACAAACTATATGAGAAAATCATATGGTTTATTTCCTTATGGATTACAATTGTTCCATGACTATTTGGACAAATTTTAAACATATCATTTAAAAATATTCCAAAAATAGCTACTCTTCAGACAGTAAAATACATTTGTTATCTATACTCCTATAAATTTTTTTTTTTTGTATTGATATTCATATTAAAAAGCCTTTTTTCTATTTAGTTATTTATTTGCTTCCTCACTGAACAAATTCAACTCAAGGCCGTTCTTTAATGTGGAGAGTGAGGGGAGGGAGACCGGGCAATGCTGGATAGTCTGCTCGTGTGTGTATATCTATATATCTGTGAAAGTGTCTGTCTGTCTACATTTCTCTACGCAATAACTCTGTCAATTTTCAGTCTACAAACTCAAAATTTGATATACAGGGTACTGAGATTTGAGAAACTCTTTGTAATCCGTTTCGGCCAGAAATTCGGCTGTTAAGGGGTCAAAGTTCAACGATTTGACCTTTGAGAACTCTACCAAACTCCTGACTATTTTGGGTCTAAACACTTGAAATTTTAGATATAGGTTCCTTAGACATTGATCTAACTTAGTAACTTGATTTGAGTCCAAAACAATAAATGTTAAGGGGTCATAATAGGGGTCAAAGTTTTAAAAATTGACCGCCTTTTTTTTTGCTCAGCATACACCTTTAAACACCCGGGCAATGCTGGGCTGAACTACCAGTAATATATATATATATATATATATATAAATAAAAACTAGCAAAAGTATCTGTCGTTGACCGAGTTCAAAAACAGCCTACAGAAAATGGACTCTGATTTATGAAAGTATGATAGGTTATGAAAAGGAAGGGTTGTAAAGAGATAGCTTCGAATTTGGGAGTATCAAAACCAAAGCAAAATACGATGAAGGTAAAAATAAAATAGATAAACCCCATAATTTATTATACCATACCTGTTCACACTGAAACACTTACCACAATATTCTGTGGATCTATATTAAAAAACTTTGTTAAACTTTGTGACATATTTCCATTTTATGGAGGTCAGGCGCAAACGAACACCCCCATAATTGTTTTATAATATATTTCTTCAAACTGAAACATAATTATCAAAGTATACTTACGCAGATAGATATGAAGTCTTTATTAAAGTTTGTGCCTATTTCCATTCTATGGAGGCCAGGCACGAACGCAGACCCCACAATTTTATTATACCATTCCTAATTTTTAAATTTTTTTATTTCCATACTTTTTGGACCAGGCACGAATGCAGACCCCACAATTTTAATGAATCATCATTATGCCAGTCAAACATACCCATTCCTTTGTCTCGATACATCTTCTCTCATTATATTTGATTAGTTTTCTATAATAGTCAACCATATTCGTGACCAGACACACACACACAGACGTTCAGCTTTATATTATAGATTAACCTTTATTGGACCGACCATAGCATTTGCTTTACGATTTCGTTCATTTTTAAAATATTAGTTCACCATAGCTTAATGACTTTATATATAAAATGTGAACTTTATACGATATCAATTTTTTATTTTATTGTGTGTTCCATTTAAGGAACATTGGGAGGTTACAGGTGAACGACATTGAAATTCTGACAATTTATTCCTTTGCAAAATAAGTGATCTCTTATAAAGCTATAAAATAAAATTCCATGTATAATATACTAGATCTAAATTTTTTGTTAGGTGTATTATATTTTTAACAGCATACATACAAACCTTGATTGCTGCTGAAGGATATCCTCTTGATCAAAAACTTCTCTCAGGTTGCTTTATGGTTATTTCAGGCCTTCCAATTCTCATCCAGAAAAACAGTGATTATAGCTCTATTTTAAATTCCATTTATTTTCACTATAAGAATAATTTATAAAAGTTTTCATAAATCTGGAGTAAAATGAAGCTACTTAATAGAAATAACTTATAAAAATTGAATTTAAAGCAAAATTACAATTTCTATAGTATGTTGAAAACTATGTTCCATTTAAGGAACATTGGTACAAAAAAGGTTAAAGAGAGTAGAAAGTGGACGTTGTTTACTTTCCACAGCCTTGTATTTCTTGCTTTGAAATAAATTCAAGCTCGACTTTCTATTTTCTTTATATGATAGTGTTTGATAGTTTGAAAATATGGAGACAGATGGACAGACATATAACCTCAAATGATTAATAAAATATGTTAAAAGACATCTTGAAAAAGAGTTAAAACATATTTAATTTTAAAAAAGGAAGCACAAGATAAGTGGATAGTCCTTAATCCGCGGAGTTTCGAAGAAATACTCTCCTTCTCATCAGAGGGTAGGAATTAGCAAAATGCAGGATCGGATTTTGCATATAAAAGTATTTAATGAAACTACAAGTACGTCAAAGATCTTACTTGGTTAAAAAAAGGGTGAGGTAAGGGGAACAGGAAGCAAAAGAAAAATAATAAAAAGATTTCACATGAATGGATAGTCCGGTGAAGGGTAAAAATCCAAAAATGGTAAAATCCAAAATGGTCGAATTTAAAATTTCAATCCACTGGGTAAATGGTCCAAAATCATCCAAAAAGCAGAGTTCCTTGGAAAAAAGCACAAATGGAAGGAATTCCAAGTCATTAAAAGAAAAGTACTAGAGATGATATTTGAAACACGTCTGTCAAGGCTGGATGAATCAAAAAAATATATTTTATATATATATATATATATATATAATACGAATTGGACTCCTTTACCTCACTGCTACTTAAGACTGTCACTTCGGATTTTACCATACAATTTGGATACAAAATTCATTCTTTTCACTTTGAAAAAATATATAATTTCCTTTACTCTGTTTTAAAAACTTTTTATTATGATTTTCTATGTTTATTGTATTTTGCAAATTACGTATAAACCATCGTAATTTGCTAATATTTTCTCCTCTGAGAAGATGAATAGACATCGAAAACCTATAGGTTAAAGAGATATACTTATTGAAATGTATTCTTTTTCTTGCATATAATAAAAATTCTAGATTTGAAATTTAACCATTTCACGTCATAGAATTTAAATTACTAATTTATGATATATATATATATTGATCAACACTGCTGGGGAGCCATGATGTGCCTATTTACTATGCCTCCCCACGGGACAGAGTTAGACACCAGGGTCGTTTTTTAACGTGGAGAAAAGGTACAAAAATTAAAATTGTCTCAGTCGTGTAGGATTTCTCCTCCACCGAAAGAGAACAAGAAATAGAAGTGCATCATCTGAAGAACAGATACTACACTTTGATCTTGTACCGAAGGCCAAGTTCTGTGGTGAAATTGGGGAGCCATGATGTAATATACTATTTTGTTTTTAAATCCCCGAAACAATGTTTCATGGTAAACAACTGATGATCCCTTGAAAAATAAAATTATTGGTATTATAGTAAATTCGAGAGCGAGTTGGAGTGATTGCAGGTGATTAAATGACTTACTGACTAGATGGTTTTCTAACGAATGATAAAAAATATTTTTTGTATAGTTTTAAAGGTTAAAAACTTCAAAGACTATATATATATATATATATATATATATATATATATATATATATATATATATATATATATATAAAGGAGAGTAGAAAGTTTACTTTCCGCAGCATCATGTTTCCTGCTTTGAAAGTAAACTCAAGCTTGACTTTCTATTTTCCTTGAATGATAGTGCTTGATACCAAGAGATATATATATTTAGTACTAGCAGGGAGGTGATCCGACGTTGCCCGAGATTGAATAATGATCAACGAATGTTTTACACTTCCATATTTTTATTGCCACTGAAATCAATGAAATCAATCATTTTTCAATCAAATCAATTGATTGCTTGCTTGCGGTGCACTAGAAGGAAGCTTCACATGCCTCCCTGCAGTGACTTAGTCCACAATACATTGTAACCTACATTGCACTGTAGAGAACCTACTGTTGATTTTATAAAATTATTTTTCTATATAATGGCTTGAATTAAAATGTAAAATGCAAGTCAAGTATCGTGCTTTAATTGTGCTCTAAACAGAAACATTCATTTCGAATGAGCCCCTGTCATATCAAAGATACTACTGTTAATTTTATGTCAGGCCTTTCAGCTTGAGTGGTAATAAAACTTCTCAAATGTAATTGTAATGTCGTAAGGTGTTAACTTTGGTCAAAATCACCTGTTCCTTTCATCGGATTATTTTGATTAATGATACAAAACCTATCTAAAAACATTCCTAGGCACAAAGTACCTTCCTGTGAAATTTCATAAAAATAGGCCCAGCCGTTTTTGAGTCTATAGGGAACGAACTCACACGCATGCAAAGTTCCTTTTATATAATACTAGCAGGCCGCCTGGCGTTGCCCAGTCGTAAAATATGCATAAATATTATATTTTAATACAGAAACTGAGACATGTACATGCAAGTATTAAGTTTTTTTTTTTCTAAACAGTTCACTTCTTGTAATTTAAAAAAAAAACACTCGAGCTGAGATCGAAACAAAAACCTAAAGACAGTGAGTCAAGTACGATAACCATTAGGCCAGCCTGACACGATCTATAAAAGGTGTTTTCAAGTTATTTATTAACATAAGTAATTTAATGTGAACTATTCACACATGCACATTCATGAAACTGTTAACAAACAGATCAAAATCCGTTGACTCTCACATACCAATTTTTAGCAGCCACATTTTCCGGATGAAAATGGATTAAAGTTTTTCACATGTCTAAATATCATATACTAAATTTCAAGTCTGTAGATCAAAAATTTGTTGAGTATATAGGTTGAGAAGTGACCTCACACACATTCTCACTTTTATAGATATACTAGATATTTAGTATTTTGTTGTTGTTTTTTTTCCAAGGATGGAGTACTGTTGCCACATCTGGGCAGGAGCTGCTAGAAAGGACTTATCCTGCCTTGATAGAGTTCAAAATAGACTTCATAGCCTCGTAGGAGATGTCCTTTTCTCTTCCCTGCAACCTCTTTCTCACAGAAGAAATGTTGTGAGTTTGTCTTTGCTTTATCATTATTTTCATGGCAAGTGCTCGACTGAGATTCAATCTATGCTCACCTCTTTCTAAACTTTCACAAGAAACACTTGGCTAGCTGAAAACACTGTCAATAATTCCCTCCAATCTTTATCTGTGCCTAAACCTAAACGTAGATTCCATGAACAAAGCTTCTTTCTTAGAAATGCACGCCTATGGAATTGTCTTCCATTTTCCTGTTTTCTACAATATGGTTGTCTTCAAGTCTGACGTAAACAAGTTTTTGATGAGCCGTTCAACTTAAGTTAATAATTTACTGAATTTCCATTACTAACGATTACTAATTGTCCAATTGATTACTGTACACTCTTAACTCTTATCCTCGAGTGGCCTCTGGGCCTTGATAAGTGATGATGCCTATGTAAAAAATATATATATGTATAACGAATACACACAAAAATAACTACCCAGATTTTCAAAATGCGTGACCACGCGTCACCTATCCGGCTTCATAAAAACCCCGCAGTTAACAACATCACGTGGACTCTTCATCGAACTATCTTCCACTACATCATGTCGAGGAAGAAGAGAAATAAAAAAAGATTGATAAAGGAGTCTTACTCCGAAATATATTTCTTTAAAAATAAACATCTGTTTATTTTATAAAAAAATTTTGCGTTGCAGTTTTGGCTTCAAATGTATTTATACATGTTTTATTCTTCATATATATATATATATATATATATATATATATATATATATATATATATATATAGTCATAGATGTTCCCGTTACAAATATGATTTTTTTTCTTTGACAGATAACTGCATAGCAGGATTAATCGGCATTGCCCAGGTTGAATAAAGGATGGCATCACATGTTATAACATTTTCCTCATTATTAAAATAACAACTAAAGAGTAACTGTTATGGATACATTTATTTGGGGGGGGGTCATTCTGCATAAAACTAAATATAGTTCACATTACCCACTGACGCGTCTTGCTTTAATGATTGACTTGCATAAACATTCCTTGCATACGACAAAAAATATTTTTGATTGGAACTTTACAAATGCACTCTGGAATTCCTAATAAACTATCTATTGCTTAAAACCAATGTCATAAAAATTCTTAACACAATTAAAATTTAATTTTTTAACAAGCATTCGTCTTTGTATTTTTATAGTTCAGTCATATGACCTTCTGCAATAATTTTAAGACTAAATTTCCTGTCCTATCGTGGTATATGTTAACGTGATTGTAGGCATTTAATAAGGTGTCTAAAAAATTTTACTAAAATCTATTTTTCTTAATTGTGAACACATGATTTTGTTTTCTCAACAGGGGAATGGGCCAGAATTTGTTCTCGCTAACTCAACTCGTGACTTGCCGCACCAACTCTCAATGTCTTTTTTTTCTCGTACTTGGCTGGCACAAAAGTCTCTTTTTTTTTCATAACTCGTTCGCTTATTCACCCAGAACAGCTTTTCTTCTCCCAACTGACAACAAACTCACTTGAACAAGACAACGTCAAAAACACAAAAGATGCCTGTCGCACAAAAAGAAATTTGTTTTTTTACATTGCCACCTTGAGCACTTTCATGTATGTATTATTCTTTTATTGGAAGGATTTCAGTGCCAGTGCTTCTCTATAGTAGACACACGCAGCATTTGTGAGTGCTTATTACCATGATTCCCCACAACGTTATCACATTGTCTTTTTTTTGTTTTTTATGGAAATTGCTTGAGACAAGGCATGAAGTAACTTGATGTAAGAAACTAACTAGAACAAAAGATGATCGTCACAAAGACAGGAAATGCTTATTGACCCTAGACTTGAAAAGACCAAGGCTGTAGGTAAGAAAACTGAACAGGAAGATATTCCTTAACATTGCAATTCGTGGAAAGAAGCTGCAGAAATAGGAAGCTGTATTACAGTGATGTATTAAAACAATTGAAGACCACTAGATCAGTCAAACGAGCAGGAACAACGGAAGCAGGGAATAGATCGGACCATTCTGAAGCCATAATAATATTTATAAAAAAGACTAAGAATAGAAACATCACATCGGTGCGAGAGGGAAGGCCAATCAAATTACAGATCTGCAATTATTATTTGCATTATTTTTGCTTGATGTTTTTTATGAGAAATATGGAAACAAGTGGTTTCTTTTTTTTTTTTTTTTTTTTTTTTCTCTCTCTAAATTTTATCCATGATTTCTTTTCTGTTATGTAGAATTCAGCTGTATCTGGTCCCCGGGGTCTTGCTGTAGGTGACCCTGTGACCAGTATCAGTGGCTGCAGAGTAACCAGTGTGGATGATTGGTACAACTGTATTAGGGTCAGTATGAGGGAGAACACCCTTGGACATTGTATGTCCCTTGACATTATCAGAGAACTGGACACCAGCTCTGCAAACTTTAAAAACAGTGAGATCTTTTTCCATTAATTTTTTTTTTTTTTTTTTTTTTTTTAATTGGATTATTCAAGCTATTGTTCTCATCTTTTGGTCGATGTAACCTTTTGACCTTGTTGAGGTGTATCTTACTGAACTTGGGAATCTTTGTTGAACTCAGGAAATCTGCATCGAAGTTGAACGGAACCCGTTATTTAATCTATGCTCTCGTTCTATCAGTAATTCACAGTTGCATTTTGAGTATTGTACACACTGAGGATTTTGAGTATTCAACCTCTAGAAGAATGCAACACTTAAAACTAAATTTTACCAAGTACTTTATCCACTATGCCAAGGGTCCTCGTAGATTAAATAAAGGGTTGTTTGAAATTCCATGCAGATTCCTGAACTTCTCCATTACTGATTAAAATAAATAAATAAATAAATAAAAAATAAAATTTTTCTTTCGACAGATGCGGGTGTTTATACTGGGCCTTTTTTTTTTTTTTTCAGTTACTTCTCGTCATTTCATGCTCGCCATGTCGTCTAGTGGTTACCAATCGCCTCATCTTTTTAACTTAGATGAATATACTTCTCATGCATAAAAGGCACCAAAGAGACAATTGCTGATTTTTTTTTTTCATTGCCACCTTGATGTAGGGGGCTACTATTAGCGACACCGGCTACAGGCTGCCTGGAAGTAGGAACCTGGAAGGGAATTTCAAAGTCTAGTGGTTCTGGGAAAGAAACTACTGGAGTAGAAGGCTCTCTTACATCTAGAGATCTCTACTGTGAAGGGGTGGGATTTTACTGTTTGTCGGGGGTATTTACGTAGAGGGGGTACAAGTGCTTGCAACTCGTCGGAACATTCACTGTTAAAGTACTTGGAGAACAGGCAGGGGGATGCTACATTGAGTTGATGGGACAGAGGCTGAAGCTTGGATGACAGTTCAGGACCTATCAGGTTGGCGACTCTTTTGAACCTTGTCTAGGAGCGAGAGACTAGTAGCAGATGCATCAGCCCAAATATGACAACAATACTCAATACATGGGCAAATGGTGGCCTTATAGAGGTACAGGATACTTTCGGGCATTAGTAGCTTTCTAGCACAGTAGAGAGAACCTACCTTTTTCGCAGCAGTTCTGGCAATGCTCTCAATGTAATTGTTCCAACTCATGTTTCCTGTGAACGTTAGGCCGAGAGAATTGACTTATGGAGAGAAATTATTTCCTTAACTTAGCTTTCCAATTTGAGAACTGAGAGGTGCAGACAGAGCCTTGAGGTAACATTAGATTATTTCTACATTATTTAACTCCTCTTGTTCATATTGCCTCCAATGGAGAAACTGAATTTAAAATCCTTTGTTTCTCTCTCTCGACAATGTGACATCATATCCTCATATTGTTCGACTTCTGTTTTGTCTAAGGAGTTTGACCTGTTGCCCCCAGCTTCCTCACGTCACCCATCTCTGGGTGCAGTTCTGTTTGCATATAGGTTATCATAACCTGCATGCAAGTGAACCGCATCAGAATTTGCACTAGATAACTTAATCACTATTTTCTGGTGTAGGGTCTCTAATACGTGACACATGTTCTAAAAAATAAGATAGGAAGCATGACATCAGGAGGAGCTTGTTGGTGTTTGCATATTAAACTTCTGCATTAGCTTTTCTTGTGCACTTGTTATGTAACATGTGTTTACGGCATTATGTAACATAATTGTGTCATTAGAGCATATTTGTGTATTAGATTTTTTGTGCACATGTTATGTAACATGTGTCGTTATGTAACATAATTGTCATTAGTGCATATTTGTGTATTAGCTTTTTTGTGTACTTGTTATGTAACATGTTTGTCATTATGTAACATAATTGTGTCATTAATGCATATTTGTGCATTAGCTTTTTTGTGTACTTATGTAACATGTGTTTGTCATTATGTAACATAATTATGTCATTAACGCATATTTGTGTATTAGCTTTTTGGTGCACATGTTATGTAACATGTGTCATTATGTAACATAATTGTGTCGTTAATGCATATTTGTGTGTTAGCTTTTTTGTGTACTTGTTATGTAACATTTGTAGGTATTTTTGTTTACGTCATTATGGTGCACAATTATGTGAGTAATGCACGTCTGCATTAGCTTTTCTTGTGCACGTGTTACGTAACTTTTGTTTACGTCATTCGATGTTACCTCCTTGAGGTCGACCACTGACTTTATTAGTAGTAAATGAGAAAGTCCAAATTTATTGCCGCGTATTAATCTTCAGTTTGTATAGGTCCTTATTATAGTGCGGCAGGTTTTCTCAATATTCCATAAGAATCTTTCACTTAGTGATACAAGCACCAAGTGAAAGATTGTTTCAGGAATTATCTATATATTAATACAATAGTGTGTGTGTGTGTGTTCGTTCTTTGGTGTGTCACGCTTACGTCAGGGTCGTTTAATTATATTCTATTTCTTGTCATAAATAATTTTACCAAGAATTTTTCATAAGTTTTGGTTTCTGTTTTGACTATAGCTGATGGCACTTAAATCATCTATTTTCTTTTTTTTTTTATTTATTTATTTATTTTTTTTATAAATAATTTTATCAAGAATTCTTCATAAGTTCTGGTTTAGGTTTCGATTCCAGCTAATGCACCCATATATTCACCATTAAAGTACTTGTAGATATATCTTTTTTTTTTTAATTTTTGAAATCGCAACTTTATAATATATAAAAATCGATAGAACATTAACTCTATAATAATATATACAAAATCTGCAAGAATTAAAATATCATATTTAAACGTACTTTACGATCAGGCTTTACCGGGCGTTCATGTTAGCTTAGATAAATACTTTTGCAGTTTTAACAAAAGAGCTACAATAATATCAGAGCATCTCCATTTACACTTGACATCTACAGAATGTCAACATCACTATATTTCATATGAGTCCCCTGTGGAATTTCCATGGGTCCCGCTAGTTGCTATTAATAAAATAGTTTGTTTCATCTAAAATAAAATTACTGGAACAATTTTCTCAAACTCTATAAAATTATGCCAAAAAGTAAGAACAGAAAAGAAGTAATATTGTCAAGACTTGGAATAGGACACACAAAAATCATACGTTCCTCCTTGTAAAGAAAGCGGCTTCATTTTTGGATTTTTTATTTCGTGAACCTTTCCTGGTGAACTACTTTCTAACAAATTGTTTAAACCTAAAACTAACACAACACAAAATTGATAAAAAAAAACTTAAAACTGAATCAAATAGTCAAAAATATTCAAATCTAATTTACAAAAACTCACCATGTGTGTCTATTTGTGTCTCCATATTTTCAAACTATCTTTTCCAAAACTAAGTCGCAGAGCAGCACTCATGGCCTCAAATGATTAGGGTTCAAAACTGAAAAAAAGAAAAATCGTTATACAGTTTATACATTCATCTTAGTTTATTTTTAATTTTTATTTAGTCCATATGCGTGTCATGTTGGTACAGTGGTAACGTCACCAGCTTTGAATGCTGCAGTTTTGGTTTCGATTCTAGCTGATGGCACCCAAATAAGATTTTTTTTACTTCTGAAATCACGACTCTATAATATATACAAAGTCTAGACAAATTAAATTTTATGATTAGGCAAAGCCCCATCCCTCACTAGTACCTGAAAAAAAATGGCATCTCCAATTTCAAAATAAACAAATAAAAAAACGAATTACATATTTATGAATATATGTAAATGTATCTGTATATATGGATTAACGTGTGTGTGTGTATATATATATATATATATGTATATATATATATATATATATATATATACACACACACACACACGTTAATCCACATATATATATATATATATGTATATATATATATATATAAAGAGAAAGAAAATTAAAACTGTAAGTTGAACTTTATAATCAAAATTTATTGTTCGACTGAATGCTCCAGCAAAGAATTTACAAAGTCGTTATTCCGCGGAGTTTCAAAGAATGCTATTCTTATTCTCATCAGAGGACATAAAAAATCAGCATATTATATTTGTAGCAATGCTAGTATATGCTAATTAAGGCATTAAGTGAAACCGCAATTTATTGTAGTTATAAATTGTCAAATAAAGTGAAAAAATGTTGGATATGTAAAATATATATATATATATATATATATATATAAATAAACCGCATATAATATTTCAGCTTGCATGAAAATCCTCTCAAATTGATCCGAAATGCGAAATAGTTCTTTAGAGATAATGGATTCCAAAATAAGTTCAGCGTGACGATGCATATAATCTGATTGGAAAGTTTTCAAAACAGCTGAAATAGTGAAAATTATTTTTTCCGGCCAGTGCAGTAGCCCAAAGAGAAGTCTGTCCCCAGTCAAATGGGACCTAATAGTAAAGAGAGAAATCCAGTATGAGAACCTTCATCATCGGCTTAATTAGGAAAAGTGATAGAAAATGTGAAAAGTGATTGATATATATATATATATATATATATATTATATATGAGAGATTAATAATTCACTTGAAATGTTAATCAATTAGTATATACCAATTGTAATGGATTTAAAAAGAAAAAATGTTTTTTTTTGTTTTTTTATAAAGGCAAAATGTCTAAGCTCAATGAATATCTTTTGTGATTTCAGAGCATATACAGTGTAGTAGAATAGTTTGCAAAAATTCCAAAGACCAACTCATCTCTGTTGGTAATTTATTTTTTTCACGGAGCATACATTACAATATTGTTTGGAAATTACTTATATACCATATGTTACGACCATGTAATCCCTACAGCCACCAACTTGAAAATGCTGCTGTCAAACCTGACATAGTTATATGGAATAAGTTGGAGAGAGTTCTAACCTTGGTTGAAGTGAGTGTCCCTAATGATGGAGGTCTGAACAGAGCTGAAAGGGAGAAACAGACCAAGAAGGTGACGATGCTCTTCTAACTTCCAAAACAAACGATTGCTTTCGTGTTATGCTAACAGATGGCAGTTCTTTTTTTTCTTTTTTTTTATGGCGGCTTCAAATAACCAAAAGTTTTAGACCTATCAGAAAAAAGGTTAATTATTCTTTTTTTCTTTTTCTTTTTTAAGTTTATTATTTGTACATAGATACATATAAAGTTTATATTTAATAAAAATATCAGAAATACGACACCACAACACATCTCCATTAATCACTAATTGGCTAGGAAGTGGGTGTTCATTTTATGTTAAAATCTAAAAAAAAAAAATTTTTTTTTTTTTTTTTTTTTTTTTTCCAGGCTGTTTACATGTAATCGCCCCTAAAAAGTAGGATCTGATTATTTTTGACAGGGTAAACTACAATGTATGTGATAGTAAAAAATTTACTAAAAAGTCTTAAGGAACTAAACATTAAACTTTTCTTTGATCTAATAATAAAGAAAGGTATTATGAAATTTGAAGGAATGATATGCATTTTAAGTTGCTTTTACTATTTTACTCTCCGTTTTCAGATAGTACTCGAAGACTTTCCCGTCCGTCACAATTTGTTGATTGTTGCAACAAAACGAGCAACACCCACTTGTGTTTCATGTATCATATTCGAAGCTTTCCAGAAACAGTAAGTTATCAAAAAAAAACAATGCAGACATTGTTTCCTTTATTTCTAGTTATGTCCGTCAGTTTCAGTTGATCTTTTCTTTAATTTTGATCTTGAAAATTAACGAAATTGGTTAAATTGCTGCTGCTGTTTATTTGTTGTTGTTTAACACCAGTCATTCATTCATTTTGAATGAAACAGATGATTTTGTTGGCGTTCATTTCTCTGATATCTTTCTAGTTGGAATTCTTTCTAGAAAGACGTTAGATACTTATGGGAGAGACACTGGAAGATTGTCAGCATCCTTAAGTGAAAGTACTTCTTTAGAACGAACTGGATTTGAACTTGACACACTCAGATTGTCAGTCAGTGCCATTAACCACTGAGCCACTGTAACAGTAAGTTATAAAAAAACAATGCAGACATTGTCTCCTTTATTAATGTCCGTCAGTTCCATTTGACCCTTCCTTTAATTTTGACCTTGAAAATTAAGGAGATTAGTTAAGTTGTTGCTGCTGTTTATTTGTTGTTAAGTACCAGTCATTTATTCATTTCGAATGAATCAGATAATTTTGTTGGCATTTGTTTCTCTGATATAATTCTAGTTAGAATTCTTTTTAGAAAGACGTTAGATACTTACGGGAGAGACACTCGAAGGTTGCCAACATCCTTAAGTGTAAATTAGTGTTGTGCCGATGAATCGGAATCGGTTAAATCGGTAATTTTCGGGGAATCGGCATCGGAATCGGAAAAATGTGTGTATAATTTCCGATTCCAAAATCGATTCTTTGAATATTTTTTCAAAAGTTAATTTTCAATTGCTTGTACCGATTATAAATATTGTTTTCTTTTAAACTATTAGTAAAACTAAACTCTATAGATCTACGTACTCGTTATAGAATGAAGTTCTCATAACAAAATCACGTAATTTCATTAAATAGTTTTTGTTTTACGCTCCCTTGACTAATTATCGCAGTTTTTTTAGGAAGATTCCGAATTTCCCAAATCGTTTTTACGGCATAAAATAAAAACTATTTGATGAAATTACGTGATTTTTTTATGAGAACATCATTCCATAACGAGTACGTAGAATATATATATTTTTTATTATTTTTCGTTTTTTAACTTAGTGTAAACTGCACAAGCACCCTTTTTTAATACGTGAAGACAGTTTAGAGCTTCATCCTAGATCTAAAAATAATTTGGTTTTTAGTGGGTTTACAAATCTCGTCCAAAAGTAGAATTTCAATGAGGGGGGACTTTTAAATGTAAATATAATTTCTTTTTCAATCTGAAAAATTTCTAATTGTTTTCTCTTTATCTATTTTATCCAGACTTTGATAAAACCATTGT
>NC_136506.1:88439551-88737051 GCF_053919585.1 Euprymna scolopes
AAACTCTTTAAATATATACGAGGTTCCTTCAATAAATTTTTAGACCTTTTTCACATGGCCACTTTTATTAATAGTACACTCATGAAACTCTTTAAATATATACGAGGTTCCTTCAATAAATTTTTAGACCTTTTTCACATGGCCACTTTTATTAATAGTACACTCATGAAACTCTTTAAATATATACGAGGTTCCTTCAATAAATTTTTAGACCTTTTTCACATGGGCACTTTTATTAATAGTACACTCATGAAACTCTTTAAATATATACGAGGTTCCTTCAATAAATTTTTAGACCTTTTTCACATGGCCACTTTTATTAATAGTACACTCATGAAACTCTTTAAATATATACGAGGTTCCTTCAATAAATTTTTAGACCTTTTTAACATGGCCACTTTTATTAATAGTACACTCATGAAACTCTTTAAATATATACGAGGTTCCTTCAATAAATTTTTAGACCTTTTTCACATGGCCACTTTTATTAATAGTACACTCATGAAACTCTTTAAATATATACGAGGTATTTTCAATAAATTTTTAGACCTTTTTCACATGGCCACTTTTATTAATAGTACACTCATGAAACTCTTTAAATATATACGAGGTTCCTTCAATAAATTTTTAGACCTTTTTCACATGGCCACTTTTATTAATAGTACACTCATGAAACTCTTTAAATATATACGAGGTTCCTTCAATAAATTTTTAGACCTTTTTCACATGGCCACTTTTATTAATAGTACACTCATGAAACTCTTTAAATATATACGAGGTTCCTTCAATAAATTTTTAGACCTTTTTCACATGGCCACTTTTATTAATAGTACACTCATGAAACTCTTTAAATATATACGAGGTTCCTTCAATAAATTTTTAGACCTTTTTCACATGGCCACTTTTATTAATAGTACACTCATGAAACTCTTTAAATATATACGAGGTTCCTTCAATAAATTTTTAGACCTTTTTAACATGGCCACTTTTATTAATAGTACACTCATGAAACTCTTTAAATATATACGAGGTTCCTTCAATAAATTTTTAGACCTTTTTAACATGGCCACTTTTATTAATAGTACACTCATGAAACTCTTTAAATATATACGAGGTTCCTTCAATAAATTTTTAGACCTTTTTCACATGGCCACTTTTATTAATAGTACACTCATGAAACTCTTTAAATATATACGAGGTATTTTCAATAAATTTTTAGACCTTTTTCACATGGCCACTTTTATTAATAGTACACTCATGAAACTCTTTAAATATATACGAGGTTCCTTCAATAAATTTTTAGACCTTTTTCACATGGGCACTTTTATTAATAGTACACTCATGAAACTCTTTAAATATATACGAGGTTCCTTCAATAAATTTTTAGACCTTTTTCACATGGCCACTTTTATTAATAGTACACTCATGAAACTCTTTAAATATATACGAGGTTCATTCAATAAATTTTTAGACCTTTTTCACATGGCCACTTTTATTAATAGTACACTCATGAAACTCTTTAAATATATACGAGGTTCCTTCAATAAATTTTTAGACCTTTTTCACATGGGCACTTTTATTAATAGTACACTCATGAAACTCTTTAAATATATACGAGGTTCCTTCAATAAATTTTTAGACCTTTTTCACATGGCCACTTTTATTAATAGTACACTCATGAAACTCTTTAAATATATACGAGGTATTTTCAATAAATTTTTAGACCTTTTTCACATGGCCACTTTTATTAATAGTACACTCATGAAACTCTTTAAATATATACGAGGTTCCTTCAATAAATTTTTAGACCTTTTTCACATGGCCACTTTTATTAATAGTACACTCATGAAACTCTTTAAATATATACGAGGTATTTTCAATAAATTTTTAGACCTTTTTCACATGGCCACTTTTATTAATAGTACACTCATGAAACTCTTTAAATATATACGAGGTATTTTCAATAAATTTTTAGACCTTTTTCACATGGGCACTTTTATTAATAGTACACTCATGAAACTCTTTAAATATATACGAGGTATTTTCAATAAATTTTTAGACCTTTTTCACATGGCCACTTTTATTAATAGTACACTCATGAAACTCTTTAAATATATACGAGGTATTTTCAATAAATTTTTAGACCTTTTTCACATGGCCACTTTTATTAATAGTACACTCATGAAACTCTTTAAATATATACGAGGTTCCTTCAATAAATTTTTAGACCTTTTTCACATGGCCACTTTTATTAATAGTACACTCATGAAACTCTTTAAATATATACGAGGTATTTTCAATAAATTTTTAGACCTTTTTCACATGGCCACTTTTATTAATAGTACACTCATGAAACTCTTTAAATATATACGAGGTATTTTCAATAAATTTTTAGACCTTTTTCACATGGCCACTTTTATTAATAGTACACTCATGAAACTCTTTAAATATATACGAGGTTCCTTCAATAAATTTTTAGACCTTTTTCACATGGCCACTTTTATTAATAGTACACTCATGAAACTCTAGTCCCCTTTGAAGTAATCTCCTCTGGCTGCAATGCACTTGTACCATTCCAACAACTTTGGAAGGCCCATGGAAGTCCTTTTGTGTGAAGATGTCTATGGGCCTCCTCACATCCTTTTTCACTACATAATTTTTAAAATAATCTAATAGTGAATTACATTATTTTAAACACAGTACAACAATATAAGATCAAAGTGTAGTATCTGTTCTTCAGATACTGCACTTCAATTTCTTGTTCTCTGTCAGTGGAGGAGAAATCCTTCACAGCTGAGACAATTTTTATTTTTGTTCCTTTTCTCCACATTAAAAAACGACTCTGGTGTCTAACTCTGTCCTGTGGGGAGGCATTGTAAATAGGAACAATAACAAATAAAAAAAATTGCTAATCAGAAGCAAGGTTTGGTATTTCAGCTAAAATGCTATTGATATATTTATATCCTCTTTATATATATATATATATATTTATATAAAATAGGTTAAGAATTTCCAACGAAAGAAAGATGTATATTTAAATAAGGGAGTAGTCACAAACAATGTGTATTTTTACTACTCCCTTATATATATAAATTACAATAAGTTTACCAAGGTAATCAAAATGGTATACTTAAAATATATTATAAATATTAAAGAGTTAATATTTACAAGTACAGTAATCTCAACCAGATGTAAAAGCTCAATAAAACCGAAAAGGAAATAGAGCTTATAATAATTATATAATATTATACCAGGGGAAATAACTCATTCTTGAAATTATATTTTTATCATCACTGTTTTGGAAATCCACAATTGGAAAAATTTTGAGCCTGGAAACTGTTTTTTTTTTTTTTTTTAGTAGACCTGTTCTTAGAATATGGAATATTTTTTAATTTGATGGTTTTAACTAGAGTAGTTAGACGTTTTATTTCCCTTTTCATTGTTCTTTCTATTGAAAGAACTTGTATAGTTTGAAATGCACTATTTCACAGGAGTGAAAGAAAACCTAGTGTATGAAGTGTAAGAACATTCTTTATTATTCTATTATCTACTATTTACAATATTAGAGAGAATTGATATCAATATATTGGTTAGCGGGACCTCTACATAAAAAGCGATAATCCAGCTTTCGTGCGAGATGGTCCCGTGGTAGAGGTTTAGGTTTCTTATCATGGGGTCCCGATTTCGAATCTCGCTAGATTCAGCCACTCTGATGAGTCGTAGACGATGAAACACGTGTCGGTGAATGATTATATTTTAAAAACAATACCTATGCCGCTCCCCATTTAGGGGTACCAAATTGGTCAAAAGGAAAATTATTCCCAACTTGCATTTAGGTAAAAATGCGTTTTCGTATAAATTTATTCAAAAAGTATCACAAACCAACATCTGTATATTATTTTTTTTATATAGGCAAATTTCTATGTTTTCTGTTTCCATAAGATTCTTACACGTTTCATTGTGCGTATAACCAATGCTATCATCAGAGGCAGACATACGTTAGTGAATGAAATAATAATTAAAAAAAACAAAAAAAACACACTAAGAAATGATATCCAAAGAAAGATATTTGTACAAGATCAGTACACTCCATCACATGCCAAAAACATTCCAGTGTCATTTTTAATTTATTTTCTTTTTTACTTGATTTACAAGCAGTTTTCTTCATTTCAAATGGAATTTCTGTGTTTCTTTTTCCAATTTTGTAACTTTCATTTCTATTTTTCTCCTTAACTCTTTTCCCCCCTACAGATATTTGATTTCATTATCCGGAGCGTTGGCTATTATCAACGTTGTGCCTTGTTACGCCTTAGATGGTCAGTGGATTTGCCGTGCCTTCACTGAGATGACTTTACGTCCATTTATAGCGGATGCAGAAATCCGAAATTTGGTATATTCTGTCATTTTAATTTATGGAACCCTCATTCTGCTGGCGAACGTCACCATTGCGATGTGGACTCTGTTTTCATGACCTTTCAACCACAATGCACATTCACTAAATTGACTCGTACTCAATACTGTTGTCATTATCATCATTATTATTATCATTACGTTTCAATTAAAGTTTGTTTTATTGCCTGAAAGTTTGTGAAATAAAGTGTGTATGTATGCATTGCTACATATGGGTTGATCCATGTATGTGTATATAGATTGCTCTGTGTGTGATAGATAATCCTTTTAATTAGCTCTATGACAATTATATTATCAGAATAAGAATTTAATTATCTACACTAATTAAGCTGTAACTATATATATTTTTAATATATATAGTTACACTAAGGTTCAAAAGATTTTCTTTCTGTTTAATAATAGAAAGAAAAAGTAAGTCTTTGAATTTCAACAAAGTTTTTGCACTATATATATATATTGCCTTCTTGGCTATATATATATATAGTGCAAAACTTTGTTGAAATTCAAAGACTTTTTCTTTTTTATAATTTTTGTTTATTTTCTCCTGGATTTTTTTCATTACAGCTGTTTCGTTAGTGGGAAGGCAATTTTACGATTTATGTGTCCATAAAAATATCCTGTCCCCACCAACTTCTTCAGATGATTTTTCCATTTGATGTTATATATATACGTGCTCCTCTTAACAATGTGAAGCTTTCTCTATCTTTATAAGTTTGCTTTGTTAAAGATATCAATGAAGCTAACAAGGACCATAGGATATATGCACGGTGGCCCACTTAAAAGTACCCCCAAAAATGTTTAAATTACTTGCATTATTTAAATTACTTGCATTATTTAAATTACTTGCATTATTTAAATTACCCATGGCATTATTTAAATTACCCATGGCATTATTTAAATTACCCATGGCATTATTTAAATTACTGGCGTTATTTAAATTACTGGCGTTATTTAAATTACTTGCATTATTTAAATTACCCATGGCATTATTTAAATTACTGGCGTTATTTAAATTACTGGCGTTATTTAAATTACTTGCGTTATTTAAATTACTGGCGTTATTTAAATTACTTGCGTTATTTAAATTACTTGCGTTATTTAAATTACTGGCGTTATTTAAATTACTTGCGTTATTTAAATTACTTGCGTTATTTAAATTACTTGCGTTATTTAAATTACTTGCGTTATTTAAATTACTTGCGTTATTTAAATTAGTGTTGTAAAAGATGCTGGAAATGCTCCTTGTTGATGCATTTCTAGGCACATTTAACGTTTGCAGATACTGTCTGTAGATCTTCTCTGGTGATTCGCCTGATAGCGTTGGTAATGGTCTCCTTTAGTTGGTCTAGATTATGAGGATTATTTGTAGGAACTTTTTGTTTTAAATTGCCCCAAAGATAAAAAGCATAAGTCCGGGGAATGTGATGGTCATAACTCTGCTTATTGTTCTCTCTTCCGTAAACATGTCATGAACTCGTCTCTGTGAGACGTGTGGCATGTAGCGCCATCTTGTTGGAAAAAGAATTGCATTTTGTCTTATGGTGTCAGTTGGTCGTTAAGAGAAAGATTAGATAGATCAGGCTACCTTTAAGTGGGCCGCTTAATCTGAAAAACAATGATCTAGAGAAAGACTAGAAAGATCGGGCTACTTTTAAGGGGACCACCCTGTATATATTAGTGATGGGACAATTTCAAATTTTTCCCCGATTCTGGTACAATTTCTGATTCCAATTTTTTTATGAATCTCTAAATATTCAACTATAAAGTTACTATTTTCTCGCGATTACTATAAAAATACATGTGAAATGTGCATATATTTTCTCAAGCGTAAATACACACTTGTGTGTGTATGATGGGGGTGATCTTCAGCTTTTCTGTTCACTGGTCGTTTAAAATCAATATTTATTTCATTATTACTACCAGCAGTGGAAGATTTTGTTTTAAACAAAATTTAAATAAAAAAGATAACAATTCCGATATCACCAAAAGTCTTTTTTTTTTCTCTATATCAATTAATCATCGTCCCAACACTATGATATATGCAATTGGGGATATGTTGAAAAGAAATCAAAGTGCTCGATCACCAAATATGCAAGGGCTAAAATTAAAACTATGTCTATAGTTTTTAAATAAATAATTTGTGTGTGTGTGTGCGTGTGTGTATTTAGGCAGCATTTTTGCATTTAAACAAACATTGTTCAAAATCAGCTTTAGTTTAATTATATATTTTTTGATTTTTCTGATCTTTTTTTGTTATGTAAAAATCAAAAAGAAATTAACAAAGTTATTAAAAGATATTAAGAAATAAGTAAATAAAATGGAGCTCTCTGTTATTTTAATAATGTTTGCTTATATATATATATATATATATATATATAATGCATAGTTCTTAAAAACAAAACCATGACTAGAGTTCTCAATTATTGGCGAAAGAGTAAAAAATAAACAGATACAAGCTGGATATTATTAACGAACCAAAAATTTTATATTAAGTGTCGATAATAATCAGCCTTCGGTAAAAAGCAATAAAATCTATTCAAATCACTTAGTCTCAGTATGAAACCATTGGTTCTGTATCTATTGTACGTGTGTATGTAGAAAAGGAAGGGGGTGTTTTTGTCTATGCAACCTATATGGAGCTACTGTCCTTCCTATTTAACCAACAAAATATTTACTATTAATATGATCAGTTCATTATCTGAGTTGGTCATATATATATATATATATATATATATATAAAATAAATCACTTTTTTCTTCACCCTATTCCCTCTGCTTCACTTTTTGTTATCAAGTAAGATCTATGACTTACTTGTAGTTTCATTAAATACTTTTGCAAGCAAAATCCGATCCCACATTTTGCTAAATCCTACCCTCTGATGAGAAGGAAAGTATTTCTTCGAAACTCCAGATTAAGGACTATCCACTTTAGTGTTTCCTTTTTAAAACTAAATGTGTTTTTTAACTCTTTAAGTTTTTTTTTTTTAACATGTTTTATTAACTACTTATATATATATATGATGATTGCAACGTCTTGTCAGACGAGTGCCACTCCCTCAGATATTTAAAATCCATGAGCCCAAATGCCTGAGGGAGTATCTATACAAATATGATGTTACAGAGTCTTAGCTTTGTACGACAGCTAAGTCTCTCTCTCGGTTCAAAATATTGAGATCCAGCAACAAGCAAGAGCAAGATAGCCAGCAACAAATTAAACTGCAGACCAGCTTAATGCGGGTAACGGTCTTCCGCTTTATGGTTTTTTAAATCAGAGATTTGCTTCTCCTAGAAAGGCTGCCTTCACCACGGCTTACGGGAACCCTCTCCACCCCAATACACATATACACACACACACACAAATATACACGGTGCTAGTTGGCCATTGACCCAGAAAAAGAGTTCGTTCGCCCTTTGTGGTCAGGTCATGTCATGTGCTACTGGTACCATGTAACCCAGTACTACCTGCCTCATGGTCGGGTCACCGGCGACTAAACTGGTTCCCTCACCAGACTTATTTTGGTGAGGAGGGCGGCTAGTCTCCCTGAAGGATTAAAAACAAGACCTTCCAAAGGGCGAATGAGATATATATATATATATATACACACAGTATAATCACATTGACACACTGGTTCCTGTCAGATCACTTAAGCAACATTGAGCCTGGTCAGTACTAAAATGAGTGACCATTTGGGAATTCCAGGTGCTGTATGTGCTCTCCGCTTATCTCGGCATTTGTTTTGAGTCGGTTTCGGGCCTCTCCTTGCCACTGGACTCAAAGTGCCAATTCAGGTGATCTGTGGTTGGGATTGCACAACCCTTGCCTCATAATTACATGCACAGCTACCCTTACAGGGGGTATCCATTGTCTTTCAAGACTGAGCAGAAACCTCAATTGCATAGAGAAAGATTGCGACTTGATCTAAACCAAAAATAAAATATGCACCAGCTCTACTTTTTTTTTTTTATTTATTTTTTTTTATTCAATTTTCACCCCAAACAAGGCACAGTGCCACTTTGAAGCAGGGGGCTACTATTAGGGACTTAATTAGCGGGGTCGTTATGAAGGGAGAAGAGTAGAAAGATGTTTGTTAACATTACACTTGAACTTCTGCATATCATTGCAGTTGGGAAAGCAGAATCCCGGAAGGGAGTTCCAAAGACCCGCAGTTCTGGGGAAGAAACTATTGGAGTAAAAGGCTTTCTTGCACCTAGGGATCTCTACTGTAAAGGGATGAGACTTAGTAGCTTGTCGGGTTTATCGGGTGTAGTTACGTCGGGGAGGTACAAGTGTTTGCAGTTCGTCAGAGCATTCACCATTAAAGTATTTGTAGAACAGGCAGAGGGGTGCAACATCTCGTCGATGGGACAGAGGCTGAAGCCTAGATGACAGTTCAGGACCTATCAGGTTGGCGACTCTTTTTTGAACCCTGTCCAGGAGCGAGAGACAAGCAGCAGATGCACCAGCCCAGATGTGACAACAGTACTCCATACATGGGCGAATGGTTGCCTTATAAGAGGTATAGGATACTGTCTACTAATAATTACTTTAGTGTTGAGCACCTTTTAATCCCGTAATAATGTTGGGTAATGGTGTTATCAAATTATCGATGAATAAACTGACAAAAAGGATGTAGATAACATTTTACGATGAACAGTGTTTTGCTGGAGCTGAACTGAAACGATGCCGTGAATATATCTCCATGTCATTTTGAGGGGATAACAATTACTTGTACATTAAGGGGCTAGAGGAGTTTATATAATAGACAGTCTGTAAACATTTAAGAGTTCGATAAACATTTAATGACAGTAACAAGCGGGACGAATTCACAAACCTGTTTCTTTGAAAGATGACGCCACACAATTATGTTTCATATAACATTTATTCACACGCCGTGTTAACATTTCAAAGATTACAACGTTTTGATTTCATATTTTGATCTTGACTTCACTGGCTTCCACAGTGTCTTCTCCCAGACCTTTCTTGATATGCTTCTTTTCAAGCTCTCTCTTAAGATTCATGTCCTCTTACGTTTTTATTTATTTTTTTTAATTCAGTTTTCACCCCAAACAAGGCATATTGCCCCTTTGAAGGAGGGGGCTACTATCGAGGACATAAGTTGCGGGGATATTATGAAGGGAAATGGGCAGCAAGATGTCTGTTCACATTACACTTGAACTTCTGCATATCAGTACAGTTGGGAAAGTAGAATCTCGGAAGGGTGTTCCAAAGACTTGCAGTTCTGGAGAAGAAACTATTGGAGTAAAAGGCTTTCTTACACCTAGGGATCTCTACTGTAAAGGGGTGGGACTTAGTTGCTTGTCGGAGGTAATCACGTCGAGGAGGTACAAGTGTTTGCAGTTCGTCAAAGCATTCACCATTGAAGTATTTGTAGAACAGGCAGAGGGATGCAACATTTCGTCAATGGGACAGAGGCTGAAGCCTAGATGACAGTTCAGGACCTATCAGGTTGGCGACTCTTTTGAACCCTGTCCAAGAGTGAGAGACAAGTACCAGATGCACCAGCCCAAATGTGACAACCATACTCCATACATGGGCAAATGGTGGCCTTATAGAGGTATAGGATACTTTCAGGCGTAAGTAATTTTCTAGCACAGTAGAGAAAGCCCACCTTCTTTGCAGCAGCCTTGGCAATCCAAAGTGACCTCTATGTCTGACTCGAGGTCAGACCTAATTTTAAATTATTGTTTGTGCTAGTTATGAATAGGGCTATGACAATAGAATATTCTTATCATCTGAAGTATATATCCGACACAGTAAGACAACCAAGAACTGCATCACTCTATATAAAAGCATATATATATATATCAACGGATACACACTAGAGTCAAAACAATGAAAAGAATATGCTGTTGTCCTAGCCCTAGTTATGAAAACTAACATTCTTTTTTTTTCTGAAAACATTGTTTTTATTTATCTAAAATTCCTTGTTATTGTTTGTAGAATCTAGTCAAGTTAAATCCTAAAACGTCATTTTCCCCATATTTGTCCTTGAATTGCATTTTTCTCTTTTAAAACAAATCTAATTCAATCTACATGATAATCTTGTTCAAGTAATTCTACGATGCCTATAATAATAATAATAATAATAATAATAATAATAATAATGCTAATATGCAATAAGCTTAACTTCATCTTATATATTCAGGAATAAAATGAGAGAATTTAGACATAATAAACTTGAATAAGGATAATCTATGAACTTTAAAAACCAAAATTAGATTTTAGAAAAAAAATCATGCCATAGATGAAAGGAGTTATATTTGAAGGCTATGGCAATGCAGTCTTGTAGGGGAACACCATTGAACATGAGTGAAAGAAAAAACGAATGACAATATTAAAGGAATTTCAATAATTTTCAGTTATAAAATGTGTTTATTTACCAAGATGGTAGGTGTAAAGTTTCCAAATTTCATGGACTTGTACTTAAATGTTCCTCTACAAGATTACATTGTTATAGTACTAGAACAAAATTCCTTTCACGTGTGTGTGTGTGCGTTTTACTGAAGATCAGGAAAAACATCAGTACAGTCAGTTTCAAATCCAAACAAAGAGGATTTATATCTGGTCGCCTATGTCACTCTTTTTAGCCTCTGTTTTATAGGCAACCAGATATTGGTCATCTTTGTTCTCATTTGAAACCGATGGTACCACTGTTTTTCAAATCTTCTGTAAACACAGATATAGATATTACATTCTTATTTTAATATTTTCTTTATGATCAAACACTCTGCTGGGGTACTCTCCCACAAACTTGCATATATAAAGAAAGAAAAAGATTCTAATGTGTGTGTGCATGCTAGCAGGACACTCAGCATTACCCAGTCTTAAATATATTTGAATTTATACAGATTTCGTATTTATTATTATAAAGCCAATTCTATATTTATTATATTGTACCCAATATATAGGTTTACTAAACTGCCTAGAAAAATCTGACAAGTGTGAGATCCTTATTCTGCATAAATACCTGAAAATGTATTTGGATAATTTTTTTTTCAATTTTTTGATTATTAATATATTTCGGTAATATAGATACACCATTTTTTTTTTTTTTTTTTTTTTTTTTTTTTTTTCCTGCAACGTTGGTTGTTAATCCTTGCTGGATTAATCATTTTGTCAGATCATTTAATTTCACTTGAAATATTCGACACATTCTCTTAACCTATTAATTCTGCATCTACGATATTTCTAAACTACCAGGAATTACTAGAAACTGATATATAAACTTTTTTGACTGGTGTTAACGTTTCACATTACGGCTGCCTCTTGAATATTTCTGTGAGGCCATAACTACAATTAAATATAGCTATAACAATGAACACTGAAGATAGCCTGATATCAAATGATGACTGTTGTTAATGTTTAAAATTCGTGTTGAGAGAACGCTCATCCCATGTGATAAGAAAAAGAACCAGAGAGCATTGTAGTCTTTGATGTAGAAATATTGGATCCATCTTCCGAGATGTTATAGCTCAAAAATTAAGTAAAAGGAAAACAAAATATCTGTAATTCATTGAAGGTGGGAGTTGTCCGAAATATTTCATTTATATGGTTTTCATTTATTGAAAAAACAAAAAATCATCGAAATCAGTTTATTTGCTGTTTTGTTTCTGAATTTTGAGATGAGGATTGCTTATTCTTATTTGGATTCATTGGACTACTGTTCTCATCTTGAGTGTCATTTTCACATTTCGGTTGATGTAACCTCCAACCTTCTTCAGGTGTATCTTGTTGAACTCAGGAATGTTTCTGTCATTCAAAATTCTGTCCAAATTCTTGAGTCTAACAAAAACTATTTTTCATTTGATATATAATTTTGTGACTGATGTTGGTTTTTTTATAAGGATTTCAGTTAAAATACATATTGTGATGTCATAATATACTCCTCTTTTTCCTCCCCCATATTCTCTCTCTCTCTCTCTCTCTTTCCTCCCCCATATTTTCTCTCTCTCTCTCTTCTCCCCGATATTCTCTCTCTCTCTCTCTTCTCCCCGATATTCTCTCTCTCTCTCTCTCCTCCCACTTCTTTCTTTCTCTCCTCTCTCTTCTCCTCCATTATCTCTCTTTCGCTTCTCTCTCTTCTCCTTCATTATCTCTCACTTTCTCTTCCTCCGCTCACTCTCTGTTCTTCTCCACACTTTCTCAATTTTTCTTCTTTCTTCAACTTCATTCCTTCCACCCTCTCTATCCTTCCATTCTTGTGATATCATGATAATCCATCCGTTTTTCTCTTTTCCTTACTCATTGTGACGTCATTAGAAACACTTTTTTTTTTCTTTTACTTATTTACATAATTTCATTTCTCTTGCGAATCCAGAGGACGTGTGAATGGTGACAAGCAAACAAGATAATGACATTTGCAAAAAAGAAAATAAGATTTTTGTGAAAGATTTGTCATAACAAACGTTGATTTTTTTTATTATAGTGATTTTTACATCGCAAGTTGTAAATATATCGATTATGATCGTATCATCCCCTCCCCTCCTTTTAAAGCCCGAGTGTTTCGGTATGAGCTTTCATTTTATTTTGCTTTTATTATTTGGGTTCAAACATTTGTACAACTTTTTTTTCTCACACGAAAGGGGAGATAACTAATGAAAGCTTCTCTCTTGAAACGGCAATAAATATGGGATAAATTATTTGTAAATACAAATTCTTATCTTTTTCATTTTTTTTTTTTTTTTTTTTTTAACAAATTTTGGTAAAAGTACAGAATAATTAACATTCGATAAATGCTTTTTTTTCTTTTCTTTTTTTTACAAGGGAATCGCCACTTATCAAGACCCAAAGGCCATTCGAGGATTAGGGTTAATGAATGTAAGGTAGTATTCGTTAATGGTGTAAATTGGGTAGAATTTGATTATTTATGGGTACGGCTCAACAAAAACTTGTTTACGTTGGATTTGAAGGCTGCCATGTTGTATTCAACCAGGAAGCAGGCTAGCAGAACAGTTCCACAGGCGGGCAATTCTGGGAAGGAATCCTTGTTCATGGAATTTGCGTTTAGATTTAGGCACAGAGTGGGGGAAATTGTATATAGTGGTTGTAGTTAATCGATTGTTTTTGTGAAAGTTTGGCAGGGGGGAATGCTTAAACATATTTTAATTTATGCAGATTGCCTATTAATTATTACAGTCAATTCTCTATTTAATATTACATTGTACCTAATATATAATACTAATTTCTAAAGGTTAAAAAAAAAAAATTACTTAGGTGCTATCAGCTAGAATCGAAACCAAAACATTTAGTGCTCCAATTGCATTTCCTATCAATGTAGCTATCGAGAGATAGGTAAGAAAGATTTAATATTAAACGACTTAATGAAATGTATTTCGGCATGCGTAGAAAGAAGTAAAATATGTCAAAGTTGAAAGTTTTTTTATTTCAATTTGACGACATGTCTGTATGCGTTATTCATCGATCCAAAGATTTCACTTGTTAATAATCATTAGAGCTGTGACAACAGCATATTCTTGTCATTGTTTTGACTCTTGAGTATATATCCGTTTTATGTTTTTTATATAGACTGATGTGGTTCTCAGTTGATTGACTGTGTCTTACTGTGTCGGATATATACTCGAGTCAAAAGAATGAAAAGAATATTCTGTTGTCAACACCCTAGTAATCATACACTAAGGATGGTTTATATTTCCTGTTAATTTCAATTCTTGATTTTGCTGGTTACATGTTGTTGGATGCAACCATCTAACCTAAGGGTCGGTCTGCCAACTTCTTTTTACCATGGATACAAAAAAAACTCTGTCTTTCTTTTTTTAACAGCTATAAAAAGTTTTTTTTTTACCCCTAAAAAGGTTTTCTTTATATAGAAAAGTGTTATAAACGTTAAAATTTAGAGGATTTGATTCTAGTGCGTTTGATATCTTTTTTTTTTTTAAGTGTTTATCTGTACTTTTACTTATTTTTTATTTTTTTTTTTTTTTTTATACTTTCATACTTTTAAAATTAAAATAATTCACTTGTGTTTTTATTTCCACATTTTTTTTTGTTTTTTTCTTTTTCCAGTGTTAAAATGTTTAAAAAATTATTAGTGCTTTTTCCGGTTAGCACTTGTAACAATAAACAAAAATGAAGAAAAACTTTTCTATTGTATCTGCTTGTTACAGAAAGATTTTTATATTCCAAAAATCACAAAAATTGATAAAGTATTTTTTTTTTTTTTTACCGATTAGTGACAGATGAAGCCATATTTCCCTAGAGAATATAATAAAGGGAAGTAATCAGTGAATATTTTGACAGTTTCCACATGCATTAGGGTTGTCTGCAATTCATTGATTTAAAAAAATTTTTTTCTTTAATTTCATCGAAACTATAATTTGATTTTCTTGAAAAAAAAAAAAAAACAAACATGTTTTTAAAGTATAAAAAACGACTTTCTCAAATTATGTGATTTTTGGAAACTGTCATCTTCGTCTCGTAACTGATACATACATCATGCTTTCTTTAATTTTAAATGTTGCCATGAATGCCAATCTGAATAAGCAAATAATCAAATGTCATGGAATGGAGATGGCATATTCCAAAAATTGATCAAGTCGTTCCTTTTTATTTACAAAAAATAAAGTTGCCATTTTTTACTGACAAATGAGGCAGTTTTACCAGACAACATAACAAAGGGAGATAATCGGTTGTTTTGATGGTTTCTACATTAATTGGTGTTGTCTATCCTTGTTTCACCCTCATCAAAACAATAAAATTTGATTTTTCTTGAAAAAAAAGAAAAAAAGCTACTTGATCAAATTTTGTGATTTTTGGAAATTTTCATCTTCGTTCGATAACTGATACAGAAGTGTCTGCATGATGTCCGTATTTTCTCTAATTTTAAATGCCGCCATAAGTGCCAATCTGAAAAAGAACCAAATTATTCCAAGATTTTTAATAAATCCAAGCAAAATATACAAGTTTTCTTGTTTTATTTGTCCGTGTGTTACCAGTTTATGTGATAAATTTGTGATGAAAACTAAAGTTATGCCAATCGATACCCACTACATCAATTCCTTTTTTTTTTTTTTTTTTTTTTCAAATAAAGTTGCTTCTGCATATTTTAGTGGAAACTTTTGTTTTCATGGAGGATGATGACCCTTCTCTTATTCAATTTCAGCCAGATGCACGCAGGCACAGCCAACTCTACCAGGTGACTTTCTTCATGCTAACGTGTGATATTATCATATAATGTAGAAAATAGGAACCCCATGTTGTCCGTTGATAACTGTAGCTCACGGCAGGTCAGTGATTTTTCTTTTTGACCTGATCTATTTTCGCCTGGCTGCGACTTCAATTTCTCTTGGGGGGGGACTTCGAGCACCCAACTACCCTTGACTGAACTCTAGTGTCCACTGAACTCTTAAAACCCTTTGTCAATCCTAAATACATCTCTATTGTTCAGTCCTTTGCCATTTTTTTAAGAACTTCCTAATTATTTGCGAATTGTTATCTTCGTAGTTGTTTCACCAAGTTTCGGCTAACTCAGCTTCTGTTAATCACCTGAAGAAGGCCAGAGGATAAGTTGGCTGAAATGTTGTGAAACAACTGAGGATGAGTCGACAAAAAACTAAATACACAAATTATTCATCTAAAAGGATTCCAATAAAAAAAAATACTTATCTATTGTCTACTAATTTCCTCTTTCGTTTACCGCCCCTCCTAAAGGGGGGGGGCAGGGGCTCCTATAGTATCACGTTTTTCCAGATCGATCCGCCATCCAACAAAAATGCCTACAGTGCTCCTTAAGGATAACTTTCTTTAACAAAGTCTGATACACAGAAAAAAACGTTGCAAAACCAATTGTGTGTTAATATGGCATCTACCAGTACTCGGCACTAACTTTTGCTGACCATCAGATCAAGTGGTTATTGTGAGAACTGATGTCTGTGTTCATATGAGAAAGTGAGGTCAAAGTTCATTTCAGCTGAAAGACATTACAGCTCAACTGTTCAGCTTCGTCAACACGGTGTGCATAAGCTCTAGTTAGGTTGATCAAAAGACATTCGATAATGATTTATATTATTAACGTTTTTTTAAATGTTTGCTCCTGGAAAGCAAGGTCAGAATGGTGCGTGGTGGCTCAAATAATTGCATTTTGTTGATCGTTCTTTTGAGTTTTTTAGCCGGTAAAAATAGCTGCTAAGGCATCAAAATTAAAGAAAATTTAAACTTGTCCAATTTAAGTGTTCTTGTACACATGTTAAAGTTGGTTCATTTTTAACCATTTCTTATTCATCTGATGATAGCTCAAACGGTAATGACTAAGGCTGGAGTGTTATGTTTTGATTCTTGCTGATGGCACCAAAGTCTTTTTTTTTTTTTTCCAGTTTTGAATATATTTGGGTACAATATAATGTATAGTAATCCAATAATAATTACTAGATCTGCATAAATTAAAATATACTAGCATGCTGCCCTGTCACTTAAATATATTTGATTAATACAGACTTTGTGTTTATTATTATTATACTAGCCCGGGTATTTGGAGGTGTGTGTTGAGCCCCCCCCCCCCCAAAAAAAAAGAGAGGTAGTGGGCAGGCTCGAACCCGTGACGCAAAGGCAGGAAAGAAAGTGAAAGAAAACCTGACGTCTTACTCCTATTCCATGACGCGATCTCAGAAGTTTGGACAATTGAAGTAAAGTCATTCCAACTGATACAATGACTTGCAAAAATGGCGGCACAAAAAAAAAAAAAAAAAAAACACCTTGTAGAAAAGTGACTAATGGAGGGTGAAAGAATTAATGTTTTTACCCAACTTTTTTGATATTTCTCATCCGAAGGGTCGTACTTCAAAATAATACCAATCTTGTGAAAATATATCGCCTCTGTCAAGTTTTAAGCAGACATACATTTAAACAGACAGGGGAGATTTATATTATAGATTAGTCTGGTTGCCCGGGTGTTTGGAGGTGTTGAGAAAAAAAAAAAAAAAAAAAAAGTGGTAGTAGGAAGGCAGGTAGGCTCGAACTTGTACCATGAAGGAGGAAAAATACATGAAAAAAAAAAAGAGAATAAATCAAAAAAAAAAAAAAAAAAAAAGCGACCTCTCCCTGTAGAAAAGTGCCCAGTTCAGGATGAAGGAATTAATGTTTTTGGCCAATTTTTCAATATTTGTCGTCCGAAGGGTCAAGCTTCAAAATGATACGGATCTCATGAAAATCCATTACCTCTATCGAAAGTTTTTGCAAGGCATACAAACATACATTTAAACAGATTTTTTGCCCTTTATATGGACCCAATATTGATTTAAAAAAGAAAGAAAAAAAAAAAAAAAACTTGTGCGCCACCATCGAGAACCAAAACGTTTAGCTTACAGTTTACTTTTTCCTGACATTAATGTCTGAGCTATGAAGACATTTGCTGCAAGGCTAAAAATTAAAACATGAACCTATAACTGTTAACGCATGCATATTTGTAATGCTGTCGTTTAAAATTTTTTTTTTTTTTTTTTTTTTTTGCACAGATCCCCACCCCACCTAAAACCGAAATATGAAGTTTCGCATGGGTTCGAATACCCTATATATTAGTTTTTGGTCTACAGACATAAAACTTGACAGGAGTTTGATAGGCAAAATTTTCTAAACAAATATATATTTGCATATATAAATATATATAAAGAAAGGTTTGTGTTTACTATAACTTTTTTACAGAAGTATAAATCATGTAGAATATCTGCATGAATATAATTACACGTAAGATGATCACCTATAAAAAAAACTAATAGGGAATTAAAATGAATGTTTAAAAGAATATGCAAATCAGCTAGATTTTTTTTTTTTTTTTTTTTTTTTTTTTTTGGCCATGTTAAGGGTAATATTCCAGTTGAGGAGATGAAGCACAATTTACAAACGTCTGAGGAAACAATCCCGATAAGGGTATAAACATGATATACAAAACGTTAAACTCTGAGGGGAGTTAGCATCTCTACTTCTGCGTGAAGCCTCCCATCTCTCAAGATAACATTCGTTCTGAAGTTTCTCTTCAATCTTTTGAATCACCAGTGTTCCTACTTACTTGCCTCCCCATAAGGGCAGAGTTAAACAAGGTCGTTTTTTTTAATATGGGGAAAATCCAGCTCCCCCCAAAAGTGGGGCACTCTGAATAGGAACAAAAATCAAAGTTGCTTCAGTCTAGAAGGATTTCTTCTCCAATAATCGAGAACAGGAAAGGCGAAGTGTAGCATTAGAACAAAAATGTTTTTCGCCAAAAGACGTGTTTCTTAAATATATTGACTTTTCAGTTGGAAGCTGAATACATCTGGTTACGTTTTGGCTTCCTACCAGAATTGGCCACATCCCCTTGCAACGTGCTACTCCGGGTTTCCGTGGTCTTCTCTTTCATCTCTTCCAGCTGTGTTGTCTTGCACACACTCGCAGCTGAAAATGTGCAGTAGTTTACAAGTGTAAAAGAAAAAACTAAAAACAGCTAAAAGAAAAAAAAAGCTAAAGTCCATATCTACGTAGTCTGTTGAAGCCGTGTTCACCAGTTGATGTTATCATCTCTATTTGCTGAGCGACCACCTGCATTCAAATGGTAACTGTCACAAACCCAAGACTAATCTGTTGCAAAACTTATTGACATTTCTTAACTGTCCATAAGGTTACTGTTGCTGATACCTCTTGATCAACAATCCTGATTTAGTTTTCTTTTGTGTTCCTTTGAACAACTTCCATATGATACAACCACATGGTCCCCTGCAACATTGTGTGCCACAGTCTCTTCCTTCATCTTCTCATGGCCATATCGTCGTCTTTCACATTTATGCACAGGTTCACAAGTATAAAAATAAATACAAACACTGGTTCAATACTTTCTTTACATAGTCGTTGCACCCTCTGTGTGTGTGTAACACCATCGTCGGAAACTACACTCTAAGCATTATGGTCTCCATGTACGTTCTTTCAAATCTATCAGCTCATATTGATCTGTTCAAGCTCTCTTGAGCTGGAGTTTCTTCGTATGCAAATTTGGAAAAATGAAAACAAAATGTATGTATGTGTGTGTATATGTATATATATATATACTAGCAGTATTACCCAACCTTGTTCAGGGGTTGATTTAATGCCATTTTTATGTTTATTGTCTGTATCTTTGGTAAATTCAATATTTTCTTTTTTTTTGTAATCCTAAAATTATTTTAGTAAAGTTTGGTTATATTGACACTTTACTGATCAATGTAGCTTCCACGTAGTGAATGCAACGTGTCACCAATAATCTAATTTCTCCCCTTAGCAGTTATTCTTCCAGCTCAAAACCAAATACTATGGTAAGTTTTTGGGAGCCATGTTGTCTTTAACTGTATGCGAAAGAAACCACAGGATCAACATGGACTATCGATTCGTTGTAACAATTTATGTCATTGTATAGTTCTACAATTAGTCAACTATGGCAAAAAATTCCTTACCTTATGCTGCCGGGCATACGACTTGTGCTTGGTTGTTGGGGCATATGTTTTGTTAAACTGACATCTAAGAAAATTCTGAATCACATTTTCACTAAATATGTGTGTAGACTGTTTTGCAATTTCTTCAGGATCCGTTGTTTGTTCAATGGACATTCAAAAACAGAACAATAATTTACTTTTGTACTGCTAAAATTTTATTCCACAGCCAACACAATTGTTTAGGGTTGCTCATAATGAATCTGATTTTGCAGAGTTGGCAACCAAATAAAGACGAAAGAATTATAAGAACCGAATGCTTCTGAATATATTTAAGGGCACTTTAGCTTTTTCTAAATTCACATTTTTACTCTGTTTAATCAGTTTCAATTTCTCTTTCCCATAGAGGTTACTGTGTAAATACATGAAACTGTTTTCATTTTGTTACAAAAGAAAACTTCATGTAAGTGAACTCTGTACTGGATGCTGGCAAAGTTTAAGCAATAAACACAGTTAATAGAGAGGAGAAATTGAGTTGTAGAATTGTTGAGAAATTATAAAACCTCTTTGAAAACATTTTTAGCAAGTGTTTTAGGAGAAAACACATCGTTTGGATTGTGAGCTTGAAGTTACGTTTGTCTAAATAAATGTGATTATAAGTTTAAACTGAATTCAAGTTAAATAAAAAAAAAAATGGAAGAACTATTTTTAAATATAAAAAAATAGTAAGTTTGTACAATTGAGGCAATACCGTCTATGAATTTCTGAGTGAAAGAAGTAAATGGTTCAATTTTATGAATAATCGTAATTCCAATTAACGGAAGATCAATAAGGAGTTATGGTCTAAAGCCAAAAAAAAACAAACTGTAAATAAAAGAAAGGAAGAAAAGAATAAAGAAAGAAAAGAAAATATGCTGTAATTGTCATGTGTGCGTCGATTGTAACCGAATAGTAGTAGTGTGACAGTTACGTCACCCGCGTGTCGTCTAGTGGTGGAACGCTCCCCGATCGTTTGTCTCCTTGATGAGAATGTCAGCGGCCAGTACCTGGAAGAGACTCGTCGAGCATTTCTGCTATCATGCAAAACAAATTAAAAAAGACAAGTCGATATTTGTTTTTTTTTCTTATGCAAAATTCCTTGTTATTCAGAAAGGTTACAATCGTCGTTTCGTGATTCGCTATTAAATTAGGGACTGGTCGTTTGTTAACTGCAAAGTTCTTTCTAAAAACTAAATAGCTACGGGATAGGGTCAATCGATGAGGCAGTCGGCTTTTTCGCTCGGTCGAGCCCAGAGGAGCAGATCTCTCTCTCTGTGTCTGTCTGTCTCTGTGTGTCTTGCGCTCAAAACTCGCTGCTTATATTGTGGGGGCGGGAACTATATCTTCTTCCTGACCGTCTTCCTTTTTCCTCTCCTTCGGCTCTTTAGCCAATCAGGATGCCGGAACCGCTGTCACTCAAATCTTCACCAGGCGGCCTATGCCCAAAAAAGGGACTGTTTTTTCTTCTTCTGTTGGCAATCGAGTAGAATAGGCGGACCCCCAACATCAGCCGGCGTGTGCCTAATGGAATTTGACGGGCCATTAAAACCAGAATGGTCTCGTTCAATTAACTTTGAGGGATCATAAAAATGACCCAAATCCAACTCCACAAAGGCCACGTGTCTTTTCAATAGAGGCCACTTACCCACCAGGGAGCAGCCAACAATGGTCGCTTTGTAAATTGGAATTTCATTGGTACCCTTCCGCCACTCACGTATTTGGCGATCGGCGCCGGGCTGTTATGGTCAATTAGCGTTTACCGCTCTCTTGGCCAAAAGAAGTATCCTTCACAAATACCATTCTGGCCCGTTCTAACTTTTTTTCCTTTTTATTTTTTTTATTTACAACTGGGTTTTTTTTCTACACCTGTTGTCCGTCCCACCACCTCCTCTTTTCTCGGTTGCATGTTACTGCTGTCAGTGTCTATCCCATTGGGTGCATTTAGCTTGCAGTTTACTGCACCTTTGAGCCTGTCTCAGTAGTACCAAACGCTGTCGCCTAGCTAAGCAACGGACTGGAAAAACGCTGTAATTGTTGTGGGTGCGTCGACTTTGAGTGGTAATAGTAGTACCAAACGCTGTCACGTCGCTTAGCAACGAACTGAAAAAATGGCTGATCATTTTAATGTGCATAGTAAAAAAAGGCAAAGCTAATATTAGTTGCCGATACTTGTAGAAAACATTTTGATGCAATACCTACCCTAAAACACTGCTAGAGACAATGAGTACCTTTGTGCAAAATTTCATAAACATCGATCCAGGCATTTTTGAATCTATAGCGAACAAACTCACAAAGACAAATTTGCATTTATATAATAGTGTTATATATATATATATATATATATATATATATATAGATAGATAGATAGATATGGGAAAAAGTGCAAAGAGAGAGTTCTTTGTTTCTCATACATGACTAATGTCACAGGTATTCTCACCAAAGTGATTGCAAAAAGATTACTGAATTCAGAAATAAAAAAAAATAGGAGTCGTTACTTTGTCTTATAGTGATTTTTTTTTTTTTAGCAAAACATCTTATCTATTAAATACACATTTATATCTACTACACTCCTTTCGGAAATTATTCAAGAATTTATATACTATTTAAAAATTTATATATATATATTTAGAGTTCTCTTCGTATGTAAATAGAAACATGAAAAAAAAGGGGGGAGGGCAGAGTACACGTTAATAAATTAATTGATGTCAATATCTGAATTTGAATCTCAGCTAAACCGAAAGAATTTAATATTTTTGCCAATAAAATCAAATATCTTAGTTACTATCTCATGCCAATACCGAGTATCCCTCCCCACATGCACGCACAAAATTTCAAATATCTTTTTTTTATATTAAATACACTGATAGAAACGAAGTCAAGCTGAAAAATGATATATCCAAGTACTGAACGAACGCCACTCAACTAACAGGTACAAACTCATTAAGAGCTAGGAGGTAACGATGGCTAAGTGATTAATGACACGGACTGATAGCCTAGATGTGCCAAGTTCGAATACAGTTTATTCTACAGAACATTTTCACCAATCCAGCACTTGACCTTGTACCTAACTTTCTGAAACAGAGTTAAAAATAAACAAGCTAAACAGTTGTAGACATTTTTTTCTTTTCTCCCCTGAAAAAGATATACTACTCTCAAAAATTAGGGACAACATTTACCATCTTTTACGACACATTATTTTGGTAAATAAACGTAATATAATTAAAAATTTCTTGGAATATTATCATTCTTTTATATACTAACTTGTGTCCACAATGTTTTCCACAAACTGCATTGAAATAGCCTTCAAACACCTTTCACACTACACACAATGCTTCAAGAAAACTACAACATCCTTCTCATACTTATGTACACTTTTTGAAATCGCGCAAAATCCTCCCCCACCCTAAAATCCAATAAAAAAAAAAAAAAAAAAAAATTAACAAAACATTGTTTAAAATTTTTTTTTTTTAATAATTAATCTTGTCGGTGATCTGTCGTCCCATATTTGTGAAGGACATTAAAAGTTATCATCCAAAGTGATCAGAGAACACATGATAAATCATAAAAGGGTGGGAGAGAGGGGGAGGGAAAGCTTAAAAGGTGGAGGAGGGGGAAGGGGACACATAGTCTGTTGGCTGATCATAAGGCCATGTTACGTCCTTCGATACTGATTGTTACAGCCCGTTGGGCCTTCTGTCGACGTTTCTTTTCCTGGAATGCTCGCATTTGTTTTTCGTACCTCGATAAGTTCTTCTTTGTTGGACCACCCTATGATAAAAAAAACAAAACAATCAATTTAAAAGAAACATTAAATTTAACTTGATTTAAAAGAAAATTATTAAAAAATTTCACGATTGTAAATCCAACAACTTTCAAAACCAGACAATCTTTGACCCATTGTGCATCATTATATACACTTAAGTGATAGTAATTATAGAGCAGAGTTAACAGCCGAGATATATTCGTATTGGGATGATGAATTGGAAAAATCAGAACTTTTTAGGGTATCGGAATCAGAAAAAATTGTGCTTACTCTCAGATGACAAAAAACAATTTGAATTTTTTTTTTTTTTAAACTGAATTTTCCATTGCTGCTCCTAACGATAAATATTTATTGATTTTAAACTACCAATCAAACATAAATTTATAGATCAACCTCCTGCTGAAGGGTGTTATTTACGTTTGCAAAAATATATGCACATATTACATGAGTTTTTATAGTACCTATTTACTATGCCTCCCCACGGGACAGTTAGACACCAGGGTCGTTTTTTAACGTGGAGAAAAGGTACAAAAATAAAAATTGTCTCAGTCGTGAAGGATTTCTCCTCCACCGAAAGAGAACAAAAAATGGAAGTGCAGTTTTTATAGTAATCTAAAAATTAAAAAAAAAATAAAAACAAACTAAAAGCAATTCTATAGCTAAATATTTAGAGATTTTAAATATCCACACTACTACGTACTGAACTTGCAATAACCTTATCCCTGAGTGGCTTCTGTGCCTTGATAAGTGATGACCACCGTGTAAAAAAAAAAAAAAAAGAAGATTTTAAAGGAACCAAAATCGGTAATTGCATCAGAATTTGGAAAATATTATAGCCATAGCATTTGATCCATTCATTAGATTTTCCCGAAACTTGGTATTGGTACACGAGCCCTGTACACCCAACCTTTGTCTCCAGGACGCAGAGCTCTGAAATATCCCATCACTAATAATTACTTAGTAATAAATATTTATCATCCACATGTTTACATTTCATCCTAATGGCAATCATCAGTATGGAACTAATCAGCCAGTCGCACAATTTGAATCCCGGACATGAGCAACTTTTGATGCATTTTCTAACACTCTGACCAGATGTAAAATTCCACAGCTATGCAACAAGCCAAGAAATAAATACTATTTAATTCATGAAGCAGACCATATAATCAGCCATCTTAACAGTGTTCAACAGGTTACATGGACAAAAATTGCATTTTATCTGAGATATATATATATATATATATATATACATATACACACGTTTCATTGAACAATACAGATAATTCCTCTTTGTTTCTCTTGCAATCTGTTTTTTTTTCCATTTAGCGGGCCGCTGTTTGAATGCTTTGTCCAAGTGTAAAAAGAAATTTGCCATAGTCACAAATGTTTTCAAATTTCATGGGTTGTCTTCAGGCAAGTGATGAATTGCGTTTAGTGACTTTATTGAAAAAAAAAAAAAAAAATCATTAAAAGCACTTGAATATTGACTCGCCAATTGGAAAAAAATGGATCACAATAGAAACAAACAGGAATTATCTCTGCTGTTCAATGAAACATACATAGGAAAAAAAATGCTGTCCAAATATACTAATACATACATAAATATATATATAAAAATATATATATAAAAAATAACTTTTACCAAACGCATTAAAATTTAATTTTCTAACAACCCATATAATTGAAAATTTTTGGATTTGTTATCATAAATCTTACATTGATGAACGCAAGAAAATCAACATGGTGTTTATCTTTTTTTAATGTGGTTGATAATTTCTAGCTTAAAAAAGAGTGAAAACAAGTTGCGTGGTCCCCCTCTTTGTTGAATGTGAGATGACGCCACAAAAAACAGTGAAGAAGACATGTACATTTGAATTCAAATATACATGGAAAAAATATTTGAATTCAAATATACATGGAAAAAATATTTGAATTCAAATATACATGGAAAAAATATTTGAATTCAAATATACATGGAAAAAATATTTGAATTCAATACCATGGAAAAAATATTTGAATTCAACACCATGGAAAAAATATTTGAATTCAAATATACATGGAAAACCACTATAAAGACATACATGTCAAGTTCTTGAGTAATATGAAAAAAGAGCTCCAGAAAGGCATGTTTTTTTAAAAGTCCCAGAGGAATATGAACCAGAATTTTTCTAGGGTCACCCATACTGAATTTTTATTAAGAACAATGAGCTCTACATTTTGGCCAAGTTTCAGGAAAGTCTAATGGATGGATCAAACGCTATGGGTCAAAAACTGGCATTTTTTACCTCTTTTGAGCCTCTGGGGATGCCGATTCCCAGTGTAAATGGATAACTGTGCAGTTTCAGGCCTTAACACATGTATATTTGAGTTGACCACCGTGAAAAATCACTATATAGTTAGACATATCAAGTTTTTGTTGAGAAATATGAAAAAAGAGCTACAAAAAGGGGACATTTTTAGCACTGGATGTCCTCGGAGATGCGAACCAAAATTTTGCCAGGGTCACCCATATTGGATTTATATTAAGAACAATGGGCTCCACATTTTGGCCACGTTTCAAAGAAGTCTAATCGATGGATCAAAAGTTATGGGGAAAAATGTGTAATCTTTGGCCATTTTGAGGCATTTTTGCCTTCTGTACACATCTATTTAATGAAATACAATTTGTGGAAAAACTTCAGAAAAAACTAATGGACAATTATCTGGCAATAGTCTGGACTAATGGACACACGGATGCCACTGAAAACATAGGTCCCTTTGTGATAAATCGGGGGGACCAAAAACAAACTTACCACTAACCTTAAATCCAGAGGGACTTGCCAGTCAGACTTAAGGTTAGTGATAAGTAGGGCTATGACAACAGAATATTCTTTTCAGTGTTTTGACTCAAGTATATATATCCGACACAGACATAGTTAATCAACTGAGAACCACATCACTCTATATAAAAGCATATAAGATATCAACAGATACACACTCGAGAGTCAAAACAATGAAAAGAATATGCTGTTGTCCTAGCCATAGTGATAGGTCATAAAAATAATTTTTTTTTTTTAAACTATTATCCAGAGAATGAAACTTAAACAGCAATGATGTTATTCAATTTTGAATGAATCCGAAAGACTTGTACTGACAAAATCTTAAATTTTAAAACTATACATATACACCATAAAATGAAAAGTCATGGAGACCGAATGTATGAAAGAAAAGAAAAACAAAAATAAAAAAGATTTAACTAGTTTCATTTGGATCAATGAATTTCTTCAGCACATAAAAAAATTGACACTAGTCTGAACAAAACCGGTCAAATCTTACATCTGTTTGTGGTTTATTTCTTCCTGTGTTTAATTGTTTTTCATTTCTGCTGCTCATATAGATATTATTTTAATTCCTTTAAACCATAAAAAGTTAGGTTAATAGAGTATTACCAGCATTAAAAATACAAATATAAGTTGTGAGGGGGGGAAAAAAGAACAACTTATAATCACTTACCTGGGGATGTTCTTCTACATTCCATTTTGGTCGTACAACATAATCTTTATTTGATGGCATTGGTACACGAGCCCTGTACACCCAACCTTTGTCTCCAGGACGCAGAGCTCTGAAATATCACAGAAATTGGTTACCAGCATCGTCACATTAAGTCTTAATTTTAAGCTTCATAAGGGGACATAAAAATGGTGCAAAACTGTTTTGGTCAGAGAATTAATTTCACCTGTCCATTTTTCTTGTATGTAAACATTGTTATAAAAAAAAAACAACAGACTAAATAACGGCTGTGTGTGTGTGTATGTGTGTGGGTGTGTGTGTATACAAGTGCAGCATTTCTGAGATCTGAAAAATTGCAACAAAAAAAAGTCATGACAAATTAAAAGCACTAACATTAAATTATAAATATTAATTTTATTTATTTACTAGCATGGGTGCCCGGCGTTGCCCGGGTGTTTGGAGGTGTATGCTGAGCAAAAAAAAGGGGGTAATTTTTTAAACTTTGACCCCTATTATGACCCCTGAAAATTTATTGTTTTGGGCTCAAATCGAGTTATTAAGTTAGATCCATGTCCACGGAAGCTATATCTAAAATTTCAAGTGTGTAGACCCAAAATTGTCGGAGAAGTTTGGTAGAGTTCTCAAAGCTCAAATCGTTGAACTTTGACCCCTTAATCGCCAAATTTCTGGCTAAAAACCGATCACACAGATTTTTCCAAATCTCAGTACCCTGTATATCAAATTTCGAGTCTGTAGACTAAAAATTGACAGAGTTATTTCGTAGGGAAATGTACACAGACACACACACACTTTCACTTTTATAGATATATAGATTTAAAATTTGAGTCTGACAGAATGACAAAATTATATTGCAAACCGATATATTAAACAAACGAACTTCAAAGAGACAAATGGACACATAAGTAAAAACAATTTGTATTAGAAAACATTTATTATTCCACGTCTTTTTTTACAGACCTGACGACTGAGGTTCGCTCTTAATAAAAATTGTTTTTTAGTCTTAATTTTGACTTCCTTTTTCATAAAAAACTAAAAAAAAATCAAGAAAGAAAAGAAATTTAATTTTATTTTTTCATTAATTTCTTTCTGTGCAAAGCAATTCTTTCAAACTTACTCTGTTTCCAAAATGTTTTTATTTTATTCCCCTCCCCCTTCATTCATTTTCCTCCGCATCCTGGCAAGTATTAAAATAAACCATTTATGGATTTATTTACTTATCATTTCTTTTGTATCGGTAAATGAATTCCATTTAAAAAAAACTGTAAAAGTCACGTTAAAGGTGATTAAGTTGGAAAGTAAGTAAAAATTTACCCTTTTTACTTTTATACGATTTCTGATCACTTTGAAAAAGGTGTGTGTGTGTTTTAAAAATGTTTTTTAACTGCTATAAACGTGAGTATTCATATCGTGGGTTTGTATTACTGTACACATAGATTCGAAAAAATAGTCAAAAACAAATATATAAATAAATGTTATCAAAGGCAAGATAAGTTACTTTTCTACCTAACTGGATATATTTTTTGTGTTTTTATTCAATGTAATATATTTATTCAGCTCGAAAAACATAGTGTTTACCGATGTGTTGGAAAATTCAAGATGGCGTCTCACACCCTCTTTAACACCGTAAGTTTGGGAAAAGGTGTTATAAATAAAAAACTATACAAAATACTATTAAAAACCCGCCGAATATATGTCAACCTATGTCACGGTAACATATATTGAGCGAGTTTTTAACAGTATTTTAACAGGGCACATCGTAAAAACTGACCCATTAATTTTCCTGAAGTAAAAACTATATAGTTTTTAAACTTTTAAAACTGTACATTATAAAAAGAAAACTGTTCGAGTGATTTTTTTTTTTTTACATGGGTGTCACCACTTATCAAGGCCCAGAGGCCACTCAAGGATAAGGGTTAATAGGTATACATTAGTCATTGTGATTTTAGCATAGTAAACAGTGGGAATTTTGTAACTTGGATTACTTGAAAAAGAAAACTGTTCGAATGATTGAAAATGAAAACAAAATAACAATGTAAATATATTGATAAGAAAAAAACAAAAACAAACGAAGTTTCCGCTTCAGGAACCCGAGTTTAATTTTATGTCGTAATCATTCAACTCGTTAGCGGTTTTATTCAGCGATTAGGGATAACCATACGACATATCTAATTACCAAAGCGATTTTTTTTTAATTTTTTTTTTTATTAAAACTAAACCTGTTTAGTTTTGATGAACCAATTTTTTTAAATCCAACACTTTAGTTATTTTGAGAGCGTGCAACTGCACCCGAAAGGTTGATTAGGAAACTCCAAATCCTTTTATGACTCGGAAAAAAAAAAAAAAGGGCTTTTTATCGGCTTAAATGATAAACTAATGTTAAATATTAGTATTTAATATAATGAGATATCAATCTACACAATTTGCCATCGATTCTGAAATAAAATGAAATCCTGACATTGTGATCATTTTTGCAGGTGTTATGTGCCAAATATTGAAATAAGAATGTTTAAATTCAATTATTGTAATTTAAGTCTTTAATTTTAAAGTCGATTTTATTTATAAAATATCTTTTTAGAAATCAATCTCAAAAACAATCTGAACAATAAATCTCTTTTGTTATGGCTAAGTTTTTGTCAAGGGTAGAAATTATAATAGACAAGTATTCATCCATGATGACATTTTACCGATTTCCTGGTTTACAGGTATTCTTGCTAAATTTCTTCGAAAGAATAGTTTAACATTCTGTAAAAGTACCTTCCGTTTTTTTGTACTTCTGCAGAGAAGGTAAAAAACCGATAAAAACTGGATATATTTTTCGTGTTTTTATTCAATTTAACAAAAAAAAATCAGAATTGCTAATTATAGTAAAATCTATAATATAAATCTCAAATATCTGTTAGAATGTATGTATGTTTGTATATCTCGCTAAAACTTTCAACACACGTGACCAACACTGACAAAATTGGTATTGTTTGAAAGCTCAGTCTCTCCACAGAATAATATCCAAAACTTGGCCGAAAACATTAATTCTTTCACCATCAACTGGGCCGTTTTTTTACAAGGAGAGGGTCACTTTTTTTGTCAGCATTTTTGCAAGTCATTCAAGCCTCGCGTGAACGACGTCACATAAAACAGATTATTTCGAATGCGTGTAACATTAAAACCTTTCTGGGTGCATCGATAAGACCATTTGCTTTTTGTCATCTCTTTTTCCTCTTGTGCGTTACGGATACGAGCCTGCCTACTACTCCTAATTTTTTTTTTTTGTGCTTGCTGCTATTTTTAGTTGTTTTAAGTCAATTTTTTTGTTTTTAGGGCTTTGGTTGCTCAACCAACCCCCATTACACACACCTCGACACACCCAGGTAATGCCGGGCACCCAGGCTAGTTGAAAATATAGAACAGAATTGGTAATTGTATCGGAATTGCAATAAATATTGGAATTGTCCCATCACTAATAACGTTATTTTTAAACAGCAAAGGGACTTACTTTTCATCGTGAGACATGGCTTTGTCGATATCTCTCCTTGGAGTCGCTTCACCTTCTTCACTGTAAAGAAAAAAAAAATGTACAAAATTATAATTCATATTATAAACAAATAAAAATCATTTTTGGTTTCATCCGTCTATTTTACAGCACATCAACCACTTTTTTTTAATAATGTTTTTACTATCGCTTAGAAGTGTTTATATACCTCCTAGATAATGATATCTACGATTTGCAAACGCGCGTCGCATCTAGATTTATTTACAGCGACTTTTACAAAATTATTGCTGTTTTTGCTTCTCACGTGTTGATTCGGCTTTTTCATAGAAAAGCGAAACTGATGTGAAACTAATGAGCGGTTCTCGGCTTACGGCCCGGGAACAACATCCAGAAAGCGATGGACGTTTGGTCAATGTTGGTTTTCACCGTCATATCAGACAATTGCTTTCATTTGGACACTCTCCTAATAAACGGGGGATCTGTTTATCTGTTTTTCCCCCAACACATTGGGGAAACAAAACCAGACAAAGTTGGGTAAAAAAAAAAAAAACTCAAAAGAACTATCCTGCAGTAAAATTAAGTGTGAATTTGACCTCATTAAACATGCACTTAAAAACTGTCTCGCAGAAATAGTTAACTGCAGAATAGCATGATGCTCAACCTCAATTTGAACTAATTCACTTTTTAATCGCTAAATTTAACATCTTACATTACTTCTGTCGCCGTAGTGCAGGTGTATGTCGTCAGCCTATTGGCCTCAAGGCTCCGGGTTCGAGCCTACCTGCTACCAACCCCCCAATTTTGTTCTTTTAGACCTACAAAAGATTTTTTTTTTCATTCTTTAAAAATCGCTGCTTCTTCGTTTTATTTTTTTAAAGAACATCGTTTTTTTTTATATGAAAACAGGGTTAAGTTTCCTTTTTGTTCTGCTTTAAACACACCTACAAACACCCAGGCAACGCCGGGTACCCCCAACTAGTCTATATATATAAAAGGAAAAATAGGCGTGTGGGTTTCTCTATGTCCAAGAAAGTTTTATTTTCACTGGGATTCTCACATCAGTTACTATTTTGGAAAACTTTCCTTATGCTATCTAGATTGTAATATCTCGGATTCGAAAAAAGACATTGTCTATCTTTATCTTGATTGACTTTTAAAAAATTCCCTCTGTCCCATCCTTTCAGTGTCTGTTTGTCTTTTTCGTATAAATAAAGCGAAACTGATCGAAGCAAAACACAAGCGTCTCCTGGTCTTCCGGGCTGGGACGTCTTGAAGGCAATAAGCTTTGATCAGTGTAGGGGAAACCTTTCATATCAGAAAACTGCTATTAATTTGGACACTGCTAGAGCTCCCCCCCTTTTTTAACAAGGAAGTCACCACTTATCAAGGCCTGGAGGCCACTCGGGGATAAGGGTTATTGCGTGCACAGTAATCAATGGGATAATATCGTAGTAATCGTTAGGAATGGAGATTTGATAAAGTGTCTTACTTAAGGGGGCGGTTCATCAGGAATTTGTTTATGTTGGACTTGAAGACATTCAAGTTGTAGTCAGGTGGGAAACAGGCAAACGGAAGAGAGTTCCACAGGCGTGCACTTCTAAGAAAGAAGCTTTGTTCATGGAATCTACGTTTTTATTTAGGCACAGTTAAAGAGTGGGGGAAATTATCGACAGTGGTTTCAGCTAGACAGGTGTTTTTCGTGAAAAATTGGCAAGGGGGGACCAGAAATTGGAGCTCAGATGAGCACTTCCCATTGAAATAACGATAAAACAATGACAGGCTTGCAATGTTCCTTCTGTGGGAGAGAGGTTGCAGGGAAGAGAAAAGAGCATCCCTCACTAGGTTATGAAGTTTATTTTGTACTCTGTCAAGGCAGGATAGACTTTTTAGCAGCTCCTGCCCAGATATAGCAGCAGTACTCCATCCTTGGACGTACTTGGCTTTTAAATATGAGGTGCGTGCAATAAGTAATGGCCCTGACCCACTTCCAGTTGTCTGATCTAGCTGAAATTTTGCATGTGCAATGATTTATATCTCTACGGGTTATGTGGCAAATTACAGCTCTGAACTAATTGTGGTTTCTGTTTTACAGGTGTTTGAACTGAGTCAGGTGTGAAATGGAGCCTGTTGAATGTCGAGCAGTGATCCGGTTTTTGTATTTGAAAGGACGCACACCACAGGAGACTTTTGATGAAATGAAAGAAACTTATGGTGATAATTCCCCATCATATGACCTTGTAAAATGCTGGCATCGTAAATTCAAACATGGCTGGAAGTCTGTGGAAACAGCTCCTAGACCTGGTCGCACCCCTTCTGCCATTGATGAGGCATCTGTCCATCAAGTTGAGGCTGCCATTTTGGAAGATCGGCGCATTACTATTCGCCAAATAGCCCAAGATGTCAAGATTAGTACAGGGTCTGTGGAAACTATCATTCATGACCATTTACATATGCATAAGGTGTCTGCCAGATGGATTCCCAAGTTGCTCACACCATTCCAGAAGCGAGAACGCATTGAGTGCTCGAGGATGAATTTGAATATGTGCCAAGAAGATGAGTCAATGTTTTTCAAAAGACTGATTACACAGAATGAAACCTGGGTCCATCACTATGATCCAGAGACCAAAGCCCAGTCAATGCAGTGGAAGCACTTGGACTCACCACCTCCAAAGAAGACAAGGTCATGCTCACAGTCTTCTGGGACCAGGACGGAGTAGTGATGACAGATTTCCTGGCAAAGGGTACCACAATTACAGGAGCCTATTATGCTTCACTTTTGAAGAAATTAAGGTAAGCTATCAATATCAAGAGGCGGGGCAAGATCAGCAAAGGTACCCTCCTCTTGCAGGACAATGCTCCGGTCCACAACTCGCATGTCGCCAGATCAGAAGCACGGGCGTGTGGTTATGAAATCCTTCCCCATCCTCCCTACTCTCCTGACCTTGCACCCTCTGACTTTCTCCTCTTCCCAGCCATGAAGTTGTTTTTGAAAGGAAAGCGTTTCCGAGATGATGCAGCCTTGATATCTGAAGTCACATCATGGTTGGAGGACCAGCCTGGGGTGTTCTACAAAAACGGTCTCCAGAGCTGCATCAAACAATGGGAGAAATGCATAACTTTGGGTGGTTCCTATGTAGAGAAAGACTAATAACTGTGCCAAGTTTCGTTGCTCTACTGCTATGGGAAGTGGGTCAGGGGCATTACTTATTGCACGCCCTTCGGAGATAGAGAATTGCATCAGCAGTGAGATATCTACTGGAGCGGTAGTAGGATCCCACCATTTTACTAGCGACCTTGGCAACAGATTTGATGTACGTGTTCCATTTCAGATCAGGAGTAAAGGTCAAACTCAAAAGCTTGTCAAAACATGGAGCCTCCCCAAGATGAGAGCCATTAATTTTAATTGATGCCAGATGGGGATCAGAGCATTGATGATGTAAAGATAGAAGCTTGGTTTTAGAGGCATTAAAAGTAACCAGCCACCTCTCCCCCTATTGTACCATGCACTCAAGATCAGAGGAGAGAGAATCAGAGAGAACTTTTGTCATTTACGGCCTTTAATGTGTTGCCATAGATGGTTGTATCATCAGTATACATGCCAACAAATGATCTTATGTTATTTGGGAGCTCATTGATGTAGATCAGGAAGAGAGTTGGGCCCAGGATGGACCCTTGAGGGACACCAGCATTAATACTGTGGGCTTCTGATTTCTGTCCATCAACCACTACTCTTATGAGCCTATCAGAGAGAAATGATTTAATAATTGAGAAAACATTTCCAGTCATACCGTAGCTGGAAATCTTGTGAAGTAGGCCTTTATGCCATACCTTATCGAAGGCCTTTGATATGTCAAGAGCAATTGCCCTAAAAAGGAAGCCTTTGTCAAGAGATTCACTAATCTTATGAGATATAACCGTTAGCACATCTGTTGTAGATCTAGCAGAACGGAAACCATATTGCATGTCACTAAGAAGGGAGGAGCTGGTTTTTTCCAACATCGTGGGGAAACAAATACGGCAGAAAACTGAAAGCTTAACTGGCTTCCAGCCAGACGTTCATTTCTGTGCCTGCATAATTTAATTTTTCACCTTCTTTTCCTCTTTGATTGACATCACTAAATTTCAACGCTTTACACTTCTGCTTGCATCATGGCGTAGCGGTAAGATGTCAGGTTTTCTTCCACTTTCTTTTCCGCCTTTGTGTAACAGGCTCAAGCCTGCCTGCCTACTATCACTTTTTTTTTGCTCCACACACACCTCCAAACACCCGGGCACCCCTGCTAGTATCTTATAAAATGGTGTCAGAGGTATGAAAATGTGCACAAATTATAGAGCTATGATGTGGCCACATTCGGCTAGCTTCAAGTCAAATGCCAATAATAAGAAAAGTCTCATATTGAATTTCATACATGCATTAAGTTACTTTTATTTTTTTTAAGATGAGTTTATTTTCTGGTTGACAAGTATAATTCAGGGAAGATAATTGGAATATGATTCAAAGAAATTAACTTCTGAATATACTGAATTAATAGTGTCCCTATTTACTTGGCTCCTCCTCACAAAGATAGAGCTAGACACAAGGTTGGCTTTTCATGTGGGGGAAAACCCAGTTCCTAAAAATGGAGCACTGGACTGGGACGAAAACAAAAATTATGTCTGTTTGGAAAGATTTCTTTCACTGACCCAAGACAGAAGAAAGTGTAGTATCAGAACACATAGTAAAAAAGGCCTTCTGTTATTATAGAAGTTTAATTATCATAAATTTCTTTTGTAGGAGAGGAGATTAATTAATAGCTTCCCCAATACAGGAATTCATTTGTAAAAAAAAAAAAAAAGAAGACTTTTATAATTACTCCCCCGCCCCCTAAAAAAAAACAATAACAAAGAAAAAAAGGTAAGATATGACTTACAGAACTCTTTGTTTTTTAGGCAACTGTTGATAATCTCTTTCTTCACGATCTTCTTTTGATAACATGCTGTAATTTGAGGTCAGGTTGAAAATTGGCCGAGACCATTCATCTAAAGGAGGAGGAAAGTAAAAAAAAAAACAAACTTTTATGTCTCATTATGAATGATTAAAGAATATAGATTTGTGTTTACACTTGACATCATGGCTGCCACTTGAATTTGAAATCACAAATCGGATTAAATTCAAGCAAAACAAAACGTTTGCAATATAGCAAAATCTGATGAAAAAAAAAAAAAGCTCCCATTTGTCGCAAAAAGCAAAGATGTTTTTTCCCTGTGAAAAATATTGTGAATAAAATTAATTGTATTTACAAAGAAGTTAAAACATTACAATTTTTTCATTTAAACAACATGAACCAATGCTAAAGAAGAGGAAATGGATAATCAGAATGAAATGTTGAATTTTTAAAAAATTTTTATTATTTGGGACCCTACCTAGGAAAGATTAACAAGACGTTGGTTTACGTTACAGTTAAACTTTTGCATATCAGTACAGTCAGGGAAGCAGGAAAGGAATTCCAAAGTCTAGCTGTTAGAGAAGGAGTGTGATTTTGTTGCTAAGCATGGTTTGTCAAGGATACTACGTCGAGAGAGCACAAACGCAACGAGTTCATCAGAACAGATTCCATTAAAATACTTGTAAAACAGGCACCGGGACGCAACATTGTGGCGATGGGATTGGAGGGGTTGGAGCTTAGCTGACAAAGGGAGACCTATTAGATTGAAAACTCTTTTTTGGATCCTATCCATGAGGGAGAGGATAGTAAATGCACCAGCCAAGATATGGCAACAATTCTATATGCATGGGCAAATGGTAGCTTTGTAGAGGTACAGGATACTCTTAGGTATGAGCAGTGCTCTAGCATGATAGAGGGAATCAGGGAATCCATCTTTACAGTAGCCTTCATAATCTCCTCAATGTATTTGTTACAGTTCATATTGTGAATGTTAAGTCGAGGAGTGTGAAGGAAGAATTCTCAGGTGTTATTTGTCTGAAGTCGAAAATCAGGCTGACTTTAATTTTAGATTATTTAGATCATTCGAACTACTCTTCTTTATGTTGGATGTTATTTATGCAACGTTTCAGCCAATGTAACCTTCAACCAGCTTCAAAATTTATTGCGTTAAACTTAGGAATTTTCTTGTTGAATTTGAGAATCTGTACAGAATTTCAAATGGAATCCGTTACTTCATCTATTCTTGTTCTATCAGCCATCATCAAATAGAAGACGTAAGTAATTCGTAATTGTATTACTAGTAGCGTCCGCACTGAGGATTGAACCTTCAGAAGACTATCATATAGAACTGATTATCACTTATCATGTTATCCGACATTTGTCCAAAATGTGTGAATAGCATTCAAGATAAAAACACTTGTTTGAATAATCAGTACTTGTTCAGTTTAATCAAGACATTAAAAAATGAAAATATCGAAAAAAAAAGGTTATATATTGTACGTATCTGTTTTAAACTGAAGATCTAAAAAAAAATTTCACTTAATTTGATCAAGTATTTTTTTTTTTACAGCGGAAAAACATGTTTTTATGACAGCACCTTAAAGGTAGACATCTTTGAATTTTTAAAATTTTTGTTTGGATTTTTAGAACACGTCACGGGGAGATAACTCTAGTTAAAGCGCCGACACTCCCTCCCCATCTTTAATACTAGCTTTTCTTCCTAAAAATCGAACCTTTTGCTCGGAACAAATTTTTTTTTTCGCTGTAAAAAAAATCTACTTGATGAAATTAAGTGAAATTTTTTTCCCGGAGAACTTCATTCCATAACGGATATGTACAATATAAACTTTTTTGTTGTTGATATTTTCAATTTTTTAATGTCTTGATTAAACTGTACAAGTACCAAATAATCTAAATAAACAATATTCTGTCCGTTTCTCAACCATATTGTGTTCATTGCCTGTCAAGTAGATCGACCCTTCAGCTACCACTTACTAAATCAGTTTATTATATAATGTGGGGAGCGTGAGCATGTTTTTTGCTATTTGTCAGATTTAGATCAACAGTGATTGGATCGAGTCTATCCAACCTCCACCTGCCCCTCTCCCAAAGAGTATGAAATTTAATTTTATGTATTGGACCAAACTTGTTACACGTTGATATGTGCCTTCCAAGTGCTACTAGGATCCCTAACCCCACCATAAAGATTGTCAAAAAGCTTACTGATTAATCTTCCAGCTTTTATTTTGTTTTCTTTCGTTTCCTTTGGATGTTTGTACACGTACATAATCGCCTTGCCAATGCCGCTACTCTTCAGACTGTCAGTACCAATAGGCGGGAACTGAAAAAACAAGAAATTCAACAAATATTACAAAATAAAACAATTAGAATCATTGCCTGCTACAACAACAAAATGTAGATAAGAAGGGCTTTCTCCTTCTCATACAAGTAAGACGAAATACTAGATAAGTGAAAATGATATTAGGAAAAGGCTAGAATCGAACCCTGTAGGCAAGTGTTAAAGATAATAATGGAAAATGGAATGTTAGAAGTCCACTGTTAATTCTTTTAAAAATAGCTAAATATTATTAATGTTGGAAAAAGAGTCGATTGTCCATTCTTTTAGAAATCTGGAGATTAAATATGTCAGTTAAATGAATGCACAATGCGAGTTAAAATATATTGTTTAAAAATAGGTTAGAATTAGAATTGAGGATTCTTTTGTTTGCCAAAAGTGTATTGGACAGACATATGTAAAATCCACGTGAAAGTTAGTCATGTTGGGGATGACACTTCTGACATCATAAACAAAGACGATTTCTCAATATATTGAATTAGGGTTTGAAGTTAAGAGGAGTCAGATAATCAGAGAAGATCACAAACAGTGATAGAGTCAGTTGGAGACTGGGAGCCCCTTAGAGGCGAAGGGTAGAAGAGAGACTATGTAGTTGTACAGATTTGAATTCCTGACATCACCAATCGTCTGGTTGAGGAATAAAGAAATCATCATTTTGTAACTGTTGTCTTTCGTGTCGTCATTCCTCACAACCGAAAAGGTAAATGTGTTTTGTGTATTCATCTATAAACAAACATTTGTATAACCTTTCGAAGTATTGTGTGTCCTCCCCACCATCATCAATAACGAATCTCACCTCTATATATGTGTTAAGAACTGTTGCATCATATCTCCCAGTCTATGAAGTCTCCAAGAATCATCCCAATCTGTTCTGAATGTCTCCCTCAATACAGTCAGCACCATCACATTATATAAATACGAAATCTGCATTAATTAAAATATCATATTTAAGCATGGCCTGCTAGTATATATGTATATATATAAAATAAAAATTCCGATTTAAATTATGTAGGATTAGAATAAAATTTATTTGACAAAGGAGTACAAATAATTATTAAAGTTTTTTGTTGCTCTATCTCACAAATGTAGCTTTCTTTATCTGCTTGGGATCATCTTATGTTGATACTAATATTTATTTGGACTTTATGTTTACGGCATTGTACAATCTGTAATCCTGCGGACTTTCAGTATTTCATTTATTTTATATTAAAAAAAAAAAAGAAATACAACAAACTTACTTCTATGAGAATTTTTAAAAAACAATCTCTGATAGCTAAATGAGGCAAACTTCGGTCTGGAAGTGGGGCTAGCCATTCCTGAAAAAAGAGATGAAGTAAAAAAAAAAAAAAATAAGCATCATTGTTCTCCTTTGTGTATAACTTATTAAAAAAAAAGAAAGAAAAAAAAGAAAAGAAAAAAAGAAAAACAAAAAAGAAAAAAAGAAAAACAAAAAAGAAAAAAAGAAAAACAAAAAAGAAAAAAAGAAAAAAAAAAGAAAAAGAAAAAAGAAGAAAAAAAAGAAAAAAGAAAAAAAAGAAAAAGAAAAAAAAGAAAAAAAGAAAAAGAAAAAAAAGAAAAAAGAAAAGAAAAAAGAAAAGAAAAATTAAAAGAAAAGAAAAATGAAAAGAAAAGAAAAATGAAAAAAAAAAAAAAAGAAAGAAAAAAAAGGAAAAAAAAAGAAAAAACAGTATTACTTCTAAGCTTTCAATCTTAAGATGGAAATTTAAGAAGGATTATTTTTTTAAAATATGAATAAACGTAAAAAACAGCATTCATGTTATTTCTCAAAACAGTTTTTTTTAAATTTAACACCAAAATTTACTAAGGATTATTATTTTTTTAAATATGAATAAACGCAAACTTAAAAAAAAACAAAAAAACAAAGCATTTATGTTATTTCAATGCATCCAGTTTTAATAAAAAAAAAAATTTTTTTTTTTGAAAATACGAATAAACTCCCTATTCGACAGGTTAGATGCTTCAAAATTCCTTTCAAATTTAGAAAGGTAAAAAATTTTTTTCCAACTATTAACAAAACATTAAAATGGACGACTTGTTTAATTATAAACAAAAATACATTAAAGTGGATTAATTGATTTCAATAACTGATTAATAAATAAAATATTAATGAAGTTCCTGTAATCATTAAAAAAAAGCAAATAGAGTCATTTAATAATTTTGTTAATATAAAGATAGTTTTAATACAAAGATTAATAGTGCGTTTACTTTTCAATTAAAAGTTTTTAGTTCTCTCCCACTGCAAGAATTTAGAAACCAGCGCCTCAGAGGAGGGGCACTCTGATCTGCAAAAAATACCTGAGCAGCCCTGTCAGCATTCCCTGATAAGGGCACTTCAGGTGATTAGCAATAAACTAACCCCTTCTCAAAGAGAAAGATGGTAAGGCCTAGGAGGGTGAACCTCCTAGAACTGCACAGAACTAAACTCATCAAAAATCAACAGAGACCGGATCATTACAGGAATGGTCTAATCTCTTGATTTTAGGGGCCAAGGATAAATCATGGACGCGAAATAAAATTATGTGAAATACTTACTGTCATAGCACTGAGAATACCACAATCTAGGAAGGCAATATGGAGATCAGCTCTATATGAAAATAAAAAAAGGTAATAAAGTCCTCTCATAAAAAATAAAAAAGAATCCATTTAATACATGTATTTAGCAACGAAAAACCTATTATTTCAAAAACTGTTCTAGTTTACTTTGAGCATAGCGTGTAAGAAATTCGACTTTTTTAAGGCAATACCCATGTGATTTTGGTTGAAGATATCATTTGATCAGAGGCAAAAATAAATAGATGAAGTGATATTAAATTCTATAATTTTCAGTTAATTGCAAACAAAAACACTATGAATCGAGTGAAAACTTATTTTTGAGAAAAGTAAAAACTGGAAAATAATAAAACAGCATAACATTTGATATGCTACGTTGGTAAATAAAAATATTCAAACAGAAATTGAATTCTTCAATATTGTAATTTCATCTATTTATTTTTGCCTTTTGTAAACAAAAATTGCATTGGTGTCGCCTAATTTAAAAAAAAAAATAAGAAAATAAAAATGGCACTTCTACACTATTGGGACGAAATTTCGAAAATCATAATGATTTTCACATGAAAACAATGGTGTCTACTACGTATTCCTCATATTTTTAAGATGATTATGTCCCAAAATTACGAAAATTGATAAAGTAGAAAATTATTTACCAAAGAAAATAAAAAATAGAATTTGATGAAAACAATCATAAGACATAGAAGAGTTCAAAAGGGAGGTAATTTTCCATTTCAAGTCAAACAAGATGGCGGCAATTTTTCACCTGCTACCACGATTAAAGTTTTGTTTAATAATTCAGTAATATTCAAGTAATTTCGACTGCCATAATTTGGAAGCTACCATTGTAACTTATTAGAATTGACAAATAAAAAATCAGTTGAAACCATTGTTTTTATCCGAAAACTCCATTTATCGACTACAGAATCTCGTTCCAATAGTGTAAAAATGCCGAAATAACTTATTTCAAACTAATGATTCAGCAGATAAAAAAAATCAAAAAAAAATCACTGTTTTTAAACAACTTTAAACTTTTTAAATCAATCAAAACCAAATTTTAGACACATCTTCAAAGACTTTCTCACAATAAGAAACACCAATTTCCAGGGTCCTGGCTATGACAATTGCACTTGGCAGTGAAAGTCCTAATTCAGAGAGTGTGAACTCACACACTGTTGTCATTCATCTCAAATCCACTAACAGTGATAGCGTTTGGCATAATATAATAATTTATAGGATTAAAAAAATAAAACTGTCTTACACATCAGACAGCAAAAAACTGCCTCAGACATGGTAGTTTAACTTTTAAACTTACTTTTTTAATTGTGAATTAACAAATGGAAGATATTTTAATTTCTTTGTGGCAGCTTTTTTGTTGGTGTTCAATTCTCGGTCCTCCTACAAAAAATAAAAACATTGTAGGTCAATAATACACCTGAAGCGGATCGGAGTATAGAAATATTACCAAAGACAAGAATTCAAAGAAATCCAACAGAAATAATGATAATCCCTGACATAACAAAAATTATATTGTATATTACCTCAGCAGCCATTTTCATCTTTTGTACCATGTCAGCAATCAAATCATCATTGTCGTTAATAATATCAACATCTTTTCGTTTTCGGCGACCAGCCTGTCGTTCGGCCTTCTTTTTTTCTAACATCAAATCAAAATCAGATACATAATCGCTGAAAAATTAAAAATAAAATAAAAATAAGAACATTGGTAATGAAAATGTTTAAAATGGGGGAAGGGGTCATAAATGAAGTGTGGGTGGATTTATGATTGTGTGGGGGTGAGATAAAATTTTATGTTGATGGTTCAAGAAAGCACAGGGGGACAAAACATGATATGGTGTGGATTGCGTGCAGATGGTTTGGATAATTTGGTTGTTTTGTTTTATAGCATATCAACCTTTTTCAGAGTAATACCAAATCCAGTCATTTTGGAGAAAAAATTTTGGAGAAAAAAATTTGGAGAAAAAGTTTTGAATGCTTCAATTGTTTATACTCCCAAATATTTATTCATGGTGTTTAGTTTGGTTGTTTTGTAGAGAAAAAAATGTTTTTGCTTTTGACTTTGTAGAAAATGATTGAGTTTTGGAAAAGAAAACTGAAGGGAGAGGAGGGAACAACATCAATGTTTGGTGAATTTGGTCCAAGAAGCCAGTATCTTCAGACAGCCTGATCTGGTAGCATCAGATGTTTGGATGGTATGTGGAGAGCAAGATAAGGGAGACATGCAACGTTTTTATCGGAAAAAGGTTGTGAAAAAAATTTATTTTTTGCTCTGAACTTACTCTCTTTGCGAGTTACGGACATGCTCTTCATTTTCATCATCAGACATTTCTGGAAGGACTTCTCCGTCATCAGCTGGAGCAGAGTTCTCCACATCATTGTCCTCATCATCATTCAATGGTGCAGTTTTCTTCTCTTTTTTCTTAGGTGCTGTCTCCACATCAGCCTCACCAAAACCCTGTAAGATAAATAATGAAAAAAAAAAAAAAAAAATCACTCACCAAAACTATTTACTATGTGTAAAAATTCATGCAAGAAAACTTTATATTAATGTAATTTATTGTTTCTGCTAATACGAGTTTTTTTTTTTTCTTAAAAAGAACAAAAAAAGAAGGGAAAGAAAGCAAAGAAAGGTGGGGGGAGAACGAAAAAAGAGGAGGGGTGAAAAAAGGATGGGAAAAGAATGAAAAAGGGTGGTGGTAAGAGAACAAAAAACAAAAAGGAGGAAAAAGAACGAAAACAAAAGAAAAACAGTGATAAAAAGGAACAAAAAAGGAGGGAAAAACAAGGGAAAAAGACGGAAAAAGGGGAAAAAAGAAAAAGATAAAAGGGAAAAAGAAAAAAGGGAAAATAAAAGGAAAAATGAATAAACAAAGAAAAATATTCAAATAAAAATGGTTTACATGCATGTACAAGTAGAATATAAATTCGAAAGATATAAATTATTATTTCCTTACTTCAAATTCTTCATCTTCATCACTTGATCCAAAAATATCAGCAATCAATTTTTCTCCTGTTCTGGAAGAAAAACAAACCTTATTTGTTTGGGACAAAAGGAAAATATATTTGACTTGTTGATTTGAAAATGAAAAATAAAAAAAGATATTCATGCGACCATTCAATATTTGTTGTATCTTTCAGATAAGTTCTCCAGGCCACCAACTTGCCAGTTTCAAAGGATCAATCTAAAAAAATATGACATGGAATTTCATCCTGTTTGGTTTATCAACTTCCAAAACTAACCTGCCAACATCTTTACCTATTTCAAGTCTATTCTTATCACTTATTTCCATACTGAACTGAACCCGTTAGCTTAACTATTCTACATCTACTAACCAAAAAACACTCATCTATTCTTTCAACATGATCATACTATCAAAGTTCTGCATACATTTCCATAGTTCATTTTCCTGAGATTATCAGAACTAAATCAGTCTTTAACATTACACATTTAGTGTATTCTCATACTTCTCTCCATGCAATGCATATCCTCAACCTTTAATTATCAGGTTTCGCTCCCATACATCACATTGTGTACATATGCTTGGCAGAACCATATGATTTGAAAGTTTAAATATTTTCAGATTTACATATAATCTGTCGTCAAACAAAGGTTTCCCTGAATGTCAATTTCTTTCTAAGACCCTTTCAGCTTGAGCCTTAAATTTTAGATGTTTTTTTTTTTTTTTTACTCAAAATCATGTAATAAATTTTATACCAAATTTGGAATAAGTATTCTAGACATAAGTTTTACTAACTTTGTCTCTGTTTTAATTTTTGTAAGAGGACATAAAAGTGCTGCAAACATGTTCAAAAAAATAATTTTATTAATAGATATTCTTCTAGTAGTATGATATGATCTAGATTAGAGGTCGGTAACTCATTCGACCCTGCGAGTTAGATCATGTTATAATGAATGACTGGTCATGAGCCAGAGGAGAGCCATTAGTGACACATGCAGAGATCTGTCAATCTAAATATTTAAAACCAAAATGAAAATTTTAAAAAATCTAAAATTAAAAAATACTTCAAGGAAAGTCAAACTACTTCAAAGTGAAAAAAAAAAAAAAATCACTCAAAGCAAAATGGATGAAATTATGATGTGTATGTTTGAAACTTATGGAAAAGATTTTTAAAAAAAAGTAGCTCATTAAAGGATTCTAACAACTTACATAGGGTAAGGTGGTATGGATAAGCAGTGGGGTGGTACCTGTTGAAAGAGTGAAATAGAAAGCCAACCAACAACAATGTCACTTTAAAACTGCCCCCAACTAGTGTCTGCCACTGGTCAGTCAAATCTGCCTTTTGTTTTATGTCTTTTTTTTTTTTTTAAAATCTAGAAATAAACGTTATTGTGTTTTTGCAGTCATAGTATAAAAATTTGACTGAGAGGAGGTAAATGGGAGAAACGGAGGTAATGGGAGGAAAAGGGTAAAAAGGAGGAGGAGAGAATAAGAAGGAAGGGGAAAAATAGGGAGAAGAAAGAAAGAGGAAAAGGTTAAAAAAGGGAATGGAGGGAGTAGAAGAAATACATGCTATATATATATATATATATATATATATATATATATATATATATATATATATACACACAGGGCTGTTTGACCTAAAAAAAAATTAACAAAAAACTAGTTTTACTGAACATTTACTACAACAGAACACAAGAAAACCTTTCTCTTTAAATAAGAAATGTGAAATACTTACTCTTTGTCACTTTCTTCATCTTCATCACTTTCTTTAGCTGGAATAGAAATATTTCATCCTGGATTGATAATTCATCATAACAAGAGGACATACAACATCAGAGATTTTGTCCGTCCGTCACAATTGTTTTTTTTAAACGTAATTCAATGCAAAATAATTTGTCGCATGTCAAATCTTAACTATTTTTACAAATGGAAAATATTACATTAATAGTAAAAGAATAAATTTCAAACAAATAAAACAGATGACATGTCTGGAAACCGAAACCTAGAAATCTTCAGTCAGTTTCTACCAACTAACTTATTTGGAGTTTCTTATAAATAGAGCTTAACACATTACCGTAACAAATTATAGCTTTGATGTGACGCCAGATTTTATTTCTGTCATGTTTCAAAACATGAATTCAAACCCAAAGTTATTATAATAAAAATTAAATGAATGGGCAAACCGTAACAGCATTTGAAACTTATTTCAATGATTTAAAACTATTTTGCTTTAAGTACATGTTGTATTGTTATTCTTTCAGATTTATAGAATTCTCGCAGACAAGCAAAAATATTGCTAGTATTTTAAATTCAAATTTTATTCATGTTTTCAATCTTCTCATAATATTGATCATCATTCAACTGCCAATCAATCTATCTCGTTAAAACTTGGTGGCTTTTAACTTTGCTTAATAGCGACTCAGGTAATATCACTAAATGTGGTTAGCAGGTGACATGAGAAAAATAAGGTCTTAAAAATGTTTCTTATCTTAAAATATTACATGAGGAATCATTTTGCTAAAAAAAATATTTAACTTAAAAAAAAAATAAATAAAAAAAATAAGGCCTTAAAAATGTTTCTTATCTTTAAATATTACATGAGTCATTTTGGTAAAAAAAATATTTAACTTAAAAAAAAAATAAAAAATAAAAATAAAAAATAAGGCCTTAAAAATGTTTTTTATCTTAAAATATTACATGAGGAGTCATTTTGCTAAAAAAATATTTAACTTAAAAAAAAAAGAAAAAACAAAGAAAAAAAAAATAAGGCCTTAAAAATGTTTCTTATCTTAAAATATTACATGAGGAATCATTTTGCTAAAAGAAATTATTTAACTTAAAAAAAAAAAAAAATAAGGCCTTAAAAATGTTTCTTATCTTAAAATATTACATGAGGAATCATTTTGCTAAAAGAAATTATTTAACTTAAAAAAAAAAAAAAATAAGGCCTTAAAAATGTTTCTTATCTTAAAATATTACATGAGGAATCATTTTGCTAAAAAAAATATTTAACTTAAAAAAAAAATAAAAAAAAAATAAAGCCTTAAAAATGTTTCTTATCTTAAAATATTACATGAGGAATCATTTTGCTGAAAAACATATTTAACTTAAAAAGAAAAAGAAAAAAGAAAAAAAAGAAAAAAAAAAAAATAAGGCCTTAAAAATGTTTCTTATCTTAAAATATTACATGAGGAATCATTTTGCTAAAAAAAATATTTAACTTAAAAAAAAAATTAAAAAAAAAAATAAGGCCTTAAAAATGTTTCTTATCTTTAAATATTACATGAGTCATTTTGGTAAAAAAAATATTTAACTTAAAAAAAAAATAAAAATAAAAAATAAGGCCTTAAAAATGTTTTTTATCTTAAAATATTACATGAGGAGTCATTTTGCTAAAAAAATATTTAACTTAAAAAAAAAAGAAAAAACAAAGAAAAAAAAAATAAGGCCTTAAAAATGTTTCTTATCTTAAAATATTACATGAGGAATCATTTTGCTAAAAGAAATTATTTAACTTAAAAAAAAAAAAAAATAAGGCCTTAAAAATGTTTCTTATCTTAAAATATTACATGAGGAATCATTTTGCTAAAAGAAATTATTTAACTTAAAAAAAAAAAAAATAAGGCCTTAAAAATGTTTCTTATCTTAAAATATTACATGAGGAATCATTTTGCTAAAAAAAATATTTAACTTAAAAAAAAAATAAAAAAAAAATAAAGCCTTAAAAATGTTTCTTATCTTAAAATATTACATGAGGAATCATTTTGCTGAAAAACATATTTAACTAAAAAGAAAAAGAAAAAAGAAAAAAAAGAAAAAAAAAAAATAAGGCCTTAAAAATGTTTCTTATCTTAAAATATTACATGAGGAATCATTTTGCTAAAAAAATATTTAACTTAAAAAAAAAAGAAAAAACAAAGAAAAAAAAAATAAGGCCTTAAAAATGTTTCTTATCTTAAAATATTACATGAGGAATCATTTTGCTAAAAGAAATTATTTAACTTAAAAAAAAAAAAAAATAAGGCCTTAAAAATGTTTCTTATCTTAAAATATTACATGAGGAATCATTTTGCTAAAAGAAATTATTTAACTTAAAAAAAAAAAAAAATAAGGCCTTAAAAATGTTTCTTATCTTAAAATATTACATGAGGAATCATTTTGCTAAAAGAAATTATTTAACTTAAAAAAAAAAAAAAATAAGGCCTTAAAAATGTTTCTTATCTTAAAATATTACATGAGGAATCATTTTGCTAAAAGAAATTATTTAACTTAAAAAAAAAAAAAAATAAGGCCTTAAAAATGTTTCTTATCTTAAAATATTACATGAGGAATCATTTTGCTAAAAAAAATATTTAACTTAAAAAAAAAAATAAAAAAAAAATAAAGCCTTAAAAATGTTTCTTATCTTAAAATATTACATGAGGAATCATTTTGCTGAAAAACATATTTAACTTAAAAAGAAAAAGAAAAAAGAAAAAAAAGAAAAAAAAAAAAATAAGGCCTTAAAAATGTTTCTTATCTTAAAATATTACATGAGGAATCATTTTGCTAAAAAAATATTTAACTAAAAAGAAAAAAAGAAAAAAAAAGTTGTTTAAAAGATGTTTAAATTATCTTTTAGGTTTCTTTTTTCTTGCATTTATTCTACATAAATCAAAATACAAGTTGTTTAAATTGTCATGTTCCGACAAATCAGCTTTGCCTCATTTCGTTCAGTTTCACTCAATCTTGCTTTTTGGTTGCAAGGGTGCTTTGTGCTTACGGACTTGCTGAAGTGATCCATCTTGGATTTTAATCATGAATTTTTCTAGTTTATAATGGTAAAATAAATTAAATTTTGACTCGGATAAGAAACATTTTGAATACCTACACAGTTAAAATGTCATTTTCCGACTAGTTAGCTTTGCCTCATTTCGTTCCGTTTCACTCGATCTTGGTTTTTGATTGCAAGGTCAAGGCTGCTACTTGGTCTACGAAATTGTTGGTGGCATCTATCTTGATTCTTACACAATTAAAATGTTTACACATTCTAATCATACATTTCTCTAATTTATCCGAGTAAAATAAATTAAATTTTTACCCGAAATGACTCTTCATGTAATAATGCCAAAGATAAACATTTTTAATGCCTTATTTTGTTCTCATATCACCCGCAAACCTTATTTAGTGACATTACTGTAACTCATTACACTTTTTTTTTTTAATAAAGCTTTTTTTCTTATAAGATTATAGTTCATCAATTTATTTTTTTTTTTTTTAAATAAATAACTCATCATTTTTAATGTTTGTTTACATAAAGTCAGGTCTGCTTATATTTTAATATATTTCTATGTATAGAATTCACTCCTAAACTAATTAACTGATCATTATGAAGTTTGAAACAGCTGCTAGGCATAATGGATCAAAATGTAGGCTATATTCAGTTCAATTTCATGCAAAGGGGCACATAAAAAGAGTGTGGAAGTCGTTCATGAACATTCACTTACTTCCGATTTTTGTGAAATATTAATAATATTAGACATGTATTAATAAATATTCCTCAAATTTCAAATTCCTTGGGATTTTTTTTATGAAGCATGATATGAGCACAACCTTTTATTTGAAAATTCATTTTTTTCAGATTTCCATTAAATTTGATCCATATTGATTAGACACCAATTTAGTAAGATTCCATGAACTTCAATTTTTTCTTAAGATCCCTTAAGCTTAAATTTGAAATATTTTCTAAAATCAAAATAATGTAAGTGATTTTGATTAAAATTGGAATAAGGATTCTAGACATAAATTTTAATATCATTATGTATTCATTTTATTCTTGTAGTATATATATATATATATATATATATATATATATATATATAAATTTAAAGGAGATTAGAACAATAGTCTAAAGAGCAGAGTGTATTTTAATGTAATAGTAAAATTACTAGTTTAATTAAAATACAGGGAAAGAAAAAGTGCTCGTTGTAATTTAGATATATAATAAGCTCGATAGGTAAATACCTAGAGCTAATTTAATATTTAGTAATATGATTGATAATTTAAAAATCAAATTAGAATTAAATTAAAAATCCGTTTCATAAGACGGAACAACAACAAAATCAATGATTTTGATTTTGTTGTTGTTCCGTCTTATGAAACAGTTAATTCTAATTTGATTTTTAAATTATCAATCACATTATTAAATATATATATATATATATATATATATACATACACCAATGTTCAACATGAGGAATTATTTACCTTTTGGCGCTTCGTCCTCCGAATCGGATAAAACTTTTTTGTGAATTTTGCGAGGTGTATCAGCAGCTTTTTTTTCGTGACTATCACCTTCGTCATCTGACGATTCTAGACCAGTGGAGATATTCCTGCAGAAAGAGAAAGGAACAGAAACGTCATTTTGTCTAGAGGTTATTTAATATTCAAGCAATATGAATTGGAAAAACAATTCAATTATAAAGGAGAGTTTCTAAAGATTTTGTTTCTGGAGAGAATTGGTTCGCACAAGAGAATGAGAGATTAAAGTTCTCTTAGATAATTAATTAGTAATCTTATCTTCTTAACACTAATCGGTGGATCATGAACACAGGTCTTAGGGATATTTTGCTCTTGCCAATTTTAAAGTTTTCTTATAGCATTTAGAGCGGTGTGTCCCTTGCGGGTTTTATGACAAAAACTTTTGAAACCCTTGTTTCTTTCTCAGTGCAACAAACACTCATGTCATTCATAATCTTGAGTCATCCTTGCTTTGTTTGCCCTACCTGGGAACGATTCTGTTTTGCAAGTTTTGTGTCACCATGATTTGTACTGGTCGCGCGACTCACGTGCTAATACTAATTCATTAAACATTGCTATTCTGGGCCACTCCTAATGTTATGGCAAAACCATGTGTTACCCCATTCGACATCCACCACTGACCTCCATTGACATTGCCTTCTTCGCCTTCTCTTCTAGCCGTGTCGTCATCTCTCACATTAGCGGCTGTCAAGAAGGTGCGCACAGGTCCACAAGTATATAATAAAAAAAAAATTTTAAAAACTCAAAAGGAAACACATTCTGTGAATGTTAGTTGCATTCTGTGTGCGTGTGACACCATTGCGGAAAACATGTCAGCTCATCTCAATCTGACAAAGCTCTCAACGACACGGTCTCAATCTGACAAAGCTCTCAACGACACGGTCTCAATCTGACAAAGCTCTCAACGACACGGTCCAAGCTATGATCTGGTTTCCACTATGCCTAACTTGCTGTAACAGAGCGCATATAAGAACGTGTGATAAAATAGCTGGCTTGCGAAAAATATTAGCAACAGCTGTCTTAGCACATATACAAATTAGCAAGTGTGCGCAACCTTGCTTCATAAGAAAAGGAGAGAAATATACAGCACATGGTCGACAAAGCGAAGTGTGTGTCGGCATCATAGACGTTTGAAAACGAAGGCAAGAAAGCACTAGATAACGGCCAGCATGAGGTGGCGAGAAGAAAGACTTTAAAAAAAAAACACGATTGTGTGCAAAAAGACTTTTGCAAGATAATGAAATGCGTTGTTTTGGAAGAACTACAACTAAAAATGCATTTCATTTGCTAAAAAATGCTGGATCGGATTTGTATTTCTTTCCTTGTTTGTTTACATCACAACTGTCCTCAACTAGACTATCGTAAAGCTTATTAACTATCGCAAACTGTTCCTAACTGTTATAAAACTCATTACCACTCCTCAAAGTGCCTACAAACTAAATCTCAGGTTCTTTTGTTCCCGTTCACTGCTACACCTTTATTCACAACCTCAGCTTTCTTTTGTATGCGTTTGTGAACAACTTCTTATGCCTTTGTCTTTCCACCAATTTTATTTCCTATACCTTTGTTTCACCAATAAACTTATTTCTTCTTATCATTTGCAATACTTTCTTTATTTCTTCTGCACTTACCAATACTGGGGGGGGGGGCAATAATATCATTAGCAGTAAATGAAAGTTTTATTAACAAAAAAAAAAAAAAATGTAAATAGATAAGTTTTGAAAAAAAAAAAAAAAATCGCATATATTGTTTCTAATTATTCTAATTATTTGTTTTTGTCCATCTGATCTTTTTAGTTTAGTCGTCTGTCCGTAACACTTTTGTGCTTGGCCTTTTTGGTTAAGATCAAAGCTCTGTTGTTAATACATGCTGTTCTTAGCTTTTTAAGCTTTTCTTAGCCAAGATCAAAGCGTATCTGTTTTTACTACATGATGTACTTATGTTTGTAACTTTGTGATATTAAGTGGGGGATCACTTTTCTGTATTAATTTAATGTAAAATGATCACCCACTTTACAATCAGTCAGTCTCAAAGCCATTCAAGTTATTTTTGAAGGATTCCAGTTATTTTTTAAGCATTCAAGTCATTCTTAAGGTCATTCAATTCATCCTTAAGTTCATTAAAGTCATTCTAAGTTATTTACTTTTTATTTATTTAAGTCATTTCAGCCCATTTTTCGTTCATTTTAGTTTATCTTTAAGAATTTCATGTCAATCCTACATTCACGCATTCATTCATTACACGAGAGCACGCGACTAATGGCTATCGGCCTTGTTTTTTCTGCATTGCAAACATTCTTATTAAATACCTATATATTTATTTACTAGCAATGCTTTGAACAAAATATCATAGACTTCATGTTTCTGAATTTTTTAGTTGAGAATTGATTATTCGGATTACTGTTCTCATCTTGAGTGTTACATGAACAAGGTTTCGGTCGATGTAACCTCTGACCTTCTTCAGGCGTATATTGTCAAACTCTGGAATCTGCACAGAATTTCTAACAAAACCATTTATTTAATCCACAGGAGTAACATGCTTTTGTTCCGTCAACCATAACCAGATAGAAGTCTTAAGTAATTCGCAAATGTATTTTTTGTATCGCCTGCACCAAGAATTGAACCTTCAATTCCCTGAAGAGTGTCGATTACAACTGAATTTTACCTAGTACTTCATCTGTTATACCACATTGTGCAATTAACACTCAAGATGAAAACAGTAGTGGAAAGCCTATTTCTGCTCTATCGTTATTTTCATGGCAAGTGCTAAACTCCAATCTATTCTATGGTTCCACTTTTACCAAACTGTCACAAAAAACATTCGACTAGCTACAACTACGATTTCCCCCCACTCTCTATCTCCGCCTAAATCTAAAGACAAATTACATGAACAAAGCTGCTTCCCCAGAACTGTTCGCCTGTGGAACACTGTTCCACTGGCCTGCTTCCTGGTTGAATACAACATGGTAGCCTTTAAATCCAATGAAGACAAATTCTTGCTGAGCCGTTTCCATAAATAATCAAATTCTACCCAATTTACACCATTAACGATTATTAAACCACCTTACATTCCTTATCCTCTAGTGGCCTTCGAGCCTTGATAAGTGGTGACTCCCAAGTAAAAAAAAAAAAAAAAAAAAAAAAAAAAAAAGTAGTCGGTATAATCCAAATAATTCATACCATATCTTACGGATATTTTTTTCTCTTAGATATAACGAAAATAAAAGTTTTATAAGGGATAGAGTATAAATGTATTTTTTTCACTTCTTAGCAAAAGGGTTAACAAAAAAAGGAGAAGGAAAAATAGAAGTCGGAGTAAAATATCAAATAGGTAACTTCACGATTCAGTATTTCAAAAGTAGATTTAAGTATTTGTATATTCTTATGAATATATACAGCATAATCACGTTGACACATCGGTTCTCATTAGATCACCAAAGTTAAGCAACATTGAGCCTAGTCAGTACTAGATGAGTGACCAATTTGGGAATTCCAGACACTGTATGTAGGAGAACATGGACACCTCCCTGTAAGAGTTGCAAAAACCTAACGGGCATAATACATGCGACTAAGGACCACTTGTGAATTTCATACTCCCATGGAACTTCCTTCTTTGAAGGAATTTGGTTACACCCGCATAGGGTTAGTGCCGTTCCCATTTTCCATTCCATATTCTCATGATAAAAGTCACAAAATCATTTTTTTTTTTCTAAAATGCTTTACCTTACAAAACACGGTACTTACTTAATGTTGTTCTTCAATTTTTCATCTGCATCCTCTTCACTATCACTTTGAATTTGGCCTCTAACTTTACGCCTTATCTGTTCCGACTCAGAGTCAGAGGGTTCACTGTCCGAGAAAAGTTTCTCTTTTTTTTTTCTAACAATCGGAGATTTGGGAGAACTGCCCTCTGAAGGCACGGGAGAATTTGACATTCTACGTTTCAATCTGGACTTTCTGCGACGTGGTGCTGGTCCACTGCGTTCAGAATCTGCAGAACCTGACCGGTTACTGCGATTCGAACCGGCTGACCGTGATCGACTCCGTTGGGATCTAGGCGAACCAGATGGACTCTTCGCGGGAGATTTAGAGCCACTCTTGTGTGATCCACTTCTGTGAGATGCTGGAGATCCAGAGCCACTTCTTGCAGAGACGGCTGAACCAGAACGGCTCCTGTGTGAGGCTGGGGAGCCAGACTGACTTCTTCTGCTTGCTGATCTAGAACCACTTTGACGAGATCCAGAAGAACCAGAACGGCTCCGTCTTGAAGGTGACCGAGATCCACTCCTCCGTGAAGCTGATGATCCAGATCTGCTCCTTGCTGAAGCTGCCGATCCTGATCTACTCCGCTTTGAACCCGCTGATTCTGATCTACTTCTATTTGAAGCTGCTGACCCTGATCTGCTCCGCTTTGATCCTGCTGATCCTGATCTGCTCCGTTTTGATCCTGCTGACCCTGATCTGCTTCGTCTTGAGGCAGGTGATCCTGATCTGCTCCTTACTGAAGCTACCGATCCAGATCGGCTCCGTTTTGAGCCTGCCGATCCAGACCGGCTCCGTTTTGAGCCTACCGATCCAGACCGGCTCCTGTGCGAGGCAGGTGACCCCGATCGGCTCCTATGTGAGCCAGAGCCACTTCGTCTTGATGCAGGTGAACCTGAGCGACTCCTCCTAGATGCTGGTGATCCAGACCGAGATCGACTGTGTGCTGGAGAAGCCGAATGCTTACTGTGTGCAGGGGAGGGGGAGCGACTGCGGTCTGAGCCGCTCTTATGTACGGACATGGGAGAGCCCACTGGACTCTGGGGAGATCCTGATCGGCTGTGAATTGAGCCACTCTTTGCAGGGGATACAGATCTACTTCGACTGGGACTTCCGGCAGGGGACTCTGGACCATTCTGGGCGTTATCATCGTCGTCTGAATTCTGTCTTTCGCCATCTGATAAGTTTTCGTCTGAGTGTCTTTCCAACTCTTCTCTTTCAACGTCTTCATCATCCGTGTCTCGCTGTACTTCTTCACGTTCAAACTCGCCACCTTCACTCACATATTCATCGTCGGAATCGGCTGTTCGAGCATTTTTAACTGATGATTTTATTTCATCATCACTGCCATCCACTTCCATATCCTGCAAAAGAAAAAAAAGCAACAGTTACATACATGGGAATGGAAATGTCTATGTCCTGCTATCAGGATATTTTTTAAGTCATATCAAATAAAAGAAAATTAAAAACAAATTCAGTTTAGATGTGTATGTGCGTGTATATATATATATATATATATATATAATATTTTCACAAAAATTAAAACAAAAAAATATAAAATGAGAACATCATATTGTGTATTTTCTTATGCTTTACAATTGTTTCATAACTGTTTGAACAATTTTAAATTCTATTCCAAAATAGCTACTCTTCAGACGGCCAAATACACTATACGTATATGAATACATTCGTAATCTCTATTTTTAGAGAACAAGTAGTTGGACCTACCTACACACCATCTTTATATTTTCTTTGTTTATTATTTTTCGATATTTAGGAATCGCCCCATTTTCGTATTTCTACTTTTTAAATCATATTCCGACCAGTTACATATTTTAATCCAACTCTTTTGTATGTTTTTTTTAAATAATTATTTTTATTCCCCAATTTCTTAATTTAATTGATTTATTTCTAAATACTAATCCACCCCTTCAAACTCTAGTTTATACTTATATGCTCAATTATTTCTTCCTTAATCTATGATAGTTTTGTACAAACTTTGTTTACATTATATGATCTGATTAATTCATGCTTCACATTATATTTCTTAAGGAACTTTGATTAAAAGGTTAATTTAAACATTATTAATTAAAATTATCTTCATCCCATACTGTTTATGCCAATAATTTAAATTAAAAAAATTATTTTTTTCAATTTTTATCATTATCCAATCATTTAATTTATCTTTCCTCTTTCTTATCATTGGTAAAATCTCTACATTCAAAGGGAGATAACTATTTAGTCAATTTTTACCAATTTATCGAAATTCCATGCATTAATATTTTAATATTTAAACTTTAATCACCTTTGTTTAATTTTAAACTTATAATTCTAACATTATCTTCTTTATAACAATCTCAGTTCAAAACTTCAGACTTAGTTTTCTTCCACTTAATATTTTGATTAAATTTATTTTGATCTATCCTAATCATTGTGTTATTGAAATCACCCGGGTGTTATTTTATTATCCATAACTATTATTAAAATTACTTCTATTTCTCCTATTTAGATTATAATCATTTGCGTTTCTATATGTAAAGTTGATGACCTGATAATTTGTTTATTGCACCATTTTAAAATCTTAGTATTAAATTTAAATATCCTCTTTTCAGACTTACATTTTACTCTTAACATCTTAAGTAAATTTTTCTTTTTCAAATTTATTTTAATCAAGTTTTAGGATTGATAATAGGAATTTATTTCTATGAAGACAGCTTTGTATAACATCTAAGTTTTTGTTTAAAATGTCTTTTTTAGAATTCACTATGTGATATGCTTCAAGTAAACATAAATTACATCTTTTTGATTTACTCGGTTTATATTTTCTAGTTTTATCTAATATTGACCATTTTAATTCAAAATCTTTTTATTCTTACATAGTTCCCTAACCCAATCACCTAATACAGTTGTATTCCTCTTTTATTTTTAATAATTATTTTAGTTCTGTCCTTATTTCTATCATTATCCTTATTTGGTTCATTCTTTGGTCCAATTTTAAAAGATGCAACATAGTTTCAGTATCTGTCCTTAAAAAAAAAAAAAAAAAAAATTCAGTTCCCCCTAGGTATATCTTTTTATAATTATCCGCCTTAACTTCACATTTGTATACAATTTTAGAAATCAAGCAATTGCCTTCCAATGGACATTTGTTAGGTATTCTACAGTTACATTTTTCTCTCCAAATTCAGTTCACCTGATTTAATCTTATTATTATTCACTATTTTAATTACTTTACCATTATTAGAACCTATTATAGTATTACCTAGATTTGCAGCAGTTGAGAATGAAAGTTTTACTGTATTCTTATAAATTATTTTACTTGATGTATTTTGTGGGGAGGTGTTCTTATCAATTATTTTGTAAAACTCTTTAGGGATATTGTATATGTTCACTGAAAGGAGGAGTAAACCAGACTTATTTTTTGCATCTATTTTTCTTATTCTTAATAGTATTATTACTATTATATGCTTCTTCATTATTTTTCATTTCATTCTTGTTATTTTTATCATCATTTTTATTCTTTACATTTCTTCTCCCTTTCATTGCCATGTTATATTATGTAGACTGTTCTGATAATTTTATTATTCATCTTTTGTATGTATTTGATTTTTCCTTAATATTCAGATCTAATTAAAGCTTCATTATATCATTTCCTTATTTTTATCAAATATATTCTCATTTTGGGATAACTCAGATATTCTTTTTGATATCTGGGGATAATAGCTCTTTTTATACACTTAGGTCGATTAGATTTATAAATATATAGAATAGTGTTTGGTTCAGTTTATGATATGTTTCATAAGTATTGTCATTGAGATTTAGAGCTATAATTAAAAAATTTACTATTTCACAATTGCAGTTTAGTGTTATTTCTAACTTAAGTTTATTAAAAAATAGTTTAATTTTCTTTCTAATTTTTTTTTATATAATTTGATTACTCAAATGAACTAAAAATAATGCATCACCTCTATATAGTTCTCCATTTAAGCACAATGTTTTTTTTTATACATCTCTTTTAGTATGTACAGATCTACCAGGTTAGTATTTGATTATGCAGAGTCCGGATACCCCATCATAACATCAAAATGGTTCTCTCTATTCTTCCTTGTCCATAATTCATTATCATATCGAATTAAGGTTTTCCTCGTTAGTTTTATAATCTCTAGTTCTAATTTAGTTACATCTGTTTTACTTTCAGCTAAATTTGGTGCTTTCTCAAATTGTTAAGGAGTTATAGAAAAATAATATGAGTCGATATCAAACAATGAATTTACTGTTTTGGTATTTAGGAAATTTCTTGAACCAATCTATCACCTTCCCAGAAGAAATTCAAAGGTTATGTTGTATTTTAGATTTTAAATTAGGTATAATTTTGTCCAATATTATTTCACTAATATTACCTAAATCAGGAACACATGGTGCAATTAAAACTAATGCTAGGTTTATTATTGAATCCAGGTTTGTGATCTTTCAACAAAAATCGTGAGTTAAGTGGTGTATATATTTCTATTTTATCTTGATTGTTCGTTTTTTTCACATAATCTTAATGCTTTATATATATATATATATATATATATATATATATATATATATATATATGATATAATCACATTGAAACACCAATTCTCGTAATATCAAAGTTAAGCAACGTTGAGCCTGGCTAGTACCAGATGGATGACCATTTGGGAATTCTAAATGCTGTATATGCTCTCCGCTTATCTCGGCATTGTTCTCGTCATCTCGAACCTCCACTTGCCATTGGTATTTAACAATGCCAACTCAGTAGAGGTGTAGTTGGATTTCTGTCACAAAAGTTCCATACGCAGGCACACTTACAGTGGGTATCCAGGAAGTCACCGTACATATATATATATATATATACTAAAGTTAGGAGTATTTTACAAAAAATACTAAAACAATACTTTTAAAAAAATTTTTTAAACCAACTAAATTGTACGTATGGCAGACTTGATACTTGCATAAGCCGACTTTCTGCTAGAAAATCCACAATTGTACAAGAGAATTTAACTATATAACAAAAGTGAAAAAAAAACTTAATTGTCAAATAGAAAAGGGGGTTATCGGCTGCTTACCATGTAGCAATTTAAGATTTAAAAACACACATACATACATGTATGTATGTATATATATATATATATATATATATATATATATATATATATATACACATACATATAATATTTTATATATTTTAATGAAGCTATAATATAAAATAAATACATACCAATATTAACCAAAAAACAGTGATAACATACTATAATAGATTTGTCTAAACTCTATAAAAATAAAATACTTTTAATTATTTTTCATTCAATTTTTATATTTTTAAATGAAATATATAAAAAGTATGAAGTAAATACTAAAAAGTACATAAAAATATAATTAATCAAAGAAAATTTAATCGATTTGTTTGAACTTTATAAAATACAATAGTTTTGTAAATAACCCTTTTTGATGAACGACACGGGTAAGGAGAACATTAATAACTAGGTTAGTTAAAAATTAATTTTTAAAAAATATAAAAAAAATTTTTTTAAATAGATTCGATAGCTGGAACATTTTTTTTTTTTTTTTTTTTTTTACATAGGTGGTGTTTGAGCAACACTGCTGGGGAGCCGTGAGATAAAATGATGTTTTATTTTTACATTCCTAAAACAGTTTCTCATGGTAAACAACTGATAATCCCTCCAATAATATTAAGACTATCATGAATTTGTGGAAGCAAACTAAAGCGGTCATTACAAGAGATTAATTAATTTAAAAGTAAAAAAAGTTTTCCGATCAGGGATTCTAGACTAAAAGTTTTTTTTTTTTTCTGTAATTTTTACTCATGTTCACCCCCAACAAGACATATCACCACTTGAATGTAAGGAGCTACTATTTGGGACCATGCCTAGGAAACATTAACAAGATGTTGTTTTACGTTACATTTAAAGTTGTGCATATCAATACAGTCAGGAAAGCAGGTAGCAGGAAAGGAATTCCAAAGTCTAGCTGTTTGAGGGAAGAAGCTAGTAGAACACAAAGCTTTCTGACATTTAGAGACCTCAACAGTAAAGGGGTGTGATTTTGTTGCTAAGCAGGTTTGTTGGGGATATGTACTTTGAGGGGGCACAAGTGCAACAAGTTCATCAGAGCACAATCCGTTAAAAAAAACTTGTAAAACAAACACAAGGATGCAACACTGCAGCAATGAAACATGGGTTGGAGCTTAGTTGATAAAGTGGGACGTATTAAACTGAAGACTCTTTTTTGGACACTATCCAAGAGGGAGGGACAAGCGATAGATGTACTAGCCCAGATGTGGCAACAACATCCATGCATGGTGGTTTTTTTAGAGGTACAAGATAATCTCAACTGCGAGTAATCTTCTAGCACAATAGACAGAACCTAACTTCTTTGCAGCGGCCTTTGCAATATCCTCAATGTGTTTGTTCGAGTTCATATTGCTCATGAATGTTATGCAAAGGAGTTTCAAAGAAGAATTCTCAGGTAAAGTGTTATTTGTCATGGATATCGGTGGTTGGAGAGGCTTCTTTTAATTGTTAAAGGAGAGCAGTTTAGTCTTACTCGCATTAAATGTTATTCATTTACAGCTCCATTGAGAAACTTCAAAGACACACACACATAATACTAGTAGGGAGACTTAGCATTGTCCGGGATTGAATAACGATCCACAAATGTTCACCCGCACATACTTTTAATGTCATTGAAATCTGAAATCACCCATTCTTTTGTTTTTTCTTTTTTTTTTTTTAAATCAAAGCGATTGATTGCCTACTCTAGTTATAGACCCCCCCCCTCCATTCCGCAGTGTACCGGGAGGCAGTTTCACATGCCTACCGACAGTGACTTAGTCCACAATACATTGTAGTCTACATTGCACTATAGAAGATCTACTGTTGGTTTTATAAAATTATCTGTAAATAATGGCTTCACTTAAAGTTTAAAATGCAAGTATCAGGGTTTAATTGTGCATTAAAAAAGAAACATTCATTTTGAACGCACCAGTCTCATAAAAGAATCTACAGTTGATTTTATGAACTGAGCCTTTCTGTTTGTGTGGTGATAAAACTTCTCAAATGCACTCGTGATGTTAGATTGTACAAAAGTGTTAACTTTGATCCAAATCAGACTTTTTCCGTAAATCAGATTTTTTCAATTATCGATACTTATCTGAGGCATTCTGATACAAAACCTATGAAAGAACACTCTCAGACACATCAAGTACCTTTGTGTGAAATTTAAAAAACAAAATCAGCTCAGCCGTTTCCGAGTCCATAGGGAATGAACTTACACACATACAAAGTTCCTTTTATATAATAGTAAGTAGACATATATCAGAGTGGTAATACGAATACCAATATAAATATTTACAAATTAATCTTATCCTGAAAAAGTGCTCAATATTCGAGAAAGTTTAATTCCTCTCATATGTTTATACTCTATGTAAATGATCATTTACAAAATTTATTGTTCAAAAACAAGAAATATAACATACAAACGATTATCTTTTTATTCTATGGAGTTTTGAAAATTATGCCTGTTTTTTGGGGGGATAGAAACTTCTGAACTAACTTGTCTCTGGGGCAAAGCAATTTGATTATTTGGAATATCAATCAAATTTAAATAAGTTGCTCCCCCCCCCCTCTGTATTACACCATTTTTTTTTTTTTTTTTTTTTTTTACAGTATTTTCAATGAGTATTTCATTGATTTATTATTCGACTATATCTGAATTCTGATGTGAGAGTCTTTGCATTTGGTTAAGGAATTAGAGCTGAATGATATGAGCGAAGGTTTAAGCAGTTTTATTTCAGACAGAGTTTCAACAGCCAGAAGGTTACATCCAGTCCCGGGCGATTCACAGCAAGAGTAACTACGATACTATAACAGATTCTTGGAAATGACTTTCATTATCCTTTGACAATTTTTTGAGCTTTACAATTTTGAAAGTTTTCCATTTTTATGCCAACAATTCTATTTATACTTTTATGTTGTTAGTTATTTTCCTCTGAAGAGAAAAAGCCGACATATATGCGTAGAAAATGGTGAACAATATCAGACGTTATGATATAGAGAAATGAAAAGAGCTTGTTTCGGTATACATTCTTCAGATATGCAGAAGCCAAGAGAAAAATAAAAGACGTTTTCAAATGAATAAGGAAAGATATTTTACACAGGAAAGAAAAAAGGAAAAAAAGAAAGACGAAGAGCAAAAGACTAGTTTTAGTTAAATAGAACTTAAAACTGTGACACAATAGATAATAATTAAATTAAGACTTGTATTTAATTCAATTATCGAAATTAAGACTTGTATTTAATTCAATTATCGAAATTAAGACTTGTATTTAATTCAATTATCGAAATTAAGACTTGTATTTAATTCAATTATCGAAATTAAGACTTGTATTTAATTCAATTATCGAAATTAAGACTTGTATTTAATTCAATTATCGAAATTAAGACTTGTATTTAATTCAATTATCGAAATTAAGACTTGTATTTAATTCAATTATCGAAATTAAGACTTGTATTTAATTCAATTATCGAAATTAAGACTTGTATTTAATTCAATTATCGAAATTAAGACTTGTATTTAATTCAATTATCGAAATTAAGACTTGTATTTAATTCAATTATCGAAATTAAGACTTGTATTTAATTCAATTATCGAAATTAAGACTTGTATTTAATTCAATTATCGAAATTAAGACTTGTATTTAATTCAATTATCGAAATTAAGACTTGTATTTAATTCAATTATCGAAATTAAGACTTGTATTTAATTCAATTATCGAAATTAAGACTTGTATTTAATTCAATTATCGAAATTAAGACTTGTATTTAATTCAATTATCGAAATTAAGACTTGTATTTAATTCAATTATCGAAATTAAGACTTGTATTTAATTCAATTATCGAAATTAAGACTTGTATTTAATTCAATTATCAAAATTAATACTTGTATTTAATTCAATTATCAAAATTAATACTTGTATTTAATTCAATTATCAAAATTAATACTTGTATTTAATTCAATTATCAAAATTAATACTTGTATTTAATTCAATTATCAAAATTAATACTTGTATTTAATTCAATTATCAAAATTAATACTTGTATTTAATTCAATTATCAAAATTAATACTTGTATTTAATTCAATTATCAAAATTAATACTTGTATTTAATTCAATTATCAAAATTAATACTTGTATTTAATTCAATTATCAAAATTAATACTTGTATTTAATTCAATTATCAAAATTAATACTTGTATTTAATTCAATTATCAAAATTAATACTTGTATTTAATTCAATTATCAAAATTAATACTTGTATTTAATTCAATTATCAAAATTAATACTTGTATTTAATTCAATTATCAAAATTAATACTTGTATTTAATTCAATTATCAAAATTAATACTTGTATTTAATTCAATTATCAAAATTAATACTTGTATTTAATTCAATTATCAAAATACTTGTATTTAATTCAATTATCGAAATTAAAAAACAATGACAGACAAAAAAAATTCAAGTAAAAATGTCAATTCCTATCAAAAAGGATCACATGAAGGTTGCCAACATTAATAATGAAAGGTGAGAAATAAGGTCACAAAATTTAAACTTTGTACACCCATGTCATTAGCACAACTTTCTAATATTCAAATAAAATTCAGAAATAACTTAATTCCAAGTGCTTAATGTAAAAATATATATTTTTTGCCAATTTCATATAAAAAAAGCATAGGAAATTCTGTTATTTTTTTTATTTTTTCAAATCATTTTAGATAAGGCTTTGTAATTTGTGCAATCATTCTTTTTGCGGACTGTTATCCTCATCTTTGGGGCTTGTAACGCAATAGATAGAGGCATAGAGTCTCTACAGGTGAGCATAGTCCGAAGATAGTTTCAATCCTACCCAAGCAAGTGATGGTTATTGCTAGGATCTCATTCCGATTTATTAAGTTGTATCCTAATTTGACATAAAACAAAATTAAAATATTTGCACAAAATGTAAAAATATATAATGAACAAATGGAGCCCTTTTAAAGTCATAAAAAAAAAACAGTAAAAGCGTCAACACAATTAGTAGTAGCAAGGGCAGAAAGAAAAATTTCTGCAAAAATAATCAATTCTAATTGGTTAGAAACCTAGTTTGATTAGTTGTCGTCTGTCATTGGCGCACACATACTGGATGAAAGCCCATTATCAGAATCGAGCAAGTAGTACAACATCTATAACACAACTTGCCACTCATTTTGGAAAAGATTGCCTTACAAATGATACTGAGAACCCAAACAAGCCTGCCACTGACATAGCCCAGAAAAGTCGGAAAAAATACACTAGCCAGTTCCATAGTGTTAAAACAGAAGAATGGACCAACCATAAACGGGCAAAATACCTACCGACTGAACTATCCCAAGAATATATTGATAGGGATGGTTCCTTGGATTGGCTCAAAAGAGGATCCCTCCATTACGACCAAGAGAGGTTGATATTGGCTGCACAAGACCAGGGCCTCATGACAAATGCCTTCAAAAAGATGTGTGGTCTAAGCAACAATAATAAATGCAGGTTCTGTAGCACTGAGGTTGAGAGTGTGGGCCACCTGATTTCTGGTTGCAAAGTCCTACTTGGAGACGGTTATTATACAGATCGCCATAATGGAGTTTGCAAATACCTTCACTGGAAGATATGTAAGAAACTCAACATTCAGTGTAGTAAAAACTCCTGGGAACATATGCCCGAACGAACAGTTGGGAATGACAACTACACTATTCACTATGACTACATAATCCCTACTGCTACATATCTTGAAAACGCAGCTGTTAAACCAGATATAGTGATTTGGGACAGAGCAAACAAAAAAGCGACCGTAATAGAGGTCAGTGTACCCAATGATACAGGGCTTAACAGAGTTGAGAGGGAAAAGATAAAGTATCAAGGACTTATGTATGATATGAAACGAAATTGGAAATTAAAAGACGTTTCAATTATACCAGTCATCATAGGAGCAACTGGGCTTATGAAAAAAAACTTCAAAAAAAAACTTTAAAAAGTACATAGCAAGCATACCCGGTGAACCAAGTGCAAGTGAAATACAAACGATTGCACTGAAAGGGACGGCTAGAATCCTGAAAAGATCTCTTGGTTGGACTCACTAAAATAGGGGTAAATGTTAGACATCTGGTTGGATGTCCCATCCCCTAGAAGAAAAAGTTTAAGAAAGATGAAAGCAAAGAGTCTTTAGGTCAAAGGTCGACTATCATAACAAGAAGCGATCGAGTCACATAGCAAAGACCCGCCGAAATTTGATTGACATGACGCCCACACGCCATGTGTGAACCTGACAAAGAAAAAAGATTTCTAACACTTCTTTATTTGTATTCGATAAGACACGACGTCAGTCGAACGGCGTGGCAAGGACTTTATAGTGGCCAAGTATGGAATTATTGAAGAAGTTGGCTCCCTAATGATGTGACACAAGGCAAACAGTTGGGAGTACTGAGATAATGAAAACACTTATTGATTCGTGTTTGACTATGTTGGTTGCCAAAACAAGATGTCAGTTGAATGGTGTGGTAAGGATCCTATAGTGGCCACGTATGGAATTATTGAAGAAGTCTGCTTCCTTAACTGGATGGCACAAGGCCATCAGCTGAGAGTATTAAGACCATGAAAGGAAGAGAAAAATATGAGGCAATGTCTGTCATCTGAAGAACCTTTTGAGACCGGAATTGTTGCACTCTGAAACTTACCTCCCCACGAGGGTCAGCAGATGCCCACCATGTTGGACTCTTACCGTGTTTTGTGTAAGGACCACTGTCAGATGAACTCTGCTTGGAAAGACTCAGGGTTGCCTGCCTTCTATGAACTATTTACATATGTATGCCTGGATTAAAGACTGGATATAGACTACCCAAGGTCAGGTTGGTGATTTCATATTTCTCGCTACCTCCATTCTAAAAAAAAAATGATCAGAGAAAACCGAATATGGTAGAATTATGACTGTTAACTGAATTTAAATGATTTTGCCACTAAGACATTCGTGCCATATCTTTGATTCCTCCTCCCTTCATGTGAAGTGTGCCTCCTTGCGTTACGCTCAGTGTACTGGGAAACCATTCAGCCCAAGAGGCTTTCTTGTGTTTCAAGCCCCAACTGGTCTTCAGATGAACATTCAGCCAGAGGAGCTTTCTTGTGTTCCAAGCCCCGACTGGTCTGCCAATGAACATTCAGCCCAAAGAGCTCTCTCCCCATTGGGCCTTTCAATAACGGGAATATTGAAAAACTCTTTTCTGACAAGTGCGCGTTTTATTTTTTTTCTGTCAGTTATATGATTTTATTACAGCATCATTCAGTTAATTTTTTATAAAGGAATCACCACTTATCAAGGCCTAGAAGCCACTCGAGGATACGGGTTAAAGAGTGTACAATAGTCAAAAGGACAATATCATAGTAATTGTTAGAAGTGTAAATTTGGTAAATTGGATTACTTAAGGGGAACGGATCATCAAGAATTTGTTTATGTTGGACTTGAAGATGGCCATATTGTAGTCAGCTGGAAAGCAGGTAAACGGAAATGGTCGCAGTTTAACGTCGTGCCTGGGACAATTTACAATTTTTTTTTTTTTGGTGTGATTTTGACTGTTCATGCTTCTCCTTTTGGGTTTCTGAAAAGAGATTTATTCATAATTAGATTCCAAAAAGGTTTGGTTATAAAATGTCTTAATTTTATTCTTTTTATAGGTTTAGTGAAAATGTCGGCTATATTATTTTCAGACGTCATAAGTAAGAGTAATAGATTTTTTTCTTATTTCATCCCTTATAAAATGATATCTGATATCAATATGTTTCGACCTTTGATGAATAATAGAATTATTTGCTAATAAGATACTGCTCTGATTATCACAATGAATTACTATAGGTTTTTTACTTAGATCTGGTTTTAAAATAGATTTTAGAAGGGTGTTCAGAAAAATTGCCTCCTGCGCGGAATGAGTAAGAGCCACATATTCTGCTTCACAAGTAGAAAGGGCAACAATTTGTTGCTTTTTAGTTTTCCAAGAGATCATAGGTCCAGTCTTTGACAGTCTAAAACAATACCCCGCTATACTCTTTCTATCCTCAGAGTTAGCCCAATCTGAATCTGAAAATCCTTCTAAATTTAGAGGATATGTAGACTTTTTAAATATTAAAGATTGTTCCTTGATTACTTTTAGGTAACGAAGGATTTGTTTTGCACGATTAAGGTCTTTAATTGTCGGTTTCGATACGTTTTGAGATAGTTTTGTTACAGTGTAACATATGTCAGGCCTTGTTGCGGTCATCAAGTAGATGAGGCTCCTTACAATTTCCCTGTATATTCGATTATCTATGGATTTTGTTTCGGTCCCTATATTTTTATTGATGTCCATTTCGACGGGAGTTGAACGCGGCTTACAATCTTGCATTCCGAACCTGAGCAGAATTTTTTCAATGTATCGTGATTGGTTCATAGTTATAGTTTCATTTTCACAGGTAAATTTTATACTGAGGAACCATGACAGTCGTCCAAGATCGGCCATTTTAAATTTTTTATTTAATTCATTTTTAACATCTTTTAAAGTGTTGTCACAGTTTGAGGCAAGTAATATATCGTCAACCCAAAAAACCAAAATCAAAAATTTATTACCTACATTTTTGGTATACATGCACGCGTCTACGAGACATTGTTTGAATTCCTGTTCTATTAAATAATTATGGAGTGTTAAATTCCAATTGTGTGCACTTTGTTTTAGTCCATATAACGATTTATTTAATTTCCACACCAAGTTTTTATTTTTCATTTTAAATCCCTTTGGAGGATAAATGTAGATTTCACAGACAATCGGAGCATTTAAATAAGCATTTTTTACATCCATTTGATGTATTTTTAAATTGTATTGAGCGGCAAGTTGTAATAAAATTCTAATTGTTGTTAAATTTGTCGTTGGTGAAAATGTTGCGAAATATTCCACTGCAGAAATTCATACAGCGTTTTTCCTAGCCTCTTACTGAACGATCTATTTCTGATATATGCTGCTGCCATTAAAGCATATGTCCATAAACTATGCGCTAATTTCGATGCGATAAATAGGCATCTTGTCATCTCAAAAAGGGTTCACCATGCCCTTTCAGCGGTGCCATTTTGGAAGGGGGAATACGGTGCTGATTTCTCGTGTTTAATATGGTGGTTAATCAATAGAAGTTCAAAGTCTTTACTAGTAAATTCAGTCCCATTGTCTGAGCGAATACATTTTACTGAACCGTACGGGGCAACATCAGCTAAATATTTCTTAGTGGCGAGGATAGTGTCGGATTTGTTTTTTAGAAAATAAACCATAATTAAACCGGAAAAATCATCAATAAAGTTCAAAACGTACCTTAGATTGTTTCTCCCCATCGGGTTGATCGGACCTGCTAAGTGCCCAATGCACAAGTGAGAGAATTTTCGTAGCTTTTTTATCTGGCGTTCGGCTTAAATCTTTTGTCATTTTCCCCTGTGCACACACATCACAATTTGGGAGATCATCTGAAGGTATTATTTTCATGCCTTCGACTACATTTGGTAATTTTTTTAACAGCATCTGTATTGCAGTGTCCTAGAATTTTATGCCAGGTTTCCAAGTCGTGACAGGCAGTTTTTGAGGGAACCATAATTTTTAAATAATATAGTCGGACATTTTCATTAATGTCAAATACAGTTCCATTGGGGTATATCAATTTTGATGTATTTTGGCCAAATTGTATATTCGCGCCTTGTTTAATTGCAGCCTGCACGGAAAATGTCTTGCTTAAATGTAGGTATGAACAGAGCATTTTTTAGAATACAGTTACAGATTTTGCCTTTATTATTTTTAGGGATATTTTAGCATTGCCTCTTTTCAAGACTATCATTTATTTGACTACCTCGGCAAGTTCGACAAAATGACTTTGGGGATTAAAGTTTGAATCAAAATTAATAAAATCAGATTCCTTGGTGATAACGTGCGCTGTAGCACCACAGTCTACAAGGAGGTTTTTACCGTTTGTGGTATTGTCAAAGTTACATGTGAATAGAAATGTATGTTCTTCCTCAAAGTTCTCAACGTTTTTTACGGAGTCCATTTTAGAGCGTTTATATTGACATTGGAAACTTTTGTGGTTGGGTCGTCCACAATTATAGCAGATAATTTTATTCTTTTTCTTGGGAAAATTATTTTTGGAGACGTTGCGGTGAGGTGCGTAATTTGGTGGTGTCTGCTTTCGAGAAGCATTTTTGAACTTCATAATATTGCTGGACTTATTATTGTCCACGAGCATACGATTAGTCTCTTCGTAACTGCATAATGCCACTTAAATTCGCTGAAATTTATGGGTTTGTCTTTCTGAGTTATAACAGTTGTAAATGGTTTAAAATCGGCTGGAAGTCTCTTGAGGGTCATTGATATCAACAAGCTATCGCTTATTATTTCACCTGAGAGTTTTAAGGCATTGGCGGTTGTTTCTGCTCTTATAACGTAGTAGGTAATTGTTTCATCCTCGTTACGTTTCAGAGACGTTAGTTCTGTATATAGGGATATCATTTTCGGTTTCCCTTTTGATAAATAATGTTTTCTTAACATGTTCAATGCTTTCCTTCCATCATCCAATGCGTCTCTTATAATCAGAGAAAGTCTTCTGTCGTCTAACCATTGAATTAGTTCTGCAAAAACAGTCGCGTTTTTTTTTTCAAGAAATTTGGGGTCGTTTGGATTCTCTGTTGGAGATTGTATGACTTTGTGTAGTTTTCAAATCCTTAGATATCCCAGAAATTTTGCCTGCCACAATTCGAATTTAGATTCCGATCTGTCAAAGAAAAGACGGTGGCTGGGCGCATAACCTGTTAAGTTTTGAGACATTGTGTTGAACAAAGATGGTGGCATAGTTCAGATCAGTAATCAAGATGGCGGCCAAGAATCAAATGCGGTCCGTGGCGTAGTTAACGGTGAACTGATTGAATCCAAAATTCAACAATTTTTATAATAATTTTGAAATGTTTTGCTTATAAAAATGATTGGTGAATCCATTCGTCTCATACCCCCATTAGGAGTCAAAAACGTTTTACAAGTTCCATGTGTGTGTGGGGGGGGGGGAGATAAAAATTTTCAAATCTATTTATACTATATTTCAATGAATATATGTATGGACGACATAATCTTTTACTAAATAAAACAAGTAAAATAAATATATCAAAGAACTGCAATAAATATAAAAACAATTAACATTTGATGAGAATCAAACAGAAAACATAAACAACTTATCTTTTAACACCTTCCGTCTCAATGAAAATTATTAAAGATATTTTTTACTTTTAATTCAGGCCAGCGTTCCGGAAAAAGTTTAAAAATGAGCCATTTTAGAAACACTACTCTTGTTAATTAAGGGTTGGTTTCATGACATTTTAAGAATACGAGAGAGAAATATTAAAAAACTTAACCCCCCCCCCCCAATATAAAACTCCACTGTCTGGATTTTTTTGTGTTCCTTTCCATCTTTCTTGCTTGGTTAACCTTTCTGCTAACCTGCAAAACCTGTCATTCTCGCTTCAGTTATTAAACATATGCACGGAAGATTTAATGCGGATACAAGTATTTGTTTCCTTTCAACTATACTCGACAATATAATATGGAAGACTTTGCCCCCATGGGTCTGACATTTGACAGGAGACAGTTGGCTGGTGCATCTTCAATGGTGAACTCCACTGTCCTTTGACCACGCCAGAGCAGAGCAAAATAACCACAAGTCCATGTGCTAGAACTGAAGTTAACCCAAATGCTTGAAGCCAGATTGAGAATGTAATAGACTTAGCTTCAACCAATCAGAATACAGTTGGCATGGGAGCCGAGCACCTGCCAAATTTCTATTATAAAGAAGAATGCAAGCTCACGCAACAGAGAGACTCAGAGGAGTAGCAATGTTGCTAAACAAACCCTCGCGAGTCAGAACCATAGCTCTCATAAGGGAACTACCAATTTGATCCTGATTGCTAGGCCAAGTGCTCTTGACAACGTACAGAATAATTTTCACAAAGCAATGCTGTCATCGCCATCTTCAATAACCACGAACAACTCTGTTGCAGTCATAATCCAAATATCACAAATTATAGCTTCCATCCGGTCAATCCCTGTTTTAAATATCATCACAAACAATAACGTCCATGCGGTCAAATCCAGCTTAATCATCATCACAAACAATAACGTCCATGCGGTCAAATCCAGTTTAATCATCATCACAAACAATAACGTCCATGCGGTCAAGCCCCACTTTAATATCATCACAAATGATAGCTTCCACGCGGTCAAGCCCCACCCTAATATCGTTTCACATGATAATTTATTACGCGGACAACTTCACGTCAATTATCTTCACATAGGACTCAGTACTCACTCTCCAATAAGCTTCTCTCTGACAATCTTTAGTTTTTATCTAAATCTCATTAACAACAACTTCTTTTAAAGTTCAATAAATAATCGTCAAACAATTAGCCAAAAGGTCCATCATGTGTTTTCTTGTTTTCTTTCTTGCCACCTTACGTTTTGTCTTTTTGTTGTTTAACGGCATATCAACCCTTTGTGGGTTATTTAATGCCGAACCCAGTTATTTTGGGAATAGTATTCGATGTTGTATCCAGTTATTTTATATGAGATTCTTATTCTTCAAGCTCCTTGTATTTTCAATCGTTAGTTTGTAGCTTTTGATTTGGTTGTTTTTAGTGGATTTTGTCATTTTTGTTCTCTGCCTTGCAGAATATGATTGGGCTTTGCAATGGGAGGGGGAAAAGGGTTACAGTATTATTAAGTCCTATACTATGAATGTAGTTATATTGTTGATAGTGTTTTATATTCAAATTGTTCTCATTCTTAAGGAAGGTTTCTTGGAGATAAATAACCAAAGGATTAAATTTGGTTTGCAATAATAAAATTTCATTGTAATTCGCCTTCAATCCACGGCAATTCCATTGGATTTTCTTGTAATTCATGAGGATATTTTTTGGGTTTGAGGAGTAACTTCAGTTTCCACATCTTCTAATTCCGTAAATCTATTTGTAGTAGTGGTAGTGGCTTCTGTTTGTGGTAATTTCTTTATATTATTTTGTTTTTTGGTAGATGTATTTTTTGTTTGTTTTTCAAGTCACCACGGGGGAGACGTATTGGTGACCTGTGTGGTTTTTCTTTTAACTGATTTTGTTTTTCCTTAGTTTCGTCTTTTTCAGCATCTGCACGACGTACTGGTGATTTTTGTGGTCTTTCTTTTGATCGACTTTGTTTTCTTGGATGTTCTGATTTGGGTTGAGAATTTGTTTTATTGGTAACATTAGTTGATGATTTAATGGGATGATTAATTTTTGATATGTTTGGTTTGATTTCATTTATAAATTTGGGCCAATCGTTTGGTCCCAATTGTAACAGTTTGTTTATTAGTATTTCATATTTGGAGTCTTGGTTAGTGATATTGGATGATATACAACTTGAGAGTACGTCTTTTCCTTCATGTATCCATCTACTATTTTCCTGGCTTCGAGGAAGATGTTTTTGGTATGTTGTATTGACACTACTTCCTTTTCTTTCTTCCAGATTCTGCATGCTCTAGCATAAGCAGAATGGTTTTCTCCACAATTTGCACATTTGCAATCAAGATTGCATTGACAGTGTGATCTGGATCTCGCTGGCCACATCTGTCGCACACTGCTCGTCCCCTACATGCATCCTCATGGTTCTCAAACTTCTGGCATTTAAAGCACCGAAGTGGGTCTGGTATAAAGGGTTCAACTTTTTCAACGTTGAACCCAATTTGGATTTCTTTTGGGATAGTGGGTCTATCGAACTGCATAATGTAAGTGTTTGTATGTATAGTCTGATTCTCTTTTTTATTGTAATTCTTTTAACGTTTATTACTCCTTGGTTTTTAAGTTCTTTTGTTATATCTTCAGTAGTGCACATTGATAGGTCTTTCGATTTTACTACACCTTTGGATGTATTCAGATTCTTGTGTGGATAAGTTTTGATATTTATGTTGTGGAAAGTTTTCATTCCTAGGAGAAAGGTGGCATGTTTTCTCTTTCCACTTCCACCAGTAGGGTTTTATTTTTTAAAGTTTTTACATTTTTGGGGGTAATATATGTCGATATAATTTTATGTATAATAAACGGTGATAAGTCAGTTATTTGGGTTTCTTCGGTGGATTCCAATACAATAAATTCTGAGGATGTTTGATGTAGTTCATTATCTGAACTATCCGAGTCGACATGTTGGCGCTTGGAGTTTTTATAATTTGCCATACATATATATTTTAAATTCATTGTTTATGCTCCCCACCCACCTCGGAGTCCAGTATTGGGGCATGTTAAGGGGGAAACCCATTCACCTTGTCATACCAGGGCTACATAAACAGTATACATATTCCAAATGGGAGCCATGAGCACCCATAATCCTTTAGTTACACAATCCAAGTCATTTGTGGTAACTTCCGGCACTATACAGCCATGTCATGACTTTAATCATTTGACCCTAGCCACCACCTTCAACACATGAAAAAGAGGGGAAAATATTTATATAGTTTATAGTGGTATAGGGTAGAACTGTATTTGTTACGGTTTAGAAGAAATTGATACAAAAGTAGAAGATGTGTTAGGGCTTGACGTAACTAGCCAATTGATCGGATCGGGCCCCTCCGACCGCCCATCTAGCCTTGTATAAGGCCAAAGTGGAGTGTTGCAACTGATATCTTTAATTTAATAGATATCAGTTGCTTAGCCACCAGGATCCTTTTCCGAGTCATTACAGGTGGCCCCTTTGATAGACTTTTATTCTTTGCAGAAGGACAGTGTGTATTCTAATGGCCCTACCGACGGGGTTGAGAAGTAGGGAAGGGAGAAAAAAAAAAAGGGAAAGGGGAAGGGGGCTGTTTTTGTTTTTGCAGAACATAAGTTTTACAAAAGAGAATAGAAAACAAAAACAGAAGTTTAATGTAGGTGCATTTCGTCTCAGGAAGCTACTAGACAGCCTGATCTGGTAACACCAGGCTTATGTCTTTTCCTTGTTTGATTCTTATTGATATCATATGTTTTTATGTAGTGATGTGATCCTTGGTTGATTAATTGTGTCTGTGTTGGATATATACTAGAGAGACAAAACAATGAAAAGAATATGCTGTTGTCCTAGTTATTACTGTTACAAGACTTGGCAGTCCTATCCTGTCACAGTTAATCACCTGAAGAAGGCAAAAAAGACAAGTTAGCTGAAACAACAACTATTATGAGAATAACAGTCCGCAAAAAGAATGAATGCACAAAATTCTATGTTGTTGCAATGGTGTTCTTTCTTGGTCAGGTTGAGTCAGATTGTTTCATAGCCATCAGCATACCCAAATCCATTTTCAATAGTTAACGCCTTAAAACTCATGATTAGACACCATTTTTTTTAACTTAAGGTTTAGAAACAGGAATCTACAGACAAATTTTATAGACAACTAAATATTTTTGTTTACCAGCTAAATAGAAAAGTTTCAAACTCATATGATTTTTGGAATATGACATCTTTGTTCCGTGAAGAGTACATATATCATAAAGATTTTTTTTTTTTTTTTTTTTTTTAAATAAGTGTAATTCTAAATAGGCACCAGTATAAACATTCGAATTTGTACAGATGTTTTTTTGATTTTTTTTTTTTTAAATAGCCTTCATTAAAAAGCATATTAAACTTTTATTGTTTAAATAATTTGACTTTGCTCGTTTTATTTTTTAAAAAAGTAAAGATTGAAAAAGCATTTTTCACTCAAAAATGACCTTTGGGAGATTGTCGGTAAAAAAAAAAAAAACACAAAAAAAACACACAACAAAAGATTAAGCATTTTATTATTTCTAGTCACCACTTGAAAAAAAAAAATCAGTCGCAAATGTAACTGTTTCACTCGTAATATAAAGCCCACAAAAAATAAAGCAAATACAATTTTTTTTTTCATATGTTGAAAACAAAGGGCAAACATACCTGATTTTCGGTATCAGAATAAGGTTGTTCATCTTGGACAGGTGTACTTCCACCACTACCACCTGCAACAATAAACAATGTATATAAGTAAAATGTAATATATATATATATATATATATATATATATATGGCCTAAAGAGGTTTTTCCTTTATTCCTCTTTCTGTAACCCTTATTGACTTGATAATGAAATAAAGTTCCTATGTAACTTTACTCTTATGTTCTTAACTTATTCTAAGCATATATATATATATATATATATATATATATATATATATATATATAGTGGAGATGGTAATTAATAAAAACCGAAGAAAGTGCTCAATACTGTTGTAGAGCAAATATGCGTTTTATTTTTTATTACCGTATCTTTCTGTTAAGTTACATTATTGTTTCGGCTACACGGCCGTTTTTTTGGCCGTCTGTAGCGTCCTCAGACTTTTACAGAAACTTTAAAAAACGGCCGTGTAGCCGAAACAATAATGTAACTTAACAGAAAGATACGGTAATAAAAAATAAAACGTAATATATATATATATATATATATATATATATATATATATATATATATATATATATATACACACACACACACATATATATATGTATATATATATATATACTAGCAGATTGCCCAGTGTTGCCTGGTCATAAAATACACTTAAATGGTATTTTAATTTATACAGATTTTGTATTTATTATTATAGAGTCAATTCTCTGTTGTATCCAATATACAGTAGTGATTTCAAAAGTTAAAAAAAAAAAAACCTTGGTTGCTATCAGGTAAAATCAAAACCAAAGCATTTACCTCTCCAGCAGTATCCGCTAGCATATGATCTAAGAACAGATGAATATCAAAAATGTAAAAATTAAAGCAGTTTAACATGTAAATGTATATTTGTGCATGCTTAGAGGAGCACTTTAAATAGACTTACACCTGCCATTTTGGTGAAGAAGTTAGTATCTTCAGACAACCTGATCTGGTAGCACCAGATGCCTTAACAGCTATTGGGCCAAAGTGAACCTGGGAGCAATGGTAACAAAGCAGTAACTCCATATTCCCTAAATGGAGTCTCACAATTGGATGTCTTTTATGGTCGTACTTTTTTTACTTTCAATTTATCAATAGATCGCAACATGTTGAAAATCAAATTGGTCCCTCTAATGAAAGGAACATTTAAACACAAATGTTAAATATTTGTTGATTGGGAAACAGAAATATTTCTTATCAAAACAATCAGTGAACAAAAAATAAAACTATACCAAATAATAGTTAATTAATAAAGTGTCTTTTTTCAATACTAATATGCAAATTAGTTAACCATGCATATACATAAACAGTATATAAAAAAGATGGTGCGTCTATTGTGAAACGTTGAGTTATCTCGAAATATTTTGACTTTACCGTTAATGAGAAATGAGCCCAACTTCTGTGTATATATTAACTTGGATGTTTCGTCAAAATAATCTTGTTTACAAACACTATTTTGACATCTCAGGCAGGTTTATTTGACTTGAGATGACATTTATTAAAGATGGGTTGAACTGGCTCTTCCCCGATGAACACAAACCATGCATGATGGTCTGCAGCAGCCAAGATATTAATGAGCAACCAGTCCTGGACCCAAGAACAAGCAGTGTAGACCAAAGTTAAGTTTGACATCAGCTTTAATGGTGTGTAACCACGTCTTCAGCTGGATGCCCAGGCGTCTTTGCCATCTTGAAGTGATTTTTGAAATATTATTTCCTGAATTAACTCTTTTGGGTTGCGATAAGCATTGTGGCTGAATCAACAAAGTCTCCAAAGTAAAAAAGATTGGATGTTAAACTTGAACTGTTAACTGAATTTTTCAGAATTTGAGCAGCACATTATAATCAAAGACTTTGGTATTTGATCGATATCGTAATCAATTTTTATTTATTTTTTTAATTTTATTTTTTGAATTGAATATTTTAGACAAAAGAGTTAAATGTATCATTTGGATTCACCAGACTATTCTCACCTTGAATGTGATTTTTCACATTTCTGTTGGTGTAACCTCCGACCTTCTTCAGGTGTATCTTGTCGAACTTAGGAATGTTTCTGTCAAATTTTAGAATTTGGACGAAATTTTGAACTGAACCCTTCATGATAAGATACACCTGAAGAAGATCGGAGGTTATATCGACCGAAATGTTGTAAAAATCACACTCAAGATGAGAACAGTAGTCCGAAGAATCCAAATAATATAAATCACCAATCCTCATCTCAAAAATTCAGAAATGTCAAAAGAGTTAAATCTTTTAAAAATATCAATAACTTACAGATGAATGTCCACCCTAAAAATTCACCAAATCCGTTTAAATATATTTTTTTAATGTGAAAACTTAGTGTTTAATATTTCAGTTAATCTGAAGATTAAAAAAAAAAAAAGAAAAAAAGTAAAATAAATTAATGACACAGATTTTAAAGGCGGAAGAGGATTGTATATGTCCATCTTTGTTGCAAAAGACTAATCGATTAAAATTCAACTAATCTAATCGTGTACGTGGGTTTCAGTTTACAAAAGCTAGCCCTTATCAGTGCTTATGCACCTTTGTTACCGCGCTATTTTTAAATAGTATTTTTTTTTAGGTTAAATTCAAGTTTCACAATATCTTTTTATGAAATTGTTAGATGGAAGCACAGAATAGTTACAAAACACCCACCTCCCTCCATGTTAAGAACGGCTTTCAAAATATTTCAGCAGGGTAACAAAAGTGCATAAGTACCTCTTTATCCTCAAGTGGTCTTCAGGATTTGATTAGCGGATACTCCCGCATCCCCATAGTAAAAAGATGACAAAGAAATTGATTTTGCTTTAAACTGCATCTAGAGATTATGCCAATTCATAACTTGCATATAGAGTTGCATTTTTAATGTTAAAAGTTCTATTTTAACATAGATCCTATTTAATACTAGCAGCTGCACCGTGTCGGCACACATAATGCTGAGTCAAACACAAAATCGAGTACACTCATCAACGCTTACCCTGTGAATTCGGAGTATGGGAAATTCTCATATGCACAAAACAAAATCACTGAATAAACAAAAATACCCTAAACGTAAGGATAATGAATAAATGTTGGATAAAATGTTTAAAATTATTACAATCTTGCCAGGATTTGAACCTGGGATCTTCTGATCCGTAGTCAGACGCATTATCCATTGCGCCACAAGTCCTGTCTATATGCCGAAAGATGTTACTGCGACTGTATACAGACAGTGCTAAATTCTGTTGACATGGGCAGATAACTTTTTCGACAAGTTTACAAAATAGCCCCAAAACCCTTAATTCAGGCTTTTTGTGACTCGTCGTTGTTCGTTACGAACCATATATAGATAAGGACAATCTAGGGACTCACACCTTTCAGGGAAAAAAAGAATTTTACAATTCGGTGCATCCGTTCTAAAGTTTTATTGGTATATAGGCACACACACATAAATAAATAAACATTTAGAATTTTTATTGAATTAAGTAATAGAGAAAACTATTGTTTTGTTTGGAAAAAATTTTCTAAGTTAACAAAACAGACTAATTTGACTCAGTATTTTATTTGCAACTATTTATCTTGATACTTTAACATTTTTATACCTTGTAAAACTAATGTAAAAAAAACAAAGATTTTAAAACAAAAGGAAAAATATTAATTTTTGTTGATTGTTTTTGTTTAACAGCATATCAACCCTTTTCAGGTTATTTAATGCCGAATCCAGTGATTTTGAAAAGATTTTTAATAGAATATATATATATATTTTTTTTTTTTGAAGTCGGTTTCTTTTTAACCCATAGTTGGGACCCTAACAGGTACTACCACTCTGGGTCAGAGTGGACCTGAAAGCAATGGCAAAGGGTGGCTCCACACTCCCCAAAGTCCGCAAGCTGGGGCCTCACCATCAGATATAGTTTAAGATCATATATATATCAGAAAAATATCAAAAACATTTTAAAAATAAAAGATATATTACCAGAAAAAAAAATAAAATAAAAAATAACACCCCAAAATTTATAGCACAAATGTTCATTTCTCTTCAATAACTTTTAGCAGCCTCTTGTCAACATCTGATGTTAGATTTGCAATTTTAGTTGCTGGTTAGTTGTTTGCAGTGACTTTTATTGATTCCCATATTTCACACATGCTGTTGAATTGCCTTGCATAAGAATGAACATCTCTCTTGAGGATGCTCCACAGGTTCTCAATGTGATTCAAGACGCGACTATTTGAAGGCCAGTCCATAAGAGACTTTTCAAGAAATCCCTTTTCGTTCAACCAGGATTTAGTAAACTTTAATGCATAAAGATCATAGATCAACATTTAGGTAAAGACTAATTATCAAGCCATTCAAAGAAATGTTGCTCTAGAAAATCACAGTTACATTTAGAATTTATTTTAACCTCATTTATTACTTTAAATGAACTCACGAGTACTGCTAATCCTAGCTTATATCATGATGTAACCGCCTCTTGTTGGCGTTTAAAAAAAAAAATCTCAAGTCATGTAGCTTAAAAATCCATTTGTGAGCTCATCCTGTGGGCTTATCAAGAGTGATCCTTGATTCATCTGCAAAAAGCACTTTACTGAAATCAGTTTTCATGTATTTTTGTGCATTGCAATCTTATTTTCTCATGTGTTTTTGTTAAGTTTTGAGATATTGTGTTGAACAAAGATGGCAGCATAGTTCAGATCAGTAAGCAAGAATCAAATGCGGTCTGTGGCGTAGTTAACCTCTTAAGTTCTGAGATATTGTGTTGAACAAAGATGGCGGCGTAATTCAGATCAGTAACCTAGATGGCGGCGGAGAATTAAATGCGGTCCGTGACGTAGTAAACGGCGAACTGATTGAATCCAAAATTCGACAATTTTTATAGTAATTTTGGGACGTTTTCATTGGTTGTTTAGCACAGCCATTGGTTATAAAAATGATTGGCGAATCCATTCGTCTCATAGCCCCATTACAAGTCAAAAACTCTTTACAGTTTTCATTAAAACGGGTCTATTTTTTTTGCATCAACAAAATCCCTCAATGCTTTACACACTGTTGACCGTGCTCCAGCGGCCTCAAATATGAACACACTTGACGCATCTGAGTTTCTTTTTCTCATTAGATATGTGATAGATCTCGCTTTTTTAAAATTGTTGAAATCGGTTAAAAATTTTTTTTTTCTTGGTTGAATTCCCATTTTGACATTCTTGATTGTTTAATGATTGATATTTAAATGTTTTAGAATTTATAATTGACATTTAAAGATTTCAAATGCATTTATCCAACCTTCAAGCTAGAATCAAAGCACATTATTTGTTCTGACATAAGTCAGAGGAGAAGATATAAACTAAAGCGAGTTATATTAGTTTTTTTGTTTTTTTTTATTAATTGTTTTTTTTTTTGTTTTTTTTATTAATTGTTTTTTTTTTTTTTTAATTGTTTTTTTTTTTTTTTTTAATTGTTTTTTTTTTTTATTATTAATTGTTTTTTTTTTTTATTATTAATTGTTTTTTTTTTTTTTATTAATTGTTTTTTTTTTTTTTATTAATTGTTTTTTTTTTTTTTTTTTTTATTAATTGTTTTTTTTTTTTTTTATTAATTGTTTTTTTTTTTTTTTTTTTTACAAGCCATAATACGAAATTTTAGTTCTTGCAAATAAATTTTTGACACAAAAAATGGCTATAATTACTGGAAAAATACCAAATATGAACCTGAAATTGAAAATTGGGACTTAATTGCTTACATATTTATTCACTATACATAATAGTACAAATTATTTCATTCATAAACTCATAGCTATGAATAGTACAAATTATTTCATTCATGAACTCATAGCTGCGAATTTTACATAAAATATTTGACTCTTTTGTATATAAATTTCTAGATGCAGTTTATATAGAAGATGCAACTTTAGAACCAACTATGCTGAGCCAATCGTCATAACACTATCCCCAGATTTCCCTTTCTTACATTGAATAGGAATCGCTTCTATAGCTCATCAGTGCAAACATCATTGGATGTCTTATTCTGTACAAGATAAAAACGAACCATGCTACAACTGCAAAATTAAAATCAGTTTGTTGAACACCATTTCATAAATATGATGCCACAGAGGAGCTTAGTAATCAACTCATGTTTGTAGTGGTTGCTACAACAGTGTTAACCTTGTTCGGACGTGCTGAGCCGACTTCTTTCTTAGCCTTCACCATGTCTCAAACCATGGATGCCCATGCATGGCAGTTCTAAGCAACAGCACAGGATATTGTTAACCAATAACGATTCTACTATCAAGATCAACCATTTGTGGATTTTATGGTTCTCTTCTTTTTTGTTTTTTTACAAGGGAATTATCACTTATCAAGACCCAGAGGCCACTCGAGGATAAGGGTTAAAGAGTGTACAGTCATCAAAAGGACAATATCATAGTAATCGTTAGAAGTGTGAATTTGGTAAAATTGGATTACTTAAGGGGAACGCCTCATCAACAACTTGTCCACATTGGAGTTGAAGACGGTCATATTATAGTCAGCTGGAAAGCAGGTAAAAAGAAGAGAGTTCCACAGGTGTGCAGTTCTAAGAAAGAAGCTTTGTTCATGGAATCTACGTTTAGGTTTAGGCACAGATGAAGAATGGGGGAATTATTGATTGTGTTTTTAGCCAAATGAGTGTTTCTCATGAATGTTTGGCGAGGGGGACCATAGATTGGAGCTCAGATGAGTACTTGTCATAAAAATAACAATGAAACAGAGACAGGCTCGCAACGTCTCTTCTGTGAAAAAGAGTTTGCAAGGAAGAGAAAAGGGCATCCCCCACTAGGCTACAAAGTCTATTCTGAATTCTTTTAAGGCAAGATAAGGTCTTCTTAGTAGATCCTGCCCTGATGTGACAGCAATACTCCATCCTTGAACGTACCTGGCTCTTATATTGGTAGAATATTGCATCAGCAGGTAGATATCTACTGGATCGATAGAATTTTCCCACCAACCTTGGCAACAGATTTGATATACGTATTCCATTTAAGATCAGGAGTAAAAGTCAAATCCAGAAGCTTGTCAAAACATGGAGCCTCCCCAAGATGAGAGAAGGAAAATGCCATTTTTCAGTGTGTGTATGCATGTGTAAGAGTGTTTAAAGATTTTTTAATAAGCATTTGTGCATGTGTAGCCTTTGTCTGTGCATGAATATAATGTGTGTAGAGTTAGTTTTCAAGAGTTTTTTGCTCTCCCTGAAAACTGAATGTAAAATTGTGTTAGTAGACCGTTTTCTTTTGAATTGAATCCAAGTGTTGGTATGTTGAAATTCGGATTCTTAAATGTTTAGCCATTGGCTCAGAAAGTTGAGATTCCCATGAAACTTCCTCCTTCAGAGGAAGCTGGTTTAATCCACCTAAAGGGAATTTTTTTTTTGTTTTTTTTTTCACATCCAGTGGGTGAAAACCATTAGGATGGACTTGGCTGAGCTCCATCTCAACTTACATTTACGATATAGCGATTTTAAAGTTTATTTACTTGCCTCTTCGTTAGACCCAAAGTTAGTTTTGCAATGTAGCGAAAATCCAGGCAACACTGGATTAGAAAAAAAAAAAAAAAATGTATTAATCGCTTTAGTTTATATCTTCTCCTCTGACTTATGTCAGAACAAATAATGTGCTTTGATTCTAGCTTGAAGGTTGGATAAATGCATTTGAAATCTTTAAATGTCAATTATAAACTATTTATTGGCTTGAATAAAAGTTTAAAGAAGCAAATATTTAGTTTCTATACTTGTGAAACAGTTGGAAATTATCATCATCATCATCATCATCGTATTCAGTTTAACATGTGTTGTATGACTTAAATTGACATCCAAACTAACCTATCTCTGGCCAGGTCTTTATCCCTCTTTCTCTCGAATCCATCCTTATCACTTTCTCTCATGTTTTTCTTAGTCTTGACATTATTTCAACTGCTCTAGAATTAATTCAAGAACTCATTCATTTTTTGAATTTGATTAAACCAACAAAATCTTTCTTACGTTTCTGAATTTTTGAGATGAGAATTGATTGTTTTCATTGAACTACTGTTTTCATCTTTAGTGTTATTTTCATGTTTTGGGCAGTGTAGCCCCCTTGACTTTCTTCACGTATATCTTGTCCAACTTTGAAATTTGTATGGAATTTCAAACAAACATTCTTAATCCACAAACATAGTATACTCTTATTCCATCAATCATGAGTGGGTAGAAGTTTTAATTCACAATTGCATTTTGAGTGTCGCTCACACTGAGGATTGAACCTTCAACCTTCAGAAGAATGTAACTTTACCAAGAACTTTGTCCACTATGCCATGATAAAGAATACAATTACAAGTTACTTACAACTTTTACTCGATCACGACTGTCAGAATGAGAACAAACTAAGCATGTGGATTAAGGGTTCTAATCAAAATTCTGTGCAGATTTCACACTTTGACATGACACACCGGAAGAAGGTCAGAGATTAAGTCAACCAAAATGTTGAAAACAGCCAAGATGCGAACAGTAGTCCAAAAGCACCAAAGTCTTAAACTGTCTACACGCTCCACAGAAATTCTTCGTTAAATCAGAACAAAAAGGAAACTTAACGATAGCGACTTAATAATAAAAAAAAAAAAAAAAAAAAAAAAATGGGGGTTGGTGGCATGTGGGCTCGAACCCGGAGCCTTGAGGCCTCTAGACTGAGCCTGAACACTTGCACTACGGTGACAATGTTAATGTAAGAGCGATTAAAGTGAGTAAAGTCAAGGAAGTTTGATTGACAGGTCGCTGCTTAATGAGGTCATCGCGGGAGCGTTACGATGACAGGGCAGTTTTTTGCCGTTTGTTTATTTTGTTTCACTGCGGGGGATCGTTTTTTCATTTAGTGCGGGGCAGTTTGGGCTTCCCCAAGATAATAGGAGGGGGGGGGGGACCAGAACCCTATTGAAAGGGGATTGTCCAAATTGAATAGCAACTGTCTGATATAAGGAAAAAACCGCATTGATCAAAGCTGATTGCTTTTGGACGTTCCCGGCGAATCGCGCTAGGAACGAGGTAACAACCTTTGTATTAGTTTTTCTTTTATTATACGGAAAAGGCAAATCAACACGCACCGATTGAAAAATGTTGAATATTTAGCTTTCGAAAGTCGGACAAATTAAATACACACGCGACCCAGTTCGTAACTCGAAGATATGATTTCGACGTGATATAAAAAGTTTTAAAAATGAGCGAAGGCCTCGAGAAACCGCTGAAAAAAATCCTTTTGCGGACATACACACACACATTTTCGCAGCGGGACGTACCCGGCGTTGCCCGAGTGTTTGTAGGTGTGTGTATGGGGGGGGGGAGTAAGTAATAATCCTGAAACGTTAAAAAAAAAAAAAAAAAAAAAAAAAAAAAAAATCGGAAAAAATTTAGTCAGTTTTTCAACTATTTAAAGTAAATCAGGTCATGACGTCATCTGACGCATGCGTAGAACCGGTCGTCGTCACAAGGGGACGGTTTTTGTCCCCCCCCCCCGTCAAAAATTGTCAATTTCAGGGTGAAAAAATTAACGTTTTTGGCCAATTTTTCAATATTTTTCGGGCGAAGGATAGGGCTTCAATATGATACCGAGTTTGTGAATTTTCGTTGTGTCTGTCAAAAGTTTTTAGCGGACACACAAACACACATACAAACATACATACATACACACATTTTCGCTTTTATATATATATACTAGTTAGGGGTACCCGGCGTTGCCCGGGTGTTTGTAGGTGTGTGTGAAAAAAAAACAGGTGCCCGTGAAAAAAAAGCCTTGACGACGCGCAGTTGGAAAATAGTAAAGTGTGAAAAAAAAAAAAATAGGTGCGCGTTTTTGATTGACGTGACGGTGATAGGTATTCAGCAGTTAGCATTTTGTGCGGGACAGTTTTTAACGAGGTTAATAAATCGGTTTGTTTGTTTTTAAAAACCCGCTCCCTCGTCTCGAAATGAAAGCTACCGTCTGATATGACGAAGTCGACATTGACCAAACGTTACTTAGCTCTCTAGAGACCACTGGCTCTGGGCCTGTTATTAGAGTCGAGTTTCGCTTTTTTTTTTTTATACCAAAAACCTAATGTAACGCGTGCCAATGCGGGAAATGTGGAATAATTAACGTTTGAAAGTGAATAAAATTAAATAGACAGGCGAGCTCCGTGGTTAACTGCGAGATATTACAATTTATAGATGATATAAAAAGTTTTAAGTTGTGAAGCGAGCGAGTGCTTTTCTGAAAGAAGCCTTTTGTGGACATCAAGGAAAAGCGTACATACATACATACATACATACATTTTCGCTTTTATATTTATAGATAGAAGATATAGATTATATTGGATCCAATAATAAAAAAAAAAAAGACTCGTGCACTACCATATAGAGAATTGAAACAAAAATGTTTAGCTTACGATTTACTTTTTCCTTTTATGTTAATTCCTAAGCTATGAAGACACGTTTGCTGCAAGGCTAAAAATTAAAACATGAACCAATAGCTATTACGTTACACATGCATATTCATAATGTCGTCATTCAACATTCACCTGGCAAATTCCATTTTTTTAATTTTCACTTTTACACGGATTTTCCCCGGCTAAAACCCAAATATAAAGTTTCACATGGGTTCGAATAACCTATATATTAAGTTTCATGTCTGTAGACCAAAAACTGACAGAGGAATTTGGTAGGCAAATTTTTTTAAACAAATATATATATACGCATACATAAATATATATAGAAAGAGAATGTTTACTATAACCTTTTCACGCAAGTATAAATCATGTAGAATATCTGCATGAATATAATTACACGTAGTAATTAACTAAAGATGACTATCCCATAAGAAAAACGAAAAACTAATCAACTCAAATGAATGTTTTAAAGAATATGCAAATTAGTTTGATCTATTATAGATGAATGTAATTCCACGACCCACATATAACAAAGTTGTAGTTTCTTTTTAAATAAATAGAAAAAAGAGGTTTTTAATATGAATATTTGTTAGAATATTTTTGACTATAATAGGGGTATGACACCAATAATTTTGATGATCGCTTTCATAACCACACTTATAACAACCAACCAATCAGAAGCTTAAATGTTACTATAAAAAAATGTCGAATTTTGGATTAAGCTCAGTTTGCCGTTGGCCTCTGTCTCGAAACAACTCGATATCGGAACTGCACTGATTCTTTACTGCCATCTTTGTTACTAGGAATTACTTAACACTCAAGCTCGCAACTACATTGATTCTTTGCCGATTTGATTTACTGACGCCATCTTTGTTCAACATAATGTCTCAATACTTCAGAATATCAATACTTAAGAATATCAATACAAAAAAAAAAAAAATTATAGGAGTATAGATTGCTATTTATTAAAAATAAAATTGAATTTTTTTTTTTTTTTTTCAAATTTTTAAATAATAAAATATCAATCTTCACGAAATTGGACAATTGTTCTTTTGTTTTTTTCTAATATGCTATGGTGGTGGTAATTCCTGGCATGACTTGATATGTTTGGAGTCAAGTAAAAATGACGTTTGTAATCATTAAATCTTATACAAAGACTATGTTTATGCAATTATATTTCACCCTTTATTCATACCAATCTTTTAATTTATGAAGCTCAATGTAACTACAGAGCATATACAAATAAATGACAAAAAGCCTATATTCTACAATCATAAATCAAAGATGGTGTAACTATCACAAACTCATCTTCCGATGGCCTTCGGGCCAAGATCGAAGTGTAGTATCATTTTTGTTTTTACACGTTAATAAAAAATGCTTTAAACAATTGGGTTCTAAGTAGGACGTCCCCCAGTATGAAAGGTTGAATGCGGTATTATGGTAAAAGAAGATACTAGCTAAGAGAAACTCTTGTTTTAGTTCTGAAGTGACAAGGATGACCAACAACCCCTTTCCCTCCCTTTTGAGTTGGCCTTGTGCCGAAGTTTTTTGTTCAGTTGGAACTTAGTAATTTTAGCTTGAATAAAGAATTTAATATCTCAAAGTGTAGTATCTGTTTTTCAGATGCTAGACTTCAATTTCTTGTTCTCTCTCAGTGGAGGGCAAATCCTTCACGACCGAGACAATTTAATTTTTGTTCCTTTTCTCCACGTTAAAAAACGACCCGGGTGTGGAGGCAAAGTAAATCGGTACTTTTCTGATTTTTGTAATCATGCTCATATTCTTTTTATTTTCTTTTAAAGTTAATGAAAACAAAGTCAGCTACAAGTTTTTGGTCAAGATCAAAGTGTAGTATCTGTTCTTCAGATGCTGCAGTCTGCACTTCCATTTCTTGTTCTCTTTCAGTGGAGGATCAGTCCTTCACGACTGAGACAATTTTTTTTTTATTTTTGTACCTTTTCTCCACGTTAAAAAACGACCCTGGTGTCTAACTCTGTCCCGTGGGGAGGCATTGTAAATAGCTACAAGTAACTTTCAGAGTTTCCATTTTTTTTGTGTGTGCATCCTTTCATTGACACACGAGAGCACAAAATCTGAGAAAATTCTGAAACCAAGTAAACCGCCATCATATGCAGGTACATTATTTTTTCTTCCTGGATTCATCCCAAATAAGGCACATAACTATTATATTTTCTTTTAAAGAAAATATAACATTGATAATTTATGTGACTGAAATAAGAAATAGTTTATGTTTAACACCCATCCCCAAATTTTGTTTTTAAAATTCTAGAACTAGTATTTTATTTTTAACAGAATGAACGTAAATTACAACAGAACGACGTAAGTTATTTTAAAGAAAAATATCATTGGGAAATTAGTTTTTAAAAAGATTTACTTTGCTTTACCGACTCATTTTTAACTTATTTGTATTAAAAAAAAGAGTATCAGTGCTTCTGCACAATTTGAACCGAACCTAACTGAACTTAAAACTAAGGTTGAGGTTAGTTTAGGGTTAGGTGTGTCAGAAACTTTGTGAAAAATATTGAATAATTCAACCCCCCTGTTTCCAAGCTTATAATTACTTGAAAAATGTAATTCAAACACTAATTTTTTTTCAATTAAAGGAGCAAGGACCAAGGTTTCATTTAAAAAAAATGAAAAACGTGCTTAAAAAAGAAAGGGTTTTAAAACTTCGGACTTTACAGGTAAATTTCTAAAAAACACTATTTTTTTTTTTTTACTTTAAATTTGAATATATTATTTATTGATCTTTTATCTTCAATTTGTGATATATAAAACTTTGGTGAGTGAATTAAAAAAAAACAAAAAAAAAAACGTTTGTCTAAAATATATTCAGTTTATTGGAAAGAGCATAAAATTTCACATTGACCCTGAAAATATCGTAAAAATTGAATCAATAGAAAAATTGATAGATTTTTAAAGTTTAAAAATTGAAAAAATACTGAACTCGTAAAATTCGATTACTTTCATTACATAAAAAATGTTTTTTAAAAAATAAAAAAAATATATTTCTATTACTTTTTATACAACTTTAATAGTTTATTTTGTAAGTATAATCCATAGGGTACATTAATAAAATAAAAAAATGAAAAAGGTTGGTTCAGATTCTGTAGAAGTATCAAAATATCGGCATTTGTGCATGCTAACATCCCAGCAAATTAAAAAAACAAACAAACAAACAAACTATTAAGATGTGGAAGGGGGTACTCTGTTAACTCCTCCCTTGCTGTGGGCGGAACGCTCTTAAAATGTAAACTATTTTCCAAAGGATGTTAAAATGCACGAGTGCCAAAAATATTTGAAATGTTTTATAACCCTTTAAAATGCCGTAAATATCAGATCTGAGGGAAGTAAAGATTTTGTTTGCGTTATTGACTAAAACAAAAATTAGTTATTTTCTTCAGATCCGATATTTGAGTGGAAGTGACTGTGACTAACGACACGGGTTTGAAAACCTTAATGTGCAAAATTCGAATCCAGTTCCTTCCAGTAGAAACAATTTCATCATCAAACCAACACTTGACCTTGTGTCTAACCTACTGAAGAGGCAAATAAAATTTATAATCAATTTTTTCTTCTTAATTTCTGCCTTCATCTACGTAATTCAAAGACTGGTTCAGTGGTTCATATTCCAAGTTAGAAACAAATGTTTGATGGGTGGGGGTGGGGGCATGTAAATGTGAACAAGGTACTTTTACAGTTTATCGCCGAAAATGGAAACGTCATTTTTTTCGGGCATCTGTCATTAGAATCAGAGGGAGAAATCAATAGTTTAAACTATGGCCGAAGTAGAAAATAGATAACAAAAAAAAAAAAAAAAAGAAAAAGAAAGTTAAACTAGATATTAATTTCTTAGGGAAAGAACTATGAAAAAAGTAAAGAAAGTGAAAGAGAACATATATCCATAATTGTTTAATTGAAAATGTTTCGATTTAATTAATGAAAACTGGGAAGTTTTTAATAAAACGTATTTTATTATAAAAAAACAGAAAATGAGAATGGTATATTGATAACTGTTTAAACTGGCCGAAGGAGAACGCCATTTGAAAACCAAAACATTTATTGAATAAAAATGTATCAAATTTCCTACTTCGGTCATTGTTTAAAATACTGATTTCTCCCTCTGATTTTAACGACAGGTGCCCGAAAATAAAAATGGCGTCTCCATTTTCGATGGTAAACTGTAGAAGTACCGTTAACAATGCAACACGATACAAGCCAGTAACTTTTTGAAATGTATTTTTTTTTTAATCGGAGAGTGGTTGGTTACCCTCCGACTGGAAACGAGTTACAACAACTCGTTTCTACCTAAACTATATTGAAAGCCACGGGGGCTGATCTATACAAGCGCCATAAGTTTCGATAATGAAAATTAATCAATCAGAAACAAAATAAATAATTAAAATCATACAAACACACAAAAATAAACATTTAAAAACGACATCTATAAACAAATATTGGTACCTTTTTTTTTTTTTTAATAGAAAAGGAAACAAAAAATATGATCGAAGTTTGAGGATGTATAATTTTTTTTTTAAGGATGTAAATAGATCTACAATTGCAAATAGATTTATGTAGATTAAATTACTTAAATTACTTAAAATCATAAAATGAATTTATGAAATTTATACCTTCTTTTCTGGTTTTAAAACAAAAAATGGAATGAAATCACGTGGAAAAAAAAGTGAATGAAAACGTTGAAAAATTTCTTAAAAAAAATAAATAAAAGTCTTACATTTGAAAAAACTTAAATGGGGGTTTTAAATTCTTAAGAATGAAAAAAAAAGTTAATTAGTTAACTGAAATAAATATAATTTAAAATAATAAAAAAAAATCGCACAATATGGAGAGTTTAAAACAAAAACAATAAAATATCGATTTGCAGATCGGAATACACGATTTTCAAAAATATAAACTTAAAATATATTTTATTTCGTTATAATTTTACCTTTTTTAATATGTAAAAACGAAATTATTTATATATATATATATATATATTTTTTTTACAATTAAAAACATTTTTTCTTTAAAAAAAAGTTTTGTTTTTAAGTTCGTTTCGTCGTGAGCATTTTTTCAGCGTCCTAAATTCCCTTACCAAAAAAGATGGCCATACGGTCAGTTTTTATTATAGACAACAAAACGTAAAAATGTTCGAAAAAAAGAATATATATATATATATATATATATATATATATATATATATATATATAACAAAATAGGTGAAAGTGCATTGGGGGGGGGGCACCCAAAGACTTACCTTTAAGAAGTTGATTACAGGGAGGGAGGTTGAAAATAAAAAATGCCTTTCGGAACAAACACCCCCAACCTCCCCATGTTACGAACGGTTTTCGGAATAAACACCGCCAACCTCCCCATGTTAAGAGCGGCTTTCGCAGTAAACACCCTTTAGAGATTATTGGGCAACCAGTGCAGTGTGCAGTGAAGCGCTAAAAACCATACCGTGAAACTCGAATTTAACCTGAAAAAAAACTAATAAAAAAATATCGCGGTACCAAAAATGTATAAGCACCGTAAAATGTTTATTCGGTTCGAAAAGCAAGTAATATTGAGCGCTTCCGGAGAACAAGAAAAAATGTCTCTCTACGTCTTTGGAGTCTCGATAATCACTTCTAAATCTATATATCTATAAAAGTGAACGTGTCTGTCTGTCTGTCTGTGTACATTTCCCTACGCAATAACTCTGTCAATTTTTAGTCTATAGACTCGAAATTTGAAATACCGGGTACTGAGATTTGGGAAAATCGATGTGACGGGTGTCAGCCAGAAATTTGGCTGTTAAGGGGTCAAATTTCAACGATTTGACCTTTAAGAACTCTACCAAACTCCTCCGACAATTTTGGGTCTAGACACTTGAAATTTTAGATATAGGTTCCTTGAACCTGGATCTAACTTAATAAAGTAATTTGAGCCCGAAACTATAAATTTTAAGGGGTCATAATAGGGGGCAAATTAAAAAAAAATTTACTCTTTTTTTTTTTTTTTTTTTTGCTCAGCATACACCTCCAAACACCCGGGCAACGCCGGGCTGAAATGCTAGTAAGAAATAAAATGGTAGTAGAAACCCCCCCCCCCCAACAAATACCACAGTAACATTTATTGGGTGGATTTCTCTAGCACTATTTTGCTTGATTTTCTATTTTGACGCGATTAATGAGACCTCGTCCTCAGTCGGTGCGGGAGAAATTTTTATTTTTGTTCCTATCCAGAGTGATCCTTTTTTTGGGGAGCTGAATTCTTACATTAAAAATTGATATTGTGTCTAACTCTGCCCTCGTGAGGAGACAAGTAAATAGAAACATTTGTTATATATTTGTTTTTTGACTTCAAACCTTTTTTACAAGAAAAAAAGTGATCACAATATATATATATATATATATATATATACAAATATTATGAAACGCAAGATAACTTAAGCTTCTACCAAGCTAACTTTAGTGTTTTTAATTATTTTAAAGCGTTTATTTAGTTAGAAAAATAAGCGTCGACTGTTACGTGAGAACAAGTAAAAATGGCCAACAAAAAGTTCTTTCAAAAGAATCAGATGCTGAAATAATAACTTAGAAATCTATTCTTATCATGTAACTATTCTATACTTTCATCTAACAATTTAATAAACAAAAGATAACATAAAAACTGAATTTAACTTTAAAACTATCTAAAAAATATATATTTAGCACGGTCCGGTGTCCATATTGTGTATAATTACCATGAATCGAAATAAAAAATTTTATGAATATTTTTACTTTTATTACTAAATCTTAAATTGCAATGCAATTTTAAAATCACAAATCGAATAAAATTTGGACAAAAAAAAAAAATTAATTAAAAAATAGAAAGAATTAACACAAGCATCGAATAAATCGTCTAGAATGGCTGTCTCTGGAAAAGGGAATTTAGGACGCTGAAATTTTACACAACCAACTTGAGATAAAACATTTTTATTGTTTTATAAGTTTAAGAAACATGTTGTCTATATATATAATTTCAAAATGAAACAGAAAAAATATACCTGCGGTATCTTCTATGTCCATTATGTTTATTTGCTATAGCAAGAATTCCAAAAAAAATTATCTTTTAGAAGCCGCTGCCGAGCATGAAACAAAATAGCAACAGCAGCAGAGACTGTTGTGATTGCTTTGACGTAATGGCGGTGAAGCAACATCCGGTTCCGTTAAGCAGCAAGGTAGATAACTCCTGTTCTCATTTAAAAAAGAAAGAAAAAGAATGAGAGGGGTTTTTAGTTCTCTCCTTCTGCAAGAACTTAGACACCAGGGTCGGAAAGTAGGATTGAAAAGTCAGCGCCCTAGAGGAGGAGGCACTCTGACCTGCAAAAAGTGCCTGGGCAGCCCCATCGGCATTCCTCGATAAGGGCACCTCAGGCGATTAGCAATAAACTCAACTCTTCTCAAGGAGAGAAGGCAAGGTTTGGGAGAGTAGTGGACCTCCTAGAACTGCACAAAACTAAACTCATTAGGGACTGGATCATCCTCGCTACGTTATTTTATGGGAAATCAAGAGGAGATATGATAGAAACATACAAGATAGTGAGTGGGGAATATAATAAAGAGTGTACTGAGAACATGTTTTGGAAAGAGGGAACACAGGGTGACAAGATATTCCAAGAAGTTATTAAAGCATCAATCAAGACTCAACAAGAGGAAGTACTCTTTCTTTGGCCGAGTGATCGACTCGTGGAATGCGCTACTTAAATCAGTTCTAAAAAGTGAAACAGTACTTGAGTTTGAAAAAGGGTTGGATAAATTCTGGAAAAATATTGATCAGGAATATTTTTATTATTTTTTTTACACAGTGGTCACCACTTATCAAGGCCCGGAAGCCACTCAGGGATAAGGGTTATAGCAAGTACATTACGTTAGTGTGGAGATTTGATGAAGTGTTTACTTAAGGGGGCGGTTCATTAGGAATTTGTTAACGTTGGACTTGAACACATCCAAGTTGTAGTTTCCTTAACCTATAGGGTTTCGATGTCTACCATCTCATCAGAGGAGAGAAAATATTAGCAAATAGTTATAAAGGTATGCACCCTATTTGCTAAAGTTAGTGAGACATGGAAAGTCAAAGTGAAAATAATACATTTATCAGAAGTCCTGTAGCCGGAGGATTTGTAGAAAAAGGATATGAATGTTTTTGTTGATCCAACTTGCTTGGTAAAATCCATATTATACGTTCTTTACATCCGTTTGGTAACAATTTCCAAGCTATACACTGGGTAATCTGCATAGCTGTGTATATATCCGAATCAGGCAAGTGCTTGTTTAAATTTGTTTTGGGTCCAGCCGAGACCGCCGAGATATATTAACATAATGTTAATAATATATCTCGGCGGCCTCGGTCTAGCGATAATAAATTCAAAATCTGGTGGAAATCTTTTCATTAGAGGTTTATATTATTTTTAGTGGGGCGAAGTGTTAGGGAGAGCAGGTAGTGGTAAGTGGTAGAAGGTGGGGTGAGATGTGCATATTCATCCTAATATACACATGAACACACATATACAAACACACACATACACACAATATCCATATATACATATACATACAAATACACATACACACACACACATATATATACATATACACACACATATATATAAACATATATATACACATATACATACATATACACACATAAACATACATACATCTATATAAATAGATATCTCTTCAAGTAGAATCCAAGAATCATAAAGTTTGACCGGTCGCTTAATTGAGGTCAGGTCGTGTACAAGATATAGGGACTTGGTTCGGGGGGGGGGGAAGATAGGAGGAGTAACAAGAAGAATATAGAGATAAGAACAAAAACCAAAATTAACTAAAAATAAAAGATGGGCCAAATACGTAAAAGGAATAATTCTTTTTTTCCGGATTTTTCCTAGTTTCATCTCAAACCTCCTTGTCAAGTTAAATCGTATTTGTTCTGTCAACTCAAGTTATATATACTGCCCATGAGGTACTAATTATTATTAATTTTATATGTATCTATATTTCCCTTAGAAAGGGGACTGACATAAAGTTTAGAATATACTAATGTTTATGAGCTAATTGTGAAATTAAATCTAATATTATTGATGGAACGTTTTATCTTTATTTTATAGTCCTTACGGTAATAGTTCAATGCTAAATAAGTTAAAACAAAGGTAATAAAGTACTGATAATACCTTACTGAAAAACGTTTAAAATCAGTAATATCCATAACCTTATGCTATTTAATAATATTTAACTGGCGAAATTTTCTACAGCTGCATTCCAATACATACAAAGTTATCTATAAATACTTGAATACATATACATACAATCATACACACACACACACACACACACACACACACACACACACACACACACACATATATATATACCTACACATAACATATACATACACACCCACGTACACATGCATGAACGCGTACAATATATATTTTTACATACTCGCACCCATACAGTTAATACACACATACGCTCACTTATTCTATATATACTTACATCTAAGCCCATATATACCCACATATGACACGTGTTCCATATATACCCAGATATACCCTCATATACACAAAAAAATATATTTAGACATAAAAAAAATGTATACCATTATTTAACACCATTAATTATAGCAATAATTAGTGTAAGTAACTTACCTAAGTTTATCATATGTATTTTTTATTCTTTAACCGCCACTCTGTTAATTTAACATTAATAAGATGAAAAAAGTGGGGTTGTGTAACTATGGTTATAGAATTTAATTAAACTAGTACCGACAGGGATGACGCATCAATGAGTATAGTTCTTTCTTGTTTATACGTACGAATCTGGAGATTACCTTGCAATGGGGAATTTTTGCTCCTTTTCTGGTTTGTAGATGGGGGCGGAGTTTTAAATTCTTTAATTGGGAAGCTACATGTTTTGGAAATACTATTATCATTAGATCTTAGAGTGCAAATTACGTGTAGGAGATTTAAAGTATGTTAATGTGCTTATAGTAAGGCTCTACTTAACATGTGCATATATACAAAAAGAGAAGGTTATTTTATGTGTTAAAAGAGGTGATTAAGAACCTATCTTTAGAAAATGAACATTATTATATTAGCAAAGTAATTGTTTAGATTTTAGTCAAGACTGACGTGTATTTAGTACTTTGTCTTTACCTATTTCTCATTTATACCGAGAGTGTATGTTATTTTATTTTAAGATGGCTGTATTTAAATTTTTTCTTGTGTTTACATCTGGACACTAGCTCATTCTTGGTATTTATTATGGGTTTATTGAAGGTTATGATGTTAACTGCCTCGGATATACAAAGATTGCAAAACTTATCCCCTGGGGCATATGATCTAGATTTATTCAGTATTCTTCATTTAATTGAATATGGAATTTTCTTGTCCTCTAGGCTGTTGATTAATTTGGTTGAAGATGTACTATTATTATCATTGTTTTGAGATCTTTCATTTCTGAAGGAATGAAGGTGGTTTGAGATTCTTATTTTTATTAAGCTTGAAGATGCACCTATATACGTGAATGTTTTCCTTGTTTTATTACTGTTTATTTGTTCATCGGTCCCATTTCTACTGAGTTCTATATTGGGGGGCTGGGCAAAGATGGGGCATGAGGATTCATAGCCTTGGTTCTGGTTAGTCCTAAACTGGTCTTCACTGTGAATTATATGATTGGATACGTTAGCCTGCCTGTTGTTTCTGTTGTTATTATTATTCGAGCCCTCACCATATATTTCCCTATATATGTTTGCGTTCTGAACGCTTCGACTATGTTCATTGTTTTCCTCGTTTGATTGGTTGTTTTTATGTTTTGGTAATTGCGTGACTGTGCAGGCGTATACCACGTCTTTGTGAATGGAATCGTTATTAAGGGGGCATTCATTTTTATTTAGACAGTTACATTTGTTACTCGGTATGTGGTCAATTGGTGTATCCAGCGCTTTTTTAATTTTCCTGTTATTTGTTGAAATTATTGTCTGTGCTAGATTAGGCATTGTGGAGTATGAGATTTTTATGGAGTTTTTGTTTAATATGGTACTATATCTATGAGGGTATTTAAAGGATTTTTCCACTATTCTGAAAAATTCTTTTGGAATGTTAGTTTTTACATTGGAGCTGAAAGGAGGATTGAACCAAATGGCATTCTTACGTCTTACTTTTCTCTTCTTATTAAATTGTTTTTGATTTGGGATTGGGCTGGTGGCTGTGTATTTAGTGAGGAAATTTGTATTGTTAGGAACATTTTGGCTTATTCTGTTGCTGTTATTTTTTATTGTCATATTATGAGTAATTACTGAGTGTAGTTTTCTCGCTAAAGGGTGTTTTTTGTTATATTCTATGCGTTCTTTATATCCTGAATTCCTTAAAGCATTATTGTAGAATGTTGATACCTGGTCAAAGGCTTTTTTGTCAGCTGATAGATTTGATATTCTTTTGGAGATAGATGGAACTATTGATTTGATTATTGACTTTGGGTGATTAGATTGTTTGTGTACATAAAATAGGTTTAGATTTGGTTTATGGTACGGGGTGTAAGATTCATAACATAGATTTAACGATACGTCTAAAAAATTGGAAGTTTTTTTATTTGGGTCGACATCTATAGTCAATCCAAAGTTTTTGAAAAATTCATGCAATTTTTTGATAGTGTTGTTGTATTGCCTTGGTCTTGCGGGGGTGACGAATAATGCGTCATCCCTGTATAGCCTCCCTTGCATATTGCTGAATTCTATACTAATTTCTTTTAATAAATAAAGACCCACTAAGTCAGTTACTTGTGCACTATCGGAAGATCCCATTATTATGTCGAAGTCATTAGGGGTATCTTTTCTTGTCCAATATTTACCTTCAAAATTAATTAGGGATCGTCTGGCTAATAAGATTAATTTAATTTCTAAATCCGTTATGTCCGAATGCTTTTTTGCAAATATTAGTGCCTTATTTAATAGTATTGGGGAGATTGAGTGATAGTAATTATTTATATCGAAAGTGATAAAGCTTATTTGTTGCTTATCCTTTAGTTTTAAGAACCAGTTTATAACTGAGTCCGTACATTGCCAGAGTGGGAATTTAACTTTGTCTCTAATGGAAGGTATGATTCTATCTAAGATTTTCTTGCTTACTAGACCAATGTCCGACCTAGATGGACAAATAAGTCTAATTGAAGGGTTCTCGTGGAAATTTTCTTTGTGGTCTTTCAGTGTAAATCTGGGAGTGCCAGGAATGACAATTTCTGTATGTTCCTGGATATTCATAATGTAAGTTTTTAGCTTCTAAGTTGATTTCATCTATTTTGTTTTCGGGGGCAGGTTTATAGGATTTGTTTAATTCTTTGTATATAAATTTCTTATAATTGCTGTATTCTAGTTTATAATAGTTTTTGGTTTTATCGGCTGGAACAAATATATGTGAACTTTTACTGATTTTTTTCGCAAAGTTATTGATTTTCTTAGTTGTACTGTTATTCTTAAACTTTATGTTTTTGACTAAGTCAATTATCATGTTTTCAAAATGTTCAAGTTCTGGGTTAAACATAGGGTGCTGATTTGTTTTAAGCCTGTGGAATTTTGCCGCAGTTCTTTGTAGTTTCTTCTGTTCACTATTAGAGTTAACTGGGAGGCCTATTTTGATTGTTTCAGGGTGTTGAACTAGTTTTTTTGTTGTGCTTTTGTTGTTGGTGTTTTGGTCAAAGTGGTAGGCTTTCCATCTGACATTTATAAGAAATTTGTTGATGGACTGTACAAGCTTATGTATGTATGAACTTTTAGAAGGAATTGGTATATTTTTAGCGGAAAGTGGTAAGCATTCTTTGTCGAACATATTTAGAAGGGATAGAAAAGCTCAACCTTGTTTGGAGGGAGCTTAATATTTTTCGGAATAGTTTTTATTTAACAATCAGTGGTTATGTAAACGTGAGATTGTAGGTTTACAAAATATTACTGGCAGTAATATTCTATAAGTTATCCCATCTAAACAAGAATTGCTCGATGTGCAAGATAGAGCAAGTAAATTAAATTGTAATTGTATAGCTTGGAAATTGTTACCAAACGGATGTAAAGAACGTATAATATGAATTTTACCAAGCAAGTTGGATCAACAAAAACATTCATATCCTTTTTCTAAAAATCCTCCGGCTACAGGACTTCTGATAAATGTATTATTTCCATGTCTCACTGACTTTAGCAAATAGGGTGCATACCTTTATAACTATTTGCTAATATTTTCTCTCCTCTGATGAGATGGTAGACATCGAAACCCTATAGGTTAAGGAGATTAATTTTCTAAAACATTCTTTGTCTTGCTTAGAATAATAAAAATTCTTTGATGTGAAACTTAACCATTTCATTTCATTTCAATGAGAGTTTTTTGAAATTCATTGACTTACAATTTAATATATATATATATATATATATATATATATATATATATATATATATATATATATATATATATATATATATCTATATATATATAAATTTTTACCGGACCCATTATATAAACAAAGGAAATTGCTCCAAGAAAATGCCTACATCGGACCATTACATTGTGATGTGGATTACTCAACATACAGTTTGGATCACTTTACTTCACTGCTATCAAAGACATTCACTTCAGATTTTACCATGCAATTTGGATATGAATTTTTATATCCTTTTCATTAACTACCCTTACTCTATGACATTTAAATACTTAAACAACTTTTAATTGTGATTTTCCATGTCTCACTGACTTTAGCAAATAAGATGTAAACCATTATAACTATTTGCTAATATTTTCTCCTCTGAAGAGATGGTAGGCATCGAAATCCTACAGGATAAGGAGTTATAATATTTCGAATGTATTCTTTGTCTTACATAGCATAATAAATATCTTTTGATTTGAAATTCAAACATTTCACGTCATAAATTTTTAAATTCATCAAATGACTAAAATTTGATTTATTTGCTCTATCTTGTATATCGAGCAATTCTTATTTAGTTGGGATAGTACTTATAGAATATTACTACCAGTAATATCTTGTAAGACTTATAATCATAGGTTTCCATACCCGTTGATTGTTTGATAATTTTATTTTGAAGAACATATATATATATATATATATGTGTGTGTCTGTGTGTGTGTGTGTGTGTGTGTGAAAATATATAAAAAATGAATACGAAAAGTATAAAAAGTTTATAACTTTTCTTAATTCATTTTCTATTGGTGACGGGCAGGAATACAAATGTTATGTCATAGAGTATGACATAAAGGTTTACGTCACAAAATCTCCAGCTGCAGTATAGCTGGAAATGTCTTCGCAATTATTAAATCATTTCTATTTGATAGATTCATAAAAGTAGTGGTTGATGGGCAGAAATCAGAAGCTCACAGTATTAATGCTGGAGTCTCTCAGGGGTCCATTCTGGGCCATACTCTTTTTCTGATCTACATTAATGATCTTCCAAATCACATCCTTACATCATTCGTAGACATTTATGCTGATGATACTACTATTTATGGTAGCACATCTAAGACCGTAAACAGCCAAGTTCTCTCTGATTCTCTCTCCTCTGATCTTGAGCAAGTGGTACAATGGGGAAAGAGGTGGCTGTAATTTTTAATGCATCTAAAACTAAGCTTTTATCTTTACATCATCAACGCTCTGATCCCCATCTGGCATCAATTGAAATGAATGGCTCTCATCTTGGGGAGGCCTCATGTTTTGACAAACGTCTGGGATTGACCTTTATTCCTGATCTGAAATGGAACACATACATTAAATCTGTTGCCAAGGCTGCTGGAAAAATGGTGGGATCCTTCTATCGATCCAGTAGATATCTCACTGTTGATACAATTCTCTATCTATATAAGAGCCAGGTACGTCCAAAGATGGAGTACTGTTGCCACATCTGGGCAGGAGCTGCTAGAAAGAACTTATCCTGCCTTGATAGAGTTCAAAATAGACTTTGTAGCCTTATAGGGGATGCCCTTTTCTCTTCCCTACAACCTCTTTCTTACAGAAGAGATGTTGCGAGTTTATCTCTGCTTTATCGTTATTTTCATAGCAAGTGCTCGACTGAGCTCCAATCTATAGTTCCCCCCTCGCCAAATTTCACAAGAAATACCTATCTAGCTGAAAACACTATCAATAATTTCCTCCACTCTTTATCTGTGTCTAAACCTAAACGTAGATTCCATGAGCAAAGCTTCTTTCTTAAAACTGCACGCCTATGGAATTGTCTTCCGTTTTCCTGCCTTCCAGCTGACTACAATATGGTTGTCTTCAAGTCTAACGTAAACAAGTTCTTGATGAACCGTTCCATATAAGTTAACAAATTTACCAAATTTTCATTACTAACGATTACTTTAGTGTCCAATTGTCTACTGTACACTCTTTAACCCTTATCCTCGAGTGGCCTCTTGGCCTTGATAAGTGATGATGCCTTTGTAAAAAAGAAAAAAAAAATTAAAAACTAAAGAGAGAGAGAGAGAGAGAGAGAGAGAGAGAGAGAGAGAGAGAGAGAGCTCCTCCTGCCACACGGCTTGCTATCCCTGTTTCCTTCTTTTTCATCTCACTAATTGGGAAAGAAATCCAGAAATAAATATCTATTTATGGAAAGTGGATGACGTCATAAGTAATGTTTCGTAACTTTAATACGCTATTCGCCTTTAGTGACGTCATCCAAGATGTACGGTGACAAGATACAAACATAAAAAAACATACGTACAAACAATATAACAAAGTTCACACACACACACACACACACACACACACACACACACATATATATATATATATATAGAGAGAGAGAGAGAGAGAGAGACAGACAGACAGACAGGAGAAGAAGAAAAAGTAGAAGAAGAAGAAGAAGAAGAAGAAGTGTCTAGTTTCGTTTTCCACTGTACACATTACAAAACTCGGAACATGTAGTTGTTGAAAGGCTTGACTAAGTGAGCGAGCTGAATTTTTCTTTGGGTTGAGAGGAAGTCGTGACTAACCGATATTTACAGTGCTCGCATGGCGGACTTTATCCGTCCTCCAACCTTTTCTTTGTAAAAAAAAGAAAGGAAAGCAGAATAAAAACATTAGAAAAAATTAGTTTTTAGAATTTCGTGGCGACCTTGGTTTTGTCACTTCAAAACAAGCGTGAAGATTAACTTCTTAATTTAAAAAAAGAGTTAATTTTTGTCGAAAGAAAGGAATTTTGGGTGATCATGCTGCCCAACGAAAAGGAAGATGAAGTTACCGTCTTCGGTCAACTATCAGGTAAATAAAAAATATATTTGTTTTTATTTTTATAATATATATGTTAATTTGAATCGCATATGACCATTTTTATTATTTTGTAGAAATTAAATACTTAAAACCGCTAGTTGGATAAACCAGTCCATTTTTGCTTTTTCTCTTGAAACAGCTAAATAAAAAAATCACCAATTTATTTTTAGCAATTATTTCCCATTTATTAAAGGTGGATCAAAATAAACCAGATTATTTGGGTAATTTACCCCCCCCCTCAATTTTCGGTACTTATGCAGAATACGGACCATACTGAAATAATATCATTATTAGAAACCCATTCTTAACATAGGGAAGGCGTTTTGTAACTATTCTGGGTGCTTACTGCTTGTCGACATATCGATTTTTAAAAAATATGTTGTTTTAACCAAAAACAATATTATGTACTTAATTGTCATGCCGAAAGTAGTAATATATCCAAAAATGACGAAAAAATCGAGAAGAAATTTATTTGGTACTTTTTACGACCTACACACCTCCACCTCCCCATGTTAAGAACGGCTTTCGGAATAAACACCTCCAACCTCAGAAGCCGTTCTGAACATGGGGAGGTTTGGGGAGTTTATTCCGAAAGCCGTTCTTAACATGGGAGGTTGGGGGTGTTTATACTACGCTGGGTTGGGTCGTAAAAAAATACCATTTATAGTTACAAGTAGTTTTTACGGAAAATTGTGTAAAATCGCATTTTTCTTAGACGTTAAAAAGTAGGCAGTAGGAGGCTACACACAGGGGACATGACTCTGAAAGGAATATTTTAAACTACTTGTGCCATGGCGGCAATATTTGTTGTCTATAGCGATATACTTTTTATTTTTTTTATTTCTAAAAACACAATAGAGCAAGGATTTCGCCGAATTTATTTGTGTCACTCGCCCTCTCCACATAAATTCATAAAGATACCGGGTACTCATGCAGAGAGGATCCGTGCTGAAATAATAACGTTATTATTTAAAAAGCCATTCTTAACATGGGGCGGGGAGGGTGTTTTGTACCTATTCTGTACTTTAACCTTACAATTGAATAAAAAAACCCCCATAAAACTTTATATAAACGTGGAAATATGATTTAAAAAATAGCGCGGATCAGCGGATCACTCTCTGCATTATCACCAGATACGGACTAAACCGATTCACCGAAGAAGACCCGTCGATTCGTTCCGTTTTGACGATCCTGGTTTTTTGATCGCAAGGTCAAGGCTGCTACTTGGTCTACAAAATGGCAACTGGGCAGCCATGTTGAATTTTTTTTTTATTCATTGAATGTTTACACATTTTAATCATGCATTTCTCGAGTTTTGATGGGTAAAATAAATTAACTTTTTATGCGAAATAAATCCTCATGTAATAATGTTGAAGATATTAAGAAACATTTTTAATGCCATATTTTTCTCATATAGCCCGCAAACCCAATTTAGCGACATTACCAACTTGTATCACTGAAGTCAACCGTTTATATATATATATATATATATATATATATATATATATATATATATATATATATATATACAGGGTGGCCACAAAGTCTGGCTACATAATGTAGCCAGACTTTGTGGCCACCTGTAGGTTTATTCCACTGTTGGATTTTCGTTGCGGTTTACTTGATCTGTGATAAATAGTAAACCGTTCTTGTTTACGACGCGTTTGCTCAGTTAGTAGAGTGCTTGCCTCACATGCAAGAGACTCGGGTTTCGAATCCTGAGTTCGAATGTGTCTAACTGATGAGCACAAATGAGGGCGAAACTGGAGTTTTGGGCTCCCGGTTTGTTGGTTTTCCTGGCTCTTGTGAAGTGCGACGTTGTTTGTCTGTGGAAATAATTATATATATAGGGTGGCCACAAAGTCTGGCTACATTATGTAGCCAGACTTTGTGGCCACCCTGTATATTGTCATCCACATACAGTACTGTTTCGTTGTATTACAACTCATCAGTGCGGCTAGACATACTTTTCCCCATCTGAGGGAGAACAATAGGAATGGGAAGTGAAGTCACAAAAACTACATATTGGTAAATATAGATTGGTTCATTTATTCAATAAGAGAATACAAACAATTAGTTGGGGGACAGAACGGACTCTTTATGCCAAGGCATTTTGAAGCCTAATGCTTCTCATTAGAAGAGTAGAGAAGATGCTAGGTAACATAGTGGGGATGCGGCGTCTAGCGTGGGATTCATTGGGAACAAAATAGATCAATTAAAATTATATATGATGTTTGGGGGAGTTTTATCGAATTCTAAATGAAGGAGGAGCGTATAATATAGTGTAATGTAGAAAGGTGTATAGGGTCTTTATCATAGTCTTAAATGTATGTAGTATATGTTTTAGGGTTAAAGCATCTTCTCTACTCTTCTGATGAGAAGCATTAGGCTTTGAAATGCCTTGGCATAAAGAATCCCTTCTGGCCCCCAACTAATTGTTTGTATTCCTTTATTGAATAAATAGTTTTTGTGAATTCATTTCCCATTCCTATTGTTCTCCTATATAAGCTCCAATGATACTTGTTGAGCTTTATATTGTCCTGATAAGTCTCCTCTTATAGAATTGAGCTCACTCTTTTCTTCTAATGCACTTTTTAAAAAAAAAATTTTTTTATTACATTTTCACCCCAAACAAGGCATATTGCCACTTTTTTGTAGGGCGCTACTATCAGGGACATACGCATCAGGGATACTGTGTAGGGAGTTGGGCAGCAAGATGTCGGTTCACGTTGCACTTGAACTTCTGCATGTTAGTACAGTTGGGAAAGCAGGGACCCGGCAGGGAATTCCAAAGTCTAGCTGCCCTGGGGACGAAACTACTGGAGTAGAAGGCTCTCTTACATCTAGGGATCTCTACCGTGAAGGAGTGGGATTTAGCTGCTTATCAGGTTTGTCGGGGGTATTTATGTTGAGGGGGCACAAGTGCTTGCAGTTCGTCAGAGCATTCACCGTCAAAGTACTTGTAGAAAAAGCAGAGGGATGCAACATTTCGTCAATGGGACAGGGGCTGAAGTTTAGATACAGTTCAGGACCTATCAGATTGGCGACTCTCTTTTGAAGGAGTGAGAGACTAGTGGTAGCTGCACCATCCCAAATATGACAACAATACTCCATACATGGGCGAATGGTGGCTTTATAGAGGTATAGGATACTTTCGGGTGTTAGTATCTTTCTAGCACGGTAGAGAGAACCTACCTTCTTCACAGCGGTTCTGGCAATGCTCTCGATGTAATTGTTCCAACTCGTGTTTCCTGAGAGTATTAGGCCGAGGAGTTTAAAGGATGTACTTTCAGATAAAGAGTCATTGGCCATTGCTATTGGTGGTAGAGAAGGTTTCTTGTAATTATTGAAAGAAACGAGTTTAGTCTTGGCAGCATTGAATGTGACCATCCATTTATGTCCCCGTTCCACTACAGATCGGAGGTCATCCTCTAGTGTTTCTGCCATTTCTTTAGATATGTGTTCATTTGTTTTCCTGTCTTGTCTGTTATAGAGTGTGGTGTCGTCAGTATATATACCCATCTCACAGGCAATTTTGTCAGGGAGGTCATTTATGAATATTAGGAATAACAGAGGTCCTAGGATAAACCCCTGAGGCACTCCCGCATTTATATCATATTGTTTAGATGTACGACCGTCGAGGACAACCTGGATTTTTCTCTTCTCTAAGAAGGATTTAATTATGTCATGTATTCTTCCAGTGATACCATATGATCTAATTTTCCTGAGAAGACCTTCATGCCATACCCTGTCAAAAGCCTTAGAGCAGAAACGAACCCTGACCATCTTTTTTATTTTTGCCAGCCACATGACCTGTCAACACATCCTGTGTTTTCTGAAATTATTTTTGGTTCTTAGAATTTGACCTCAACTAAAAATAAAGCAAAATCTTTGAACATACCCGTCACGGAATGAAAGTGTCATATTCCAAAAATTACATTGATCAAGTTTTTATTTTTATTTTTTTTTTTTATTTTTTTAAAGAAAATTATTTTTAAACGATTTTAAGCGATTAATGAGAAATCATTAGCATAACAAGGTTGATCTCGCAAGTTTGAATTATGGAGTTATTTTCAAGATAACGATAGGAAACGGTCCCATTTTGCTCATTCATAAAATTTGATTTTTCTTAGTTAAAAAAAAAAACTACTTAATCAATTTATATGCTTTTTGGAATATGACCTCTCCGTTCTGTGACGGTCTTTCTGTATTTCTGTTTTTTTTTTTAATTAGGTTAAATTCTGGACTTGTTCCTTATTTTTATCATTTTACTCATTTATCCATGACAATTTTTTTTTTTTTTTCTGCAGCTCCGTTTCAGTTTACTGTGGAGCCAGTTGGCCGTTGCTTTGAACAGATTCAAATCCGGTATCACCATAAGCATTCCCATGATCATATGGATGGAGAGGAGTCTGATGAGTCGGAGTCTGGATCCAGTGAAGATGAATTGCCTGAGGATGAAAATGAAGCACTTTTGTTCAGTTTGGATCCTCGAGAATGGAGGGTAACACTTTTTTGGCTTTTCTTAATATCTAACTTGTCCTGTGAGATTTTTTTTTTTTTTTTTTAAAGGTTGGACCGAAGTAGCATTTAAGTGCGCATTCTTCTCTAAATGCATCGGAATCAATGTTGCTATGTCATCAATCTTTTGAAGCTCTGCAACAAGCTTCAACTTATTGAGCCATCTGACCAAATCTGTTTTCGCTTTTAAACGACTTCAAGATGTTCCTGCTTAATCTTGCTCATTCGCCCATTTTCTCCGTTTGTCGGAAATAGCTTTTGGTTAAATAATAAGTGTTATTGAGATTAGCATTTAGATCAATAAACAAAAATGAAGAAAAACTTTTATATTGTACCTACTTGTCACGGAATGGAGATTGCATATTCCAAAAATCACAAAATTTATTCAAGTAGTTTCTTGAGTTGGAAGCCATGTTTAGTTTCACAACAGTTTCCGATGGTTAGTTGTTCTATACAAGTTCTGGAGGTACTGGTTCTCAGTAGACAATTGTTTTGTTCAGGTTCCTGACTTTATAATTTTTGTAGCGATAGAACAAAAGATTCTTCCTGTGTTGACATGAAGAAAACACATGCAAAGTTGCTAAAGAAACGGTTGAATTTATATGGAGCAATTCTGGTTTCTGATTGGTTGATAGCAGAACGTGAATTAATTTGATTCGTCAGTTCCTAGCAGCAGTGTTTATAAATAGAATCTCCCAACTGTGAGGGACCATGACCCCATAATATCTATATATATATATAATATATATATATATATATATATATATATATATATATAATGTTGCAAAATATTGCAACATAGTTTTTTTTTATTATTTATGAAAAATAAATTTGCTATCTTTTACCGATAAGTGACAAATGAGGCTACGTTTTACTTGCTTAGTTTAAGGAGGTAATCAGTTATTGTTTTGCCAGTTTCCAGGTGCATTAGAGTTGTCTGCCCTTGTTAGATTCTTTTTTTTTCACTCTCATCGAAACAGTAAAATTTGATTTTCTTGGATGAATAAATTACTTCATCAAATTACGTGATTTTGGGAATTTTTTTTTTTTTTTTTCATCCTGTGATTGGAACATGCATTATGCAGACATTTTTGTATCTTCTTTAATTTTAAATGTGCCATAAGTGCCAATCTGAATAAGCACCAAACAATCACCTATTAACTATTCTGCGTTTTTCCAAATAATGGATTGTTAAATATTCTATACTTTCAACTAGCAATTTCCAGGGTTAAATTTGTTAAACTCCTGTCAAAACTTCTAATTCCAAATTCAACACACTCCTGTTATGGCTCACTGCTTCAAATTGGCTCAGTCTTTGAAAAACGGGCTTCTTGTTCAAATTTGCAACATCTTTCCGAGATGGATAGACAAGCAGTTGGTGCAGCAGCTCGTATTTCGCAACAATATTCCAAGCATGGGTGAACAGTGGCTTTATAGAGTTACAGGATATGTGTAACAGAGCACGTATGAGCGCATAGGAAAATATCAGCAGCCAAAGAATGGATGGCAAATGAAGTTATTAGCAGCAGAAGCAGTATTTGAATGCATATGCAAATTAGGAAGTGTGTGTGAACTGGCGCGGAAAGAAAAAGGAAAAAAAAAGGACATCACGTGGTCGGGGAGAAACAAAGTCGGTGTCGAAGGAGATGGACATGTAAAATGTAAGGAGAGGAAAAGAGTGCGGTTGAAATAGATGAACGTATAAAAAATGGCCATCTACGGCCGACGTGTAGTGGAGCAGAAGTGAAAGGCTTTTTTAAGCTGGTGTCGCGATGAGGAGAAAGAAAAACGGTAATAAACGACTTAAGTTAAAAAAGAAAGAAAAGCAGAGTTGGATTTATTTTTGTTTCTTTCTTTCTTTTCGATGGTGCCGGACGGCATGGGGGTTCGAGAGAGGTTTGACCTGTAACGAATATGGTTCGAGCGTAACGACCACGTTACATACTGACAGGTGTTAGCATTTGTCTAGCTCAGTAAAAGAGTCCATGTTATGTGCAATACACTTTTACAGATGCTTGATATGCAAATTTAATTCGCTCCATGACTGCTGGCCTAGCTCGAAAAAATTGTTTCTTCAAATAATTATTCTCATTTGAATTAAGAGACGGAATTAACCCGTTTCGAGCGTAAGACATTTATGCTAAGCAAGCTCAAATTATGCTCATCAATCACTAAAGAAAGGTAAAAACAACAGTAATAAAAAATGTTAATAAAAACAATAACAAAAAATAGTTGTACTCACTAGGTTTAGGACAACAGCATATTCTTTTCATCGTTTTGACTCTCGAGTGTGTATCCGTTGATATCTTATATGCTTTTATATAGAGTGATGTGGTTCTTGGCTGATTAACTGTGTCGGATATATACTCAAGAGTCAAAACGATGATAAGAATATTCTGTTGTCATAGCCCTAGAACTCCCCACCTAGGTGAGTGCTAGTACATGTGAGATGCATACAAGGGGGAGAGAGGGAGAGAAGCATGGTTACCACACACAAATACACACGATATGGTAACTAAAAATGTGTATATAAACATTATTACTGTATAACGAGTTTGTCTTGTATGTATGTGTGTGTGTGTGTGTATGTGTGTGTGTATATATATATATATATATATATATATATATATACATTTTATTTTTTATTACCGTATCTTTCTGTTAAGTTACATTATTGTTTCGGCTACATGGCCGTTTTTTTGGCCGTCTGTAGCGTCCTCAGACTTTTACTGTAAAAGTCTGAGGACGCTACAGACGGCCAAAAAAACGGCCGTGTAGCCGAAACAATAATGTAACTTAACAAAAAGATATGGTAATAAAAAATAAAACGCATATTTGCTCTACAACAGTATTGAGCACTTTCTTCAGTTTTTATTAATTACCATCTCCACTAAATAAATATATATATATATATATATATATATATATATATATATATATATAAAACATAATATAATGAGTTTCTTTTAACTTATAAGTGTTAACGTTCTGATATGTGATTCGTTTAGTGTCTTCTCTATTGGGTGTTGATGTGTGTTTACATAAATTAGCAGTCTATAGAAATTGTTGTCGGTTGGAACACCAGCAAAAACATACCTCAGATCTTCCTACTATGCGTCCCCTCCATGTGTCTTGAAATTAAAGGTGCTTCTCTTTGAAAGTAAAAAACGCTCAGATGGAAATTATATTTTGATATAATCATTTATTCCTTGCTGGGTTCTTTTCCAGAGTTGGCACGCTTTGTATAAGATTACATCTTTCTAAGTTGCCCCCTTTTGACTTCCATGGGCGTCCTGTCATAAAAACCCTATCCATCTCTAACACATTGTGTATCGAAACTGATCTCCCTCGTAACTACATCTTAAAAATCTATATTTTTATTATGTCATCACTACATGTAGCCTAAAGATTCTTGCTGTTTTTTTGTCATGTACATTTGCTTATGTTATGATTAGCTTAAATTCCATCGGTCAAATTAACATCAAATTAACATTCCTGACAAGTATTAAATGTAAATATTTCAACTTAACTTTTCATATCTTTAAAATATTTCTATCTTACAATATACTTTTACCAATAATAATAATAAGCGACGATTATAATTTCATCATGATATAATAATCAACCATTTTAATAATTTCCAGCGTTTTCCGGTAGACTAACAACATAACAAAAGTGAGAATAATAGTACGAAGAATTTAAATAATTAGAATAATCTTCATCTCAAAAATTCAGAAATATAATAACTTTGCTGTAGTTTAAAAATGATATTGTCTCACCTGGAAATTGTTAATATGAAAATATTTTTCAGTTATGTCTGGATGAGTAAAATCAGCAAGGGAAATAACTCAAATTTTTTATATAAAGAACTGGTTCCCTTACAAATAAAACTTAATTTAAGTTTGTATACATTTAATGTGCAAACAAATAAAATGATTTCACTACGTAGACAAACCATTATTTTTTAACGGAAATTGCTCCAGACAAGACATGAAGCCACTTGATGTAAGGAGCTAAAAAAATTACAAATATTACTTAAAAGGTGAAAATCTAGCCAACTATAAGCGTTAGATGCATAAATTCCAATCCAGAACACAGCATTACTTCCCTCTTTGTCAGAAACATTGCTCCTGAAATATGAGGACTAAAGAACCAAAATAAGGGAAGCGAGAATTCTGAGAGTGTCAAAAATAAACCTAAAATCCACTTTCATTTTATGCTTCATGGTGGTAAGTAATTGACAGTAATTGAACTAACTCGCTTTGAGCTTGTTATTTTGATTCCATAGTCTGGCTTGGTTACAATTAAGCCATTTTGAACCTTCCACCGCACATATATGTGATGTGTCTTAAAATAAAAGATTCACAATTGGTAAAAAGCTGAGAACGCCACATTAGTTTTTCATTTGTTAAACTTTAAAACATGTAATTGTTGCGTTGGACTTTGCCCAAGTTGTCTTTGTTTTCTAAATACTTGCCATTTAAAAAGTCGAGACTAAAGAAGAAACAAGCAGACTATAATATATAGATTATTTGTAATGGTAAATCAGGGCTCTATAGACAAATTTATCTTTAGCTGACTTTTGACAACTAAATATTCTCGTTCACTAGCCAAATAAAACGGATACTAGCTAAACCCACGTGATTTTTAGAATATGACATCTTCGTTCCATGACGAGTATGTACATCATAAAGATTTTTCCTTATCTTTTTTTTAAAAGTGTAATTCTAAATATACAACAAATTTTATGTTGATACTCGAAGGTATAAACATTCTAATTTCTTCAGGTGTTTTGTTTTAAACAGCCTTCATTTAAAAAAAAAAAAAAAAGAAAAAAGTATATTGTTCTATTAAACTTTTATTGTTTAAATAATTTTTACTTTGTTCGTTTTAATATAAAAAAAAAAGTTGAAAAAGATATTTTTCACTCAGTAGTGGAAGATTGTCAGTGAAAGAAATACAATCGCCAAAAGCGTTTCATTATTTCTAGTCGCCACTTTGAAAAATCACTCGCAAATACGACTGTTTTACTTGCAATGTAGAGCCCTGGTCTGTCAGTTTTATTTACGTTGCCCGGGTGCGTCAAGGTGTGTGTAAGGTGGTTGGTTGAGCAACCAATGCCCTAAAAGAAAAAAAAAAAATGAATTAAAATGATTCAAAATAGCAGCAAGTACCCGTGCAAGCGCAAAAAAAAAAAAAATTTAGAAGTAACAGGCAGACTCGAACCTGTAACGCGCAAGAGGAAAAGGAGGTGAAAACAGCAAACAATCTTATCGATGCGTCCACTGCAGTTGTGACGTCACACATGTTTGAAATAACCTGTTTTATGCGACGCTGCTCACGTGAGGCTTGAATGACTTGCAAAAGTGTTGACGAAAAAACTGACCCCTCCTTGTAAAAATAACGGCCCAGTTGATGGTGAAAGAATTAATGTTTTTGGCCAATTTTTGGATATTATTTGTTTGAGAGACTGAGCTTTCAAATGATGTCAGTTTTGTTAGTGTTAGTTGCGTGTGTTGAAAGTTTAAGCGAGACATACAAACATACATACACATAAACAGATGTTTGAGATTTATATAATAGACTAGCGGGAGGTACCCAGCATGGCCCGGGTGTTTGTAGGTGTGTGTGTTTTGGGTGTGTGTGATAAAACCAATCCTGTTTTTAAAAAAAAATGTTGGCTGGGTGTTTGGAGGTATAAAAGAAAAAAAAAAGTTTTAGTTTGACGTGGAGATGGAAACGAAATGGAAAAAAACCCTGGGACCTAACCATCTCGGCCACGAGAGAAGAGGAATGAAAAGCATCTTAATTTAACGTTTATAAAATGAAATTGACAGGTGTGAGAAACTTAAGTCGTGTGATGTTTGACCTTGAAACATGACGCGGCTGCAAACCAGTTTTCGCTTGTTTTATACTGAAAAGCGAAAGATACATGGGACGCTCTAAAAATGTGGAAAAAATAGCGTGTGAAAGTTGGGTAAATTAAATAGACAAGTGAACCCTGTTCGTAACTCGTAGATATTATAATTTAGACGTGATATAAAAAGTTTTAAGAAGAAATGAGCCGACTAAGTCCAGCGAAAAAGGCCTTTTAGAGACATACACAAAAAGCTTTTATATATATAGACTAATGGAGGGTGGGGGGCACCTGGCCTTGCCTGGTTGCAAAATATGTTTATAATATAATTTAATGCATGCAGATTTTATATTCATTATTAAAGAGTAAATTCTCTATTGAATATTATATTGCACCTAATATATAGTACTGATTTCAAAAGATGAAAAAAAAAAATGACTTTGGTGCGATCAGCTAGATTTAGCGTTCCAGCCACGTTCCCTACCATTTGAGCTATCCACAGATAGATAAGAAATAATTAAAATTAAACGACTTCAAGCTATGAATGAATTTGCAAATGCGCAAAAGTAATACAACTATATCGGCAAGTTGAAATGAACATTTTGCATTTAAACTTGCATGTCAGTATGTGTTATCCATTCATCCAAACAAAGATGATACTCATTATAAACCATCCTTAGTGTATGATTACTATTTCCTGCTAATTTCAGTGCTATGTGACCAGTAGTTTAAGAGTTTATCAGTTAAATATTTTCACACACACTTGCTTACATACATACATACATACAGCTACTGTTTTGGCCCGGTCGGTGGGGCATTAGAATACACCGACTGCCCCCCTGCAGAGAGTAAAAGTCCCTCAATGGGGGTCCTGGATATGACCTTAAACTATATCCAGTGGTGAGGCCCCAGCTTGCTGGCTTTGGGGAGTGTGGAGCCACCCTTTAATTACCATTGCTCCCAGGTCAACTCTGACCCGGAGTGGTAGTAGCTGTTAGGGTTCCAACTATGGGTTAAATAGAAACCGACTTGAAAACAACAAATATATTCTATTAAAAATGTTTTCTTCAAAAGCTTTGGATTCGGCATTAAATAACCCGAAAAGGGTTGATATGCCGTAAAACAAAAACAACCAACCAACAGCTACCGTTTTATAAACTAGTGCTACCAACTCAGCATTGTCCAAGATGCAGTAAAGTCGGTTTTTAATTTTTATTTGCATGTTTACACATTTCCAAGCTTAAGGTAGACAATTCTTATATTCAATTTAAAATGATTTTTTTTTTTAGTTAATTAACTAAAAATTCTTTGTATCAGATTGTCTGGGTAAGACTATGCAATTTTTTTAATATATTTAGGAAAGAACAATATTATATTTCCAATAACATGGTACAATAATAACTAATAATATTTGGCTAATCAGGAGTAAAGTTTGATTAGTCAGCTTAAATGCTATTTCGGTCTGACATAGAAGATCCAATAAGATAACGTTATATGTTAGTGTTAAATGGTGAAGCATAATAGCAAAGACTTTGAATGGCTGAATAAGATCATATCTCAAGTGAGAAGGTATTTTGCAGTAGTTAGCAGTTAAGTAGTTAGTATTTACCAATAATGAATAACAAGTTATTACCCATCCATAGATGATGGTTTATAGAAATAAATGTTTCCGTGCTGAAACAATGTTATTTAGAAAGCCATTCTTAACACGAGGAGGATGTTTTGTAACTATTTCTGTACTTTCACCTAACAATTTGATAGAAAAAGTTGTGAAACTTCAATTTAACCTGAAAATACTATTTAAAAAAAAAATAGCATAGTAACATAAGTGCATAAGCACTATAAATATGATATTTCGGAATTTTGGAGATGAGGATTGATAATTTGAATTTGTCTTACGGTTCTTGTCCAAAATTACCCTCCATTAAAAAAAAAAAAAAAAATAAATAAAATAAAGAAAAATCTGTATGATGTACGTACCCATGACGAAATGAAAATATCATATTCCATAAATTGATCAAGTAGCTTTATTTTTACATAAAATCATTAAGTGATTAATGGGAATTCGTAGGCTTTACAACATAAATCTTGCAAGTTTTGAATTCTTGTTAAGTTATCTCCCTTGTTTTTGAGATTTTTTATTTCAAAATAGCAGGCCGGATACTCACTTCTCTGATACTCTGATTGATTTTTTGGTTATTCGCAACTTCATGCTGTTGAAAGTTCATGAGGTAAAAAGAAAGTCTGTCCCCAATAGAATGGTGTGGGGAGTTGAATTAAAAAACATAAAACGTGAGTTTATAGGCCAAGAGATGGCGCATTCGGTTATCAGATCAGTTACAGAAGATGTGGGAGTACATTGAAGAATGCACTGTTGGAGGTAACAGACTAGACGAGAGGGCTCTCAAAGCATAAGGTGACATTGTGATGGGATGAGGAAGCTGAGAACTGTATTAAATATCTTTACAAGATGACAGTTTGTTTATGCATGGAGTCTTGTTGCCACATCTGGGTTGGTGCATCTATCATTCTTAGACAGGGTTCAAAAAGAGTCTCAAATCTAATAAGTCTCACACTCTCTACCAGACTTCAACCTCTGTCCCATCACCACGATATTGTATCCCTGTAGTTCTTTGACAAGTGCTTTAATAGAATGCGCACTGATGAACTCCTAGCATTTGTGCCCTTTCAATGTAAATACTTGTAACTAACCTAACAGGCAGCAAAATCCCATCCCCTTTCACTGTTAAAGTGCCTAGATGCCAGAAAGCCTTCTATTCTAAAAACTTCTTCCACCTGGCAGCTAGAATTTGTAATTCCCTCCCTGTTTCCTGCTTCCCTGACTACTAACCTGCAGAATTTAAATGTAATATGAACAGACATCTTGCTGCTCAACTCCCCATAATACCGTGTTAGATATGATTCTAAATAGTAGTGTAGGAGTCGATATGCCTTATTTGGGGTGTCTGCAAGATTTGAACGGAGTCAAATTTGTTATTCTGTCTTTTCTGATTTAGTTTTAATAATTTCGTTTCGACATGCTTCTCCCAACACGTTGTCTTCCCACTCTCCGGTGGTTCCTTTCCCTTACTCTTTTGTACCTGTTCAACAAACTCTCTCGCTTCTAATTTGCATATCTCACATGTAAATTTGCATGACCGTCATACATATAAATGCGGTGTTGGCATTTTAACTTTTTTTTTTTTTTTCTTAGAGGAAAAAAAACGAAACTTGTGCTATTCAGGTAAGTTACGGTTTACCCCAAAAGTGGAAATAAAGGAGTAAGTGGATGAAAGGTTCGCTGTATACGAATGTGTATCTAGTGGGAAAGAGGGAAGCAAGAAAAATGATATACAAAGCTGAGAAGGAGGCTGAGAAGTATTACAAAAGGATGACCGAAAGAATAAAGAAATTCAGGATAGCTGAACGGACGGCTAAGATAAATATGATTATTCCTTTTTACTTGCCTCCCCACGAGGACAGAGTTAGACACAAGGTCAGTTTTTAATGTGGGGAAAATCCAGCTCTCCGAAAAGGGGCACTTTGAACAGGAACAAAAAATAAAATTGTCTCAGTCATGAAGAGTTTCTTCTCTAATGACTGAGGATAAAAAAAAGATGAAGTTTAGCATCTGGTTATTGTTAAAGAGAATTGCATTTGAAATAACAACGAAGTGTTAATAACTAATTAATAAGATGTTTGGAAATGACACGTGAGAAATTGTTGTAACACTGAGTTTCCGTGGAACTGTGAAAATCTAAAAAGTTACTGATGTAGTATCTGGCAAAGCAATGAGAATTGAGAAAGAAAGGATGCAAGAAGCTGTGAGTAAGGATGAAGACGAGTAATTCCAGAGAATCTGCAGATGTTGCTGCAGAAATGTTGAAGGCTGCGGGTGAAATGTTCATATTGAGACGATCAGACTTGAAAAATCAGATCATAAAAAATGTTGGTGTTTATTTAAACTCAAAAGCAAAATATAATGAAAACCTTTTATGGTGTACCTATTTGTTATGGCATGAAGATGTTATACTCCAAAAATCACAAAAATTGATCAAGTACTTTTTTTTTTATTTAGAAAGTCAAATTTTATGATTTTTAGCGATTGAAAAATTTTCTTTATTTTGAATACAAACAAAATCTCTGTAGTCAAACTAAATTGTTGTTCTTGATTTTTAAAGAAGTTTTTTTTTTTTTTTACATGGAGGTCACCACTTATTAAGGCCCGGAAGCCACTTGGGGATAAGGGTTATTGCATGTACAGTAATTAATGGGATAGTATCGTAGTAATCGTTAGAATTGGAGTTTTGATAAAGAGTCTTATTTAAGAGGGCGGTTCATCAGGAATTTGTTTATGTTGGCCTTGAAGACATCCAAGTTGTATTCAGGTGGGAAACAGGCAAATGGAAGACAGTTCCACAGGCGTGCACTTCTAAGAAAGAAGCTTTGTTCATGGAATCTACGTTTTGATTTAGGCATAGATAAAGAGTGGGGGAAATTATTGACAGTGATTTCAGCTAGACTGGTGTTTATCGTAAAAGATTGGCGAGGGGGGGGGATCAGAGATTGGAGCTCAGACAAGCACTTGCCATAGAAATAACCATAAAACCAAGACAGGCTTGCAACGTCTCTTCTGTGGGAGAGAGGTTGCAAGGAAGAAAAAAAGGCATCCTCCACTAAACCACGAAGTCTGTTTTGTACTCTGTCAAGGCAGGATAGGCTGTTTTTAGCAGCTCCTGTCCAGATGTGGCAACAGTACTCCATCCTTGGATGTACTTTATATAGATAGAGAATTGCATCAGTAGTGAGATATCTTCTGGAGTGGTAGAAGGACCCTACCATTTTCCCAGCAATCTTGGCAACAGACTCGATGTACGTGTTCCACTTCAGATCAGAAGTAAAGGTCAAACCCAGAAGCTTTCAAAAGATGGAGCCTTTTTTCCCCCCATTCAGCTTGTTGAAGATTTTATTTGTTCATTCAATGTATAAATGTACATGCATAACCCCCTTCTCCCCCATTGGGGTGAGGGAGAAGCAGCTATTCAAAAGCCTGGCGGTCCTCTTTGGTGATTCGGATCCCTCCCAATTTGTCATGTCTACTTACTTGCTTTCTTTGCTCATAACATCACAGACTTATTCGAATTCTGATTGCAAAATTCAATTCTACCCAATTTTTTTTTTTTTTACCTTACTTAGAAATTTGCCATACTGATAGTATTTTTTTACACACCTGCCTCTTGGTGCATTATAAAGTTTGTGAAAATATCAACTCTTCTATTCTGAATAAATAATTGAATCGCTTTTTTTCCCCCCTTTTAGAAACAAGATCATTATGCAGTTTTGGGTCTGGGTAAACTTCGAATCAATGCAACACCAAATTTGATCAAGAAAGCCTGTAAGTATCTTTGCATGCACAAATCTTTTCTATTTCCTGAAAGTTTGATAGTTTTATCATGAACTAGACTATTCAAGGAGATATATATATATATATATATATATATATATATATATATATATATAATAACATTTGAAATAAGACTTGAAATTTGGTATATAGGGTATTCAGACATGTGGAAAACTTTTTAATTGATTTTCATCTGGAAAAAAAGGCTACTAAGGGGTCAAAATTGAAAAAAAATTGGTATGTGGTCATCAGATTTTTATCTATTTGTTAATTGTTTCACGAATATGCATGTATAGTCATGAAACATAACTGCTTCCCTATGTTAATAAGTAGGTTTGTAAACACTTTTTAAAGATTGTTGGTTATCATACTTGACTCGGTCTTTAGGTTTTGGTTTTGATTGCAGCGCGAGTGTTTTTTTTTTTTTTTTTGCAAGAAATTAAAATTCCAACAAAAAGTGAGTGGCTATTAATTCTAAGACCTGATTTTGGCATAATCCTTGCATTTTAATCCTGTTTTAACTTAAACTAATATAAAAAAACCTCCTGTCATCAAATCTTTATAGGATTGATAAAATAAAATTATCATTTTTTATGAATAATTATTACTATTATTATTTAATAAATTTATTTCATTTTAAAATTTTTTTTTTATCTTTGTTTTATTATTACACAGTTGTCTTCTCTTTCTAGAATTTTTTTTTTTTTTTTATTGCAGATAAGGCGAAAGTGCTGAAACATCATCCGGACAAGCGGAGAAAATTAGGGAATGTCGTCAAAGATGATGATTACTTTACGTGTATATCCAAAGGTGAGCTGATTCTAGTTGTAGAATAATTTCCAGTTATAGTCAGCTAACGTACTTCCTAATTTTCTGCGGAGCGTTACCAGAAGCAGTGACAAGGCGAATCAGTTTCTTCACTTTTATTGTTCTTCAATATTTCTATTGTAAAGCGATTTATTGAAATTATGAAAAAATATGCAATAAAAATTAACAAAATTATGAAAAGATAAAAATAACACAATTAGTCTTTATTTGCACTTTTAATACAAAATTAAAAAAAATATTATTTTATTTGAAATTTTGTAAGAACTATATGAAATTATAAAAATAATTTTTTTTTTTTTTTTTTTCTAAATTTTAAAAATAAGTTTCTTATTTGAATTTATATAAGAAATATTTTTATGAAAGTATATAAATAAAATTATTGAAATCAAAAGAAACTGGAATCTTAGGGAGATATCAATCATACCAGTTATTATAGGTGCCACAGGGCTTATGAAGAAGAATCTGAAGTCCTACCTAACTAATATTCCTGGTGAACCAAGTGCAAAAGAGATCCAGTCAATTGCACTTAAGAGAATGACGAGGATAATAAAAAGAGCTCTCGGTTGGTTTCAATAAAAAGCAGGGCAATGTTGGCAGCTGGTTTGGCTGCCCCATACCCGACATTAAAATCCTCAAAGAAAGATAATGCAAAAAAAAAAAAACAATAAAAGCAAAGGAACTGATTTGCCTTGTTATCGCTTCCGGTAGCGTTCCGCAGGAAATTAGGAAGTGTGTTAGCTGACTTTAACCAAACTTCCTTAATAACTTAGAAAATGTTCAATCAATAAATCTCGGGTAATTCTAGTAAATATAATATTTATTAATGTGAAAAACAAATCAAAACAAACAAAAAACAGAAGAGATGTTGCGAGTTTGTCTCTGATGTATCGTTATTTTCATGGAAAGTGTTCGACTGAGCTTCAATCTATGGTCCCCCCTCGCCAAACTTTCACAAGAAACACTCGTCTAGCTGTACACACTATCAATAATTCCCCCCACTCTTTATCTGTGCCTAAACCTAAACGTAGATTCCATGAACAAAGCTTCTTTCTTAGAACTACACGCCTGTGGAATTGTCTTCCGTTTTCCTGCTTTCTGGCTGACTACAATATGGTTTTGTTCAAGTCTAACGTAAATAAGTTCTTGATGAGCCGTTCCATATAAGTTATCAAATTTACCAAATTTTCATTACTAATGATTACTATATTGTCCAATTTCTACTGTACACTCTTTAACCCTTATCCTTGAGTGGCCTCTTGGCCTTGATAATGTGGTGATGCCTATGTAAAAAAAAAGAAAAATAGAAATCCAACAAATTATTTTGAAGATCTTGATTAAATTCCTCTTGCTTTCTATGCAGTAAAGTAGTTAAACCTAAGGATTCTAACCTGTTATTATAAATGGGATCAGTTGTCTTTTGTTTGTATATGAACAAAATTTCTTTCCAAGAACTCCTCATCTGCTTCTTTGCAGATTTTAACATGGTTATTTATTTCTCTCCTACTAGTAAAATGTAACATAGGTCGGAAGGTGGGGAAAATCAAACCAGAGTTCCTAAAAGAGGAGCACTTTGGCCTTTTCTGAAAATTGCCTGGGCAGCCCTGTTAGCATTTCTTGGTAGGGGTACCTTGGGCAGTAAGCAATAAACTTACTCAACCTGAAAGATTGGGCAGCAATGACTTGGGAGGGTGGACCTCTTAGGACTATGCAGAACCAGACTTCAACCTGACAGATGCAAGGACATCTTTATACTAAAAAATGGTCAAGGCTCTGTCAAAATGTGTCAAACACATATCCTCGATTGCTATGAATATAATCAACTCAAGCTGTGCCAGGTATGGTTGCCTTCAAGTCAACAAATACCTATCGAGCCATCCTCTTAGAGATCACCTTTTTTCATTCCTTAGATTTTGTTCAATAATGCCCCTGCCATCTATCCTCTGAACAATAAAAACATTATTATTACACATGTCTGGTTAAAGGTAAAATAAACTTCAAAACAAGCATCCGCATCATTTTGACCTCTCTCATAATATAGTTCAGTATCTAACCAGCAAGCTTAGCTCTTATACTTGAGTGGCTTTTGGCCTTAAGTTGTGCCTTCAATCTCCAAAAAGAGTTACGACTGTCCGCAAGGATCTGTGGCATAGAAGATAAAGTACTTAATAAAATTCATATGTAAGTTAGACTCTTCTGGAGGATGAAGGTTCAATCCTTAGTGTGGGCGATACTAAAAATACAATTGTGTATTACTTAGGACTTTTACCCAGTCATGGCTAATGGAACAATAGCATGTGGTCTGGTTCAGGAGAAAAATTCCTAGGTTTGACAGAGGTGCATCTTGAGAACTTTGGAGATTACATTGACTGAAAAATCATGCAAATAACACTTAAAATGAAACTAGTAATCTGAAAAAAAAAAAAAAAAATGCCAATTTTTAATTTTTCAGTAGTCTACCTGTTGGCCCTTAAAAGGGTAAGATGAAAAATGTTCAAAATAAAAAGTGATTTTGAGATTATATCATCTTTTTATTGTCTTGAGAAAACATTTTTTTAAGTTGTGAGTGAAAAAAAACTCAGGAAGCCTCCAGAGCATTACTGCAAGCACTAATTAAAATTAAGGAGGGCCTACTAAAAGCAAGTTTCTATTTAAACCCCCCCCCCCCCCGTTCTTGTAGAGAAAATATTTTTAAGTAAGGCTTGAAAAAAAAATCATTAGAATCCACAGGAGCACTACTAAAAGCAGTAAATATGGTTATAAATTGTATATTTATACTTGAATCAGTTTTTTTTTTTTTTTTTTTTTTTTTTTTTAACACAGCGGGGTTAAATTACATTTATTTGTAAGGAAAACATGTTAAAATAAGTTAAAACAAAAAATATTGTTGATCTTGTGTATGCTTTGAATAGCAGCAGTGGCTTTTAATATCGGACTTAAGACAGGGTGGCCATGAAATAGGTAAGCAGACAAATTTTTTTAAACCAGAAGTCACAAACCGAATGGACGGTTTCAATACCCAAGCAAGCAAGCTGATCTGAGTTTTATAATAATATAGATTGAGATTTTAATGTCGATTTTCATGCATTTTTTTAACCATGAAATCTCTGAATTTATATTATTTTTTCTTCCAAGAATCTTAATACAAATTTTTGTATATTGCTTTTTATTTCTTTTTTTTTTTTAATCTCCAGAAGAGGGTAACTTACAACTGTCCACAAGGAGCCATGGTGTAGTGGATAAAATACTTAATAAACTTCAGTTGTAAGTTAAACTCTTCTGAAGGGTGAAAGTTCAATCCTCGGTGTGGGCGACACAAAAAATACAATTGCGAACTACTTGAGACTTTTATCCAGTTATGACTGATGAAATGATAACATGCTGTCCTATCGATTAAATAAAGGGTTCGAATTCTTGGGTTCGAGAGAAAGATTCCAGAGTTCGACAAAATACACGCTAAGAAGTTCTGAGGTTTCATCAACCAAAATGTTGTGTGAATAACGGTAAAAATTAGACCAGTAGTCCAAAGAATCCAAAGTTTTAATTTTATATTGAGATTTTAATGTCGATTTTCATGCATTTTTTTTTTTTTTTTTTTTTTTTTCAACCATGAAATCTCTGAATTTACATTATTTTTTTCTTCCAAGAATCTTAATATGTATTTTTTTGCTTATTGTTTTTATTTCTTTTTTTTTTCTTTTCATTTTTTTGTAGCTTATGAAATCTTAGGTAATCCTGTTAAACGTAGATCTTACGACAGCGTTGATGAAGAATTCGACAATACGATACCAACAAACTGTGCAAATTCAAAACAGAACTTCTTCACAGTCTTTGCTCCTGTCTTCGAACGGAATGCCAGGTATGGAAAAAACAATGGGAATTAACCCATTCTTCAGATGGGGTCATTCCATCTTGGTATATTTACCTATGGAAATGTCATTTCAAACTTAACACAGACTTGGGTTTTAGAATTTTTTGAATGAGTATTAATAATTTTGATTATTCGGATCATTGTTCTCGTTTTGTATGTTTGCATAGACTGATGGCGCAATGGATAAAAGTGTCAAGTCCTAATCAGTTCGAAGTCAAAGTCTTTTGGAGGTTGGAAGTTTCAATCCTCGGCATGGGTGATATTAAAAAATGCAATTAGGGATGATTAAGGTTTGATTGTGACTAAATCCCCATGCATTAAATAAAATTTTTATTTGAAATTCTGTGTGGATTTGAGTTTGAAAACACACGCCTGAAAAAGGAGGGTAGAATGGATGAAATGTTGTGTGAATAATACAAACTGATATGTTTTTTTTTTTTTTTTTTGTTTTTTTTACACAGTGATCACCACTTATCAAGGCCCGGGAGCCACTCAGGGATAAGGGTTATTGCAAGTACATTATGTTAGTGTGGAGATTTGATGAATTTATTATGGATATGTCTAAAAATGCTTTTTCAAATTTGAGTGTGACAGGCTAAGTAAAATTTTATATTTTACTTGAATATGACAAACTGACAAACATGCTATTTTAAACTCCGGTTTGGCAGAATGCTATCATTTCAAATTTATATGACGGTGCTATTATTTCAAAGTTAGGCACTACAGAATGCTATTATTTCGAAGTTAGGCACTGCAGAATGCTATTATCTCAAAGTTAGGCACTGCAGAATGCTATTATCTCAAAGTTAGGCAAAGCTGACTGCTATTATTTCAAAGTTAGGCAAGGCTGACTGCTATTATTTCAAAGTTAGGCAAGGCTGACTGCTATTATTTCAAAGTTAGGCAAGGCCGACTGCTATTATTTCAAAGTTAGGCAAGGCCGACCGCTATTATTTCAAAGTTAGGCAAGGCCGACCGCTATTATTTCAAAGTTAGGCAAGGCCGACCGCTATTATTTCAAAGTTAGGCAAGGCCGACTGCTATTATTTCAAAGTTAGGCAAGGCCGACTGCTATTATTTCAAAGTTAGGCAAGGCCGACTGCTATTATTTCAAAGTTAGGCAAGGCCGACTGCTATTATTTCAAAGTTAGGCAAGGCCGACTGCTATTATTTCAAAGTTAGGCAAGGCCGACTGCTATTATTTCAAAGTTAGGCAAGGCCGACTGCTATTATTTCAAAGTTAGGCAAGGCCGACTGCTATTATTTCAAAGTTAGGCAAGGCCGACTGCTATTATTTCAAAGTTAGGCAAGGCCGACTGCTATTATTTCAGTTATGTGCTGCAGAAAGCTATTATTTTAAAGTAAGGTGTGGCAGAATAACATTGTTAAAGATATAAATATATTCTTGCACATGAATAGAAATTTAGTCGACTTACACCTGCCAAATTCCAATTTAGAAAACATTTTACCCCTTAACAGCTATTTTTATAGGCCAAGGACCAAATCAAAGTTGTTCCACTATATATCACGTTTCAAGTCTGTAGACCAAAAATTGACAGGAGTTGGGTTGAGACTGTTTCTAAAATAGATAAGGTCATATATATATATATAGAGAGAGAGAGAGAGAGATCTATAAAAACATTTTGAACATTGGAAATTTTAACATGTTTATATTAATATTTAATAATAATAATAATAATATGACAAGCACTGACTCAGCAGATCATGAATGGTTTAAATTTTTTTCTTAATCTGTTTGCTCTTTTGTTTTCCAACAGACTAGGCATTTAACATTTGTTTCTTTTTTTTCTCTCTTCCCTCAAGATGGTCAGTGAAAAAACCTGTTCCAAAACTTGGAAATATTTCAGCAACCTATAAGGAAGTCGACCGATTCTATTCATTTTGGTAAGTGTCTTTTGAATATACTTGCAGCTTTTTGTTTGGGGTGGTGGTGAGTGGGTGTGGACTGCAGTGTGTGCAGGTAGCAAGAGCTTGCCTATGTTTTGCGCAAGACAGTTGGTTTGTGAACCAAAGGCAGAACTTCTGTTTTTATAAAAGCTTTTGAAATCATATTCTGTTTAACGTCCATTTTACGTTGGACAAGAAATTGACTTCCAAAGTAATCTATCTCTGGCCAAGTTTTTATTTATCCCTCTTTCCACAGGTTCATTTTTATCACATTCTCCCAGGCTTTCCTCGGATTTCCTCTGGGAACTTGTTTCAATTGTTTTACATCTACTAACAAAAATACTGTCCAAATTTAATCTTCCTTTGAGAGCTTCAAAACTAAACCTTTAAGACTTGCATGACACATCCAGTGTACTATTTTCATATCATTTCTCTCCATGCAACACACGTCTTCAGCCCTCATCGACCAAGCATCATTTCCATACCTCGTCACACTACGTACACGCACCTGATTGACTCTTCCCTTGATTGACATTTACCATCTTGTGGTCACTTCAATTAAAAAAAATGTAATAATTAGGGATCACCTTTTTATTTATTTTTTTTAATTAAAAACAATTATTTTTTATTTATTTTATTTTTTTTACAAAATTCTTTAGATTTCGTTCAATAAAAAAGAAAAGACTCCACATCCTCTTAACAATAAAAAAACATTATATAAATGTTAAGCTTTGAGACATTTGTGTTGAACAAAGATGGCGGCTTAGTTCAGATCAGTAACCAAGATGGCGACCAAGAATCAAATGCAGTCCGTCGCGTAGTTAACCTCTTAAGTTCTGAGATATTATGTTGAACCAAGATGGCGGCATAGTTAAGATCAGTAACCAAGATGGTGGCATAGTTAAGATCAGTAACCAAGATGGCGGCGTAGTTCAGATCAGTAACCAAGATGGCGGTGAAGAATTAAATGCGGTCCGTGACGTAGCAAATGGCGAACTGATTGAATCCAAAATTCGACGATTTTTATAATAATTTTGCGACGTTTTCATTGGTTGTTTTGCACAGTCGTTGGTTATAAAAATGATTGGCGAATCCATTCGTCTCATACCCCCCATCACAAGTCAAAAACTTTTTACAAAAAGGTTGTTGTCTCTGGTTCATTTTACTTCAGTCGAAGTTCTTCAAAATCAAGGGAGTCCCTTCCTGGGCCTAACACTTGATCTCTATATGAGATACATAATAGAATATTCCATTAAATCTCCTTTACGTCTCAAATGTTGAGTTAGTAAATAAGTTAAAATTATTAATTTTCCTCTCCCTAATTGTCCAGTTAAATATGCTATAGTATATCTTTCTTGTGGGATTTTGATCTTACTGGATTCCAGGAAAAAAATTCATCTAGTCTAGTGGAATATCTAGCTTTGTGTTGTTATTTGAAATAACATCACTTGAAGATACACCATTCCTCGTAAAAGCCATTGTGGGTTAGCCATACCAAGGAGATCTTATGCTGGCTGCAAATATGTGATTTTGAATATTTGGTCAGGATTTTCTTGTAGGAAAAAGCATCCTCATACCAGGTTGTACTTACAAACCCTTGTACAGAGAGACCTTAGAGAGTCAAGGACAGTGTCTAGTAGGCATTCCAGCTAAAAGTGAAAAAAAAAACTACAAAACAAACGATCACAAAGTTAGTATATTCTTGATCGGCATTGCCTTGGATGAATAATATTTAAAATTAAAATGTAAAAAAATTATTCATTCTTTTAGGGTCAACTAGCTGAGGTTTTGTCAAGGAGAAGGGAATCTTTTTTCTTTTTTTTTTTCTCCTTTTCTTTATTTTTCTTTTTTCTTTTTTTCTTTATTTTTCTTTTTTTCTTCTTTTTCTTTATTCTTTTTCTTTATTCTTTCTTTTCTTTCCTTTTTCTTTTTTCTTTCTTTTTTCCTTTCTTTCCTTTTTTCCTTTCTTTCCTTTTTTCCTTTCTTTCCTTTTTTCCTTTCTTTCCTTTTTTCCTTTCTTTCCTTTTTCTTTTCCTTTTTTCTTTTACTTTTCCTTTTTTTCTCTTTTCCTTTTTACTTTTTCTTTTTTCCTTTTTTCTTTTCTTTTTTCTTTTTTTCTTTTTTCTTTTTTCCCTTTTCTTTTTTTCCATTTTTTCTTTTTCTTTTTTCTTTTCCTTTTCTTAGTGTTATCTTCTATAAATATAAAAGCGAAAATGTATGTATGTTTGTATGTGTGTTCGCTTTTTCTGTATGTCTACAAAAGGCTTTTTTCAGAGAAGCGGTCAGTCGGTTCACAACTTTTTAAAACTTTTTATATCACATATAAATCGTAATATCTCAGAGTTAACAACGAAGCTCGCCTGTCTATTTAATTTGCTCGACTTCGGGAAGATAAATATTCAACATTTGTCGCTCGCCGCAGTGGGTTAGTCTTTTTCCTATAACATAGACCACATACTGTCTGCTCTAACCAAGTATGCCGACCTATTCCACAAATCCCCAAACCTCAACATGAAATATCTCCAGAATAAAAACTCGATTAAACCTAGAACCCCATCTTCCAGCGTAGACCCCTACTACCAGGTCTCCTTCTCCAATATCAGGGGTCTACGTTCCAACCTTCCAGAGGTTGAAACCCAATTACAGGAGACGAAACCGGACATATTATTTCTATGTGAAACTGGAATAGGGCCGACCACTTCCCTAGATGAGTTCATAATGCATGGATACTCCAATTTAACAGCTAAATCTGACTCCCAAGATCGCCATGGGCATGGAATATGTGCCTACATTAAGGATGGCTTCCCATGTGGCAGGGATATCTCTAGAGAAGATCCTAATTTACCCTATATGTGCTTCAGGGTTGCACTTGCTAACACCACTGCATTTATATTTGCCCTCTATAGGCCCCACAACAGCGGAGTTACTATCTTTAAGAGCATATCTGAGAAAATAGACCACATACTGTCTTCACATCCCTCGGCTAACATCCACATCTGTGGTGACTTCAACGTCCATAACGTGGAATGGCTGACCCATTCAAATAAGACAGATGATGAGGGGAGGTTTTGTCATGATTTTGCCATTGCTTATGACCTCACTCAGATTGTTCGCGAACCCACCCGTGTGCCCGATACACCCAATCAATATGCAAGCCTCTTAGACCTTTTTCTTTCAACTTCCCCTGAGCTATGTTCATGTACCATTCATTCTCCTTTAGGATCCTCCGACCACTCCGTCGTATCAGTTAAGATAAAAACAAAATGTAAGAAGCCATCAGACGTACCCCTCCACCGTACTGTATACCGATACTCTATGGCTGACTGGGATAGCTTCCGTACATTCATATCTGATTTACCTCTGCACTCCATGTTTAAAAAGGAAGTGTCCTCTATAGTATCAGATCTGACCGAATGGTTAATTGTAGGCATAGACCAATTCATACCATCAAAAAAATTCCAACAAAAACCTAACAGCCAGCCATGGTTCTCCCCAGAATGTGCTGCTGCTATCGCGCACAGAAATCACTTTTTCCATAACTACCAACGTAATAGATGCACTGAGACTAAAGCTGCTTTCAGGACTGCCAGCAACCACTGTAAAAGAGTAATAAAAAATGCAAGAGAGCTATATGCCCAGTCTGTTAAATCCAAGGTAGCTGATCAACAGCTTGGTTCCCACCAGTTTTGGCAAATAACAAATAGGATCCTGAACAGAAGTGTGCGTTCTATCCCAACCATTATCAATGGACCAGAGGTTATCTCGTCAGCATCAGACAAGGCCAAACTATTTGCAAAGAACTTTGCAGCTAATTCTACCCTATGCGACGAAGGCCATTAACTCCCCATATTTCCTCCTATAACACAGAACAAGCTAGGTAATATACAAATATCCGTGCATGAGGTCGCCAAGCTAATAAAAAACCTAGATTCCAGTAAAGCAACTGGCCCTGATGGCATCCCAATTATAGTGTTAAAAAAGCTTCAACCAGAACTTGCTCCCATACTTACGAAACTATTTAAGCGCTGCCTTAAGGGGAAGTGCTTTCCGACCCCCTGGAAGACCTCATCAGTTTGCCCTGTATTTAAGAATTCAGGTGATAAGTCATCTCCCTCTCAATACAGACCAATAAGTCTTCTCTGTGTTATGAGTAAGTTACTGGAATCAATATTAAATAGAGAAATAGTCAACCACCTCAGCAGAAACAACCTTCTTAGTGACACACAATATGGTTTCCGCTCTGCAAGATCTACCGCAGATGTGCTGACGGTTATATCCCACAGGATTAGTGAATCTCTTGACAAAGGCTTCCTTTCTAGGGCAATTGCTCTTGACATATCAAAGGCCTTTGACAAAGTATGGCATAAGGGTCTACTTCACAAGATTTCCAGCTACGGTATAACTGGAAATGTTTTCTCAATCATTAAATCATTTCTCTCCGATAGGCTCATAAGAGTAGTGGTAGATGGACAAAAATCGGAGGCCTGCAATATAAATGCTGGAGTCCCTCAGGGGTCAATCCTCGGCCCAACTCTCTTCCTGATCTACATCAATGACCTCCCTAAACACATACTTAAATCATTCGTTGACATCTATGCTGATGACACGACCATCTACGGCAACACATCAAAGGCTGTAAATGACGAAGTTCTCTCGGATTCTCTCTCCTCTGATCTCGAGCGCATGGTTCAGTGGGGGAAGATGTGGCTAGTTACCTTTAATGCATCTAAAACCAAACATTACATCATCAACGCTCTGATCCCCAGCTGGCATCAATTGTGATGGATGGCTCTCGTCTGGGTGAGGCCCCCTGTTTTGACAAGCTTTTGGGTTTGACCTTTACTCCTGATCTGAAATGGAACACGTACATCAAGTCTGTTGCCAAGGTCGCAGGAAAGATGGTGGGATCCTTCTACCGCTCCAGAAGATATCTCACTACTGATGCAATTCTCTATCTATATAAAAGCCAAGTACGGCCAAGGATGGAATACTGTTGCCATATCTGGGCAGGAGCTGCCAAAAACAGCCTATCATGCCTTGACAGAGTACAAAATAGACTTCGTGGTTTAGTGGGGGATGCCCTTTTCTCTACCCTGCAACCTCTCTCCCACAGAAGAGACGTTGCGAGCCTATCCTTGTTTTATCGTTATTTTCATGGCAGATGCTCGTCTGAACTCCAATCCCTGGTCCCCCCTCGCCAAACTTTCACGAAAAACACCCGTCTAGCTGAATCCACTGTGAAAAATTTCCCCCACTCTATATCTGTGCCTAAATCAAAACGCGGATTTCATGAGCAAAGCTTCTTTCTTAGAACTGCACGCCTGTGGAACTCTGTTCCGTCTGCCTGCTTCCCTCCGGACTACAACTTGGATGTCTTCAAGTCTAATGTTAACAAATTCCTAATGAACCACCCCCCTAATTAAACACTTCATAAAATCTCCTCACTAACGTGATGTACTTGCAATAACCCTTATCCCTGAGTGGCTTCCGGGCCTTGATAAGTGGTGATCACTGTGTAAAAAAAAAAAAAAAATAAAAAATAAAAAAAAGCGTTCCCGCAGTAAATGAAATACTATCCCGCAGTCAAACTTGACCTCATTAAGTCATTAAAACGTGCACCTGCCAAATCTAAGTAATTAAATAAATTCAAACGTGTTTCCGTTAGCATCTTGCGGTGGCCCAATGGTTAAAACCGTCGCACTCTTTTTTTTCTTTTTTTTCACACTTTAATTTCCAACTTTGCCTCAACGGTTCGAGTTCGATCCTCATACTTACCTACCAAAACATTTTTATTTTATTTTAACCCCCACCCCCCACCCCCCGGGAGTTTTCACACACACCTCCAAACACCCGGGCAACGCCGGGTATCCCCCCCCCCCCGCTAGTTATTATATAAAGGACAGTTAAATGATATGTTATTTTCAATAGAGAGAGGTGCAGATGTAAAAAAAAAACGGAGAGGCAGGGAGAGAGAAAATTTGAGAGAGGTAGACGTTTTAATATAAAGATGTGGCACACACTTTTTAATCTCTGCTGTTATTTTTTTATGGCCCTGGACAATGCCAGTTAATCCTGCTAGTAAATAATACGATCTTTTTTTTTTTTTTGCTTTTTGTGAACAAGAAAATAATTGTTTCTTTTCATTTCAGGTACGATTTTGATACATGGCGGGAATATTCTTATTTAGACGAAGAGGAAAAAGAAAAAGGTGAAAAGTAAGTTTTCTATATACTATATATATATATATATATATATATATATAATCAAAAAATTGTTCTCGATTTCTTCTGCTTTTATACCTACCTCCTTCAAGAGATTGTCATCATCAATTATGACCAACAGAAACATTAAAAGACACCAAATTCAGAATACTCCGATGTATGTATGGTCTGTTTTATATATGGTTGTGAGTGCTTGACAATCATCAATAGCACAAAGACAAGACTAGAGGCAACTGAAACTTGGTTCTGGGAAGAATTTTGAAGATATCCTGGACAGAAAAGAAAACAAATCAAGGGGTATTAGAAATAGCAAACACAGAAAGGTCTCTAATAAGAAGAGTACGAAAAAGACAAATGAGATTCATTGGCCATTGGCCATGTCTACAGAAAAAGTGGAATAGAACAAATTAGTTTGATGGGAAAGATTGTGGGTAGAAGAAGAATAGAACAACAGCAAGAAACGTGTTGACAGTCTGAATATGAGCAACAATGAATTCATGAATGCCTCGAGAGAGAGATGAAGAGCCATAGCCATCAATGCTTGTACCAGGCCGGACACCACTTGATGATGATGGTATATATCTATACTTAATAAAAAGAAGTCTATTTTTCCTGTATCACTTTTGACACTATAAGAAAATGAGGCAATTCCTATGCAAGTCTGTCACATGCACCATTTCCAGCAAATCTATCTATATATCTATAAAAATGAGAATGTGTATGTGTGTGAGGACATTTCTCAACCTATATACTCATAAATTTTTGATCTACAGACTTGAAATTTGGTATATAGGATATTCAGACACGTGGAAAACTTTTCTTTTTAATCGGTTTTCATCTGGAAAAAAGGGCTGCTAAGGGGTAAAAATTGAAAAATTGGTATGTTAGGAGGCCACCGAATTTTTATCTCTTTTAAACTGTTTCATGACTGCGCATGCGCGGTCATGAAATATGACAGTTTCCTTATGTTAAGTATTAGTTGGTTTGAAAACACTGAAAGTCATGCCAAGCTGGTGTAATGGTTATCATACTTGACTCACTGTCTTTAGGTTCTGGTTTTGATCTCAGCTTGAGCATTTTTTTTACTTACAAGAAGTGAACTGTTTAGAAAAACATAATACTAGCATGCATGTGTTTTGGTTTGTTTGTTTTTTGTTTTTTTTTTTTCAATTTTTTTTTTTTTTTTTTTACATAGGCATCACCACATTATCAAGGCCAAGAGGCCACTCAAGGATAAGGGTTAAAGAGTGTACAGTAGAAATTGGACAATATAGTAATCATTAGTAATGAAAATTTGGTAAATTTGATAACTTATATGGAACGGCTCATCAAGAACTTATTTACGTTAGACTTGAAGACAACCATATTGTAGTCAGCCGGAAAGCAGGAAAACGGAAGACAATTCCACAGGCGTGCAGTTCTAAGAAAGAAGCTCTGTTCATGGAATCTACGTTTAGGTTTAGACACAGATAAAGAGTGGGGGGAATTATTGATAGTGTGTACAGCTAGACGAGTGTTTCTTGTAAAAGTTTGGCGAGGGGTGACCATAGATTGAAGCTCAGTCGAACACTTTCCATGAAAATAACGATACATCAGAGACAAACTCGCAACATCTCTTCTGTGAGATAGAGGTCTCAAGGAAGAGAAAAGGACATCTCCTACGAGGCTACGAAGTCTATTTTGAACTCTATCAAGGCAGGACAAGTCCTTTCTAGCAGCTCCTGCCTAAATGTGGCAACAATATTCCATCCTTGGACGTACCTGGCTCTTACGTTTACTACCTACAGTATTTCTGTTTATAATAAATAAAAATACTGCATTGATTAAAATATAATATTCATATATATTTTTACAACCGGGCAATGCTGGGTGGCCTGCTAGATAGGACAATTCTGGACCTGTATACTCAATGAATTTTTGATCTACAGATTTGAAATTTAGTATATAGGGTATTCAGACATGTGGAAAACTTTTTAACCCATTTTCATCTGAAAAAAAAAGAAGGCCGCTAAAGGGTCAAAATTGAAAAAAATTGGTTTGTGCGGGTCATGGTATTTTTATCTGTCAACTGTTTCACGAATGCACAGGTGTGAATCGTTTACGTGACATGTTAAGAATAAGTAGGTTTGAAAACACTTAAAGATTGTATCAAACTGGCCTAATGGTTATCGTACTTTACTCCTCGTCTTTTGGTTTTGGTTTCGATCTGCCTGCTAGTAAATATATAATTTTTGTTTCATTGAAATTTTAATCTAATTACAAATTTGGCTTTGTAGTGTAAGTGGTATGCCTATGTCTTGTAGTGGGGTTGATTTGCCATCTTCCTCTATTCTCCATCGTACCAGCTGGGTTTTCATAGGTGCATGGTGTGTCCTCTGCCAGTCGCTTGATGTATGTTCTGCATCGTTACATCCCTACTTTGGTATCCACAAAAGAGCATCACTCACAATTTCATCCCTATCCCTCCAGTGGCCCCCAAAAATTTAGGTAGATGCTAAACACATTATCATTCGGTAAAATTTCCGGTATTATTTATTTTATTTTTTTTTTTTGTGCTTCATTCGAATTTCTTAATGAAGAGGTTCGATTCCTGGGACTAACACTTGATCTCTGTATGAGATGTTCAAATATTTCATTAAAATTCTCATTTACATCTCAAACACTAAGTTAGTAAAAAAGTTGAGGATATTAATTTTCCTCTCCCCAATTGACCATTTTAATATGTTATAATATATCCCTCTTTTTGGTTTCTTGGTCTTACTGGATTCCAGGACAAGATTTCATCTAGTCTGGTGGAGTTGGTTGAGTGGTTGGTTGGTTGTTTGTTTTTGTTTTTGCGGCATATCAACCCTTTCCAGGTTATTTAATGCCAAATCCAGTTATTTTGAAAAAAAAAATTTTAAATAGAATATATATATATTTTTTTTCAAGTCAGTTTCTATTTAACCCTTAGTTGGGACTCTAACAGGTACTACCACTCCGGGTCAGAGTGGACCTGGGAGCAATGGTAATTAAAGGGTGGCTCCACACTCCCCAAAGCTCACAAGCTGGGGCCTCACCATCGGATATAGTTTAAGATTATATCCAGGACCTCTGGTGGAGTATCCAGCTTTGTGTTGTTACTTGAGGTAACATCACTTGGAGAAGGTGCACCATTCCTCGTGGTTTAGCCATGCTGAGATCTTATTTGAGCTGTGAATTCTTTGTTATTTTGAGTATTCGGTTAGGGTTTATTTCTAAAGAAAAGTATCCCCATGCCAGATTGTCCTGACACATCTCTGAGACCTTAGACACTCGCGGATAGTATAAAGAAGAAAAAAAAAAATCAGTTGAAGATAGTGATTAGTAGGCATTCAAGTTCTCTCCAGTAGGCATTCAACATTCTCTCTTGAGAGATTTTCTGTTCATAGAAATTGCAGTTGGTTTTAAGTACATAAAGTAAAAAAAAATGTTTACAGTATGTGTAAAGTAAGAGTTCTTGCTGTGAATGTTTTACATGGGGAAGGGGAGATGGAGCGGAGCTCAATGAAGCATCTTCTCATGGAAATAACGATAGAGGTAGAGTTGTTGGTTAGTAGCAAAGTGTAGTATCTGTTCTGATACTACACTTCATCATTTCTGTCCTCAGTCATTGAAAGAGAAATCCTTCTACACTGACACAGTTAAAATTTTTGTCCTAATTCTGAGTAATCCTTTTTAGGGAGATTGATTTTTTTTTTTTTTTCCACCTTAAAGACCTTGACCTTGTGTGTAATTTTCCCCTTGTCTGGAAGCAAGTAAATAGGGACTCACTATATTTGGGTTTTCATTTCGATCTCTGCTCGAGTATTTAGTTTTTACTTACAAGATGTGAACGTTTTAGAAAAAAACCCCATAATACTCGCATGCACAAGATTCGGTTTCTTTCCGTTTTTTTTTTTTTATATATATTTTTTTTTTTTTTTTTTTTACTTCATTTTTTTAAAGGAATTAAACGTTACTTTTAATACTGGGCAACGTTGAGTATATATTTTTTTAAATTACATTTTCACCCCAAACAAGGCACATTGCCACTTTGGTGTAGGGGGCTACTATCAGGGACAACAACTACTGGGGTACTATGTTGGGATTTGGGTAGCAAGATGTCGGTTCACGTTACACTTGAACTTCAGCATGTCAGTACAGTTGGGGAAGCAGTGGCCTGGAATGGAATTCCAGAGTTTAGCGGTTCTGGGGAAGAAACTACTGGAGTGGAAAGATCTTTTACATCTAGGGAACTCTACTGTGTGGGGGTTGGATTTAGCTGCCTGTCGCGTTTGTCAAGAGTGTCTACGTCGTGGGGGCACAAGTGTCTGCAGTTCGCCAGAGCATTCACCATTAAAATACTTGTAGAACAGGCAGAGGGATGCAACATTACGTCGATGGGACAGAGGCTGAAGCTTAGATGCCAGTTCAGGGCCTATCAGATTTGCAACTCTCTTCTGTCTTCTAGTTACTTTATAGTTTTCTTGTGACTATGGCATTGGATATTTTGTGTTTGTACCAAAACACAGATGAAAATCGCATTTGAAATAAAAATTCTTTGATATCAGACAAAAATAAGTATCCTCATTAAAAATTAGGAAAAATTATTGAGTAGAAATTTGATTAAAAAGTATAAATTAATTTTATCTTGATTTGCAGGAGTTGTGCATTTATAAAAGAAATTTTAACATTTGCTAAAATGACTGAATTATCTCCCCTGTTTCTAGAAAACTCTTTAAAAATTATTTCATATATGACAAAACTGCAATTTATAAAATTTTGGTACTTGCTTTTGAATAAATGTAATTTTAGGTGGAAACATTATTACGCACTTCAATGTTCTGGTGAAATTAGTATAAATTTAAAAGTTATGAAAAATGATCCAGTAGAAAAATAATTACTAGTAAAAATAGAATTTATCAAATGTTTTAATGTGGAAAAGCTGTGTAACCAATTTTTGTATGACAAACTGACTTATCTCCCTTACTTTCCTTAAAATCTGTCATTGAAAATATAGAAAATGTCTGATTGCTAGTCTCCACATATTTTGGTACTTATACAGTTTAATCAAGACATCAAAAAAAAAAAAAAATGAAAATATAAAAAAAAGGTTATCTTGTACATATCCGTTTTGGACTGAAGATCTCCGAAAAAAAAAAAAAAAAAATTCACTTAATTTGATTGAATAGTTTTTTTTTTTTTTTTTTACAGTGGTAAAACACGTTTTTATGACAGTGTGTTGAAAGTAGCCATCTTTGAATTTTTTGAACACACCACAAGTTTAAAGCACCGACACTACCTCCCCATCTTTAATACTAGCTTTTCTCCCTAAAAATCAAACCTTTTGCTCAGTATCATAACAAATTGTTTTTTCGCTGTAAAAAAAAAAAAAAAAAAACTTAATGAAATTAAGTGAAATTTTTCTCGGAGAACTTCATTCCATAACGGATACGTACAATATAACCTTTTTTTTTTGATATTTCCATTATTTAATGTCTTGATTAAACTGTACAAGTCCCGATATTTTTTCTGAAAATAAATCCAGCACATCTTCTATTCTATCAATTTTTTGGAATTGATACTAATTTTGCTACATTAGTACATAATAGTGTTTTTGTCTGAAAAATGCATTTGTTCGAAAACCTGGTATACTGCACAAGCAGCAAAATTTTTATTTGGAATTTTAATGTTCCTTTCTCTATAAACACCTGATATTCCCTTAGCGGCAAAAAATCTGTACACATTGCTATTTATTATTATCACAGATCAATGGTTGCAATGTGAGTGTGATAAGAAGTTTCTGTGTAATTCCACAGTTCAACCTAATTAAAAAAAAAATAAATAAAAATACAGAAAAATCTTTGATGTACATAATCATGACAGAACAAAGATGTCATATTCCAAAAATTACATAGTTTCATTTTTAAACAATTTTAAGTAATTATTGTGAAATCGTTACAATTACAAGGCTGATCTTGCAAGTTTGAATTATTGTGAAATTATCTCACCTTTTATTTCATTTTTTTTCAAGATAATGTTTGCTTCCTCATAAAATTTAATTTTCTTAGTTAAAAAAAAAAAAAACCTACTTAATCAATTTATGTGATTTTTAGAATATGACATCTTCGTACCATGCCGGGTAAAGATTTTCTATATTTTCTGTATTTCTGTTTTTTTTTAATCAAGCTAAATTCTGGACAAAACCTACAGTTTCTAATGTGAAAGTATATGACTGAGTTTTTGTATTTTTCTTTTTTTCTCAGCCGAGATGAGAGACGATGGATAGAGAAACAAAACAAAGTCGCCCGGCAGAAAAGAAAGAAAGAAGAAATGGCCAGACTGCGACAGTTAATTGGTAAGTAATCTAATATATAAAATTATGCCAATTGGATTCTTGAATTTTGTCGTTGATAGTTTGTGAGGTGGTACAGACAAAGCAAGAAATTGGCTCAACTCGACAGACAAACACCGTTGCAATAACAAATGTGCAACAGGTGACTTTTTGTTTTGTTTGACAAAATAAAAGCCCAACTCTGAACCGAGATGATCATCTTTTATAGTTTTTCTCCTGTTGTTTGTGGAAATTTTTCGTGAAATCTAATTTAGATATACTTACCAATTCTATTCTTACCCTTTTTATTTTTTAGATAATGCTTATGCCTGTGATCCCCGAGTGCAGAAATTTAAGGATGAAGAAAAGGAGAAGAAACTTGCACAGAAGAGACTTCGGCAAGAAGCAGCTCGGGCAAAACTTGAGGAAGAAGAACGAGTGAGTTAAAATTCATTAATTTCATTTGTAAATTTGAATGATTTTAACAATATAACTATAACCCCCCCCTTTATTAAGGAGTGGGGTTACCTCCCTTCATGAGAATGATGTTTTTATGTCCAGAATTCCCTTTACATTAAACAAATTAAATTTTATGAGTAACCAAAGAACAGCTTTCTTGTCCACCATTTTGAAATTTATCTAAAAAAAAAAAAACCAAAAAAAAAAACCGAGGTAACTCAGCAAAGCAAATCAGTTCCTTTGCTTTTTTTTCTCTCTGGCCTATATCTCCTCTGTTCATGTACTCTTTTTTTTTTTTTTTTTTTTTACGTTTTTTTTTTTTTACGTTTTTTTTTTTATTACGTTTTTCCGATGATTCTTAATTTGAATTATTAAATAAAAATATTTAATAATCAGAAGTTTTTCGATTTTATTTTAATTAAGAATTATTGAAATGATTTTTTTTTTTTTAAACAAGAATTATTGAAATGATTTTTTTTTTTTTAAACAAGAATTATTGAAATGATTTTTTTTTAAAAGGAATTATTAAAAACACTTAAAATCTTTTAAAACTATTTTAAGAATATGTATTGCATGCGTTTTTTTATGTTTGAAATTTTGTTTTGATTTTAGTTATTTTATTTTTTTATACTTTTGTAAACATATTTAAATAAACTTATTTTTAAAATAAAAAACATTTTTAAAATTTCATAAACATTTCTTGTAAAATTTCTAATAAAATAAAAACTTATTTAAAAAATTTTTTTTATTAGAAGTGCAAATAAAGACTAATTGTTATTTTTATTGTATATTTTTCAATATTGTTATAGTTTATTTCAATAAATCACTTCACAATACAAATACTGAAGAACAGTAACAGTGAAGGAACTAAAGGGCTATTATCTGGGGTACTATGTAGGGAGTTGAGCAGCAAGATGTCTGTTTACATTATACTTCTGCATGTCAGTACAGTCAGGGAAGCAGTACGGTGTTAAAAAAGGGAGAAAAGAAGAAAACAATGTATACAATTCTGAGGATGGCATCTGTTGCCGAAATATTAATTTTAAGCAAATATTTGTTTTTCATAATATTGCATTGTAATTCGGCTTATAAACGTATTTCATATGTATTTTATAATTTACTTGTGCTTTTTTTCCCCTTACACATTATTTTGCCATGATCTGAAGGTCATCTTCATGAGCATCTTTGCATTTCATCCTTTCGGCTCTCTCTGGTTTTTGGCATCATTTTTGGTAATTAGTGAAATTGCTGTCTCCTAGTTTGAAAATAAAATTGAATCCTTTTGTTTATGATGAAAGTTATCTTTATTTCTTTAGTCGGACATTATTTTTTCTTCTGTTTTTTGCATTTCATTCCTATTTAGATCAAACAAGAAGCTATGGAGGAAGAACGGAAAAAGAAAGAAGCAGAGGAAGAAGCAGCGCGAATTGCTGTAAGTTTTTATTATCTAGTTTTCCTTGTGTATACACAATGTAACACTTTTAAAAACAAAATAAAATTTGTAGATAAAGGAAATTAATAGAACGCAATACAGTGCAGAAGTGTAACAGATTGATACAAACTGAATCAAATTAAGACGTAATGGTGTAATAAACTATGCAAATTCATTTTTATTAATACAATATATATATTAATAAAAAATTTTTTAATTTATTTTTACTTGCATTGTGTTCTTATCTGAGCAGTGTGGTTAGATGGGAATTCCATGTTGTATAATATTTCTGGAAAATTTCCATTGTCAAGTATGTGTTTGATTTTAGTTCAGACATGCACACTGAGGCTATTGTTAGTTTTGCAAAGATTGAAGATTAATTTTATTTGTTTTAAAAATCCATTATTATTCTTTAAACTTAATGTGTTAATCTATATAATTTTAAAACTCTATGGACTGTGCACCCTTGCTTGAATCTTGTCTTCAATTGGGCGGTTCCATCTTTTAAAAAAGGGATGACGGTACCTAATGTACTCACCCAAATTTAGCATTTAATTCCTTTTCATTCTTGTGGTAGTTCTTTTAAAATGGCTTGTAACTGAAAAAGGTGTTGTTGTTGCATATCATTCATTTCAAATGATTATTACTATTTACTTGCCTCCCCACGAGGGCAGAGTTAGACACATTCAGTTTTTAAGGTGGAGAAAATCCAGTTCCCCAAAAAAGGGGCACTATGAATAAAAATAAAAATTGTCTCATTCATGAAGGATTTCTCCTCCACTAACGGAGGACAGAAAAGATGAAGTGCAGCATAAGAACAGATACTACAGAAAGACATCGGATACTTACGGGAAGGACGTTAACACTATGAGTCGGTCACTAGTGTGACCGCCCACGGTTACAATAAATGTCCTGGGAATGGCAACCAATGTATGTTTGCCGGCAGGGGGTTACCTGGTTGTCACTTTCTACTCCTTTGGTGGATGACTCCATGCCCCGTCGGTGTTAAACGATATTCTAGAAAACAATAAAACGTATCTTAGTCTGTTGGGTTTCTTCTCCTGTTATTGTTCATCTCGGGTCACAACACCAACAAGTCCGAAGGGGATGGGAGGGTTTCTTGGTTTTTTTTCCAATCGGCTATAATGCTCTGGAAAATCATATGGTAATGTACCTTTTTTGTTGGACTGCCCACGACTTTAGTGTTATTCTTCTGGTGTGAATGGCTGCCGGCACCGTGTTGATGTTTAAAGCAGATTAAACAACATGCAGCACAAATGAGTCGGTCACTAGTGTGGCACCCATGGTTACAATAAATGTCCTGGGAATGGCAACCAATGTACGTTTGTCAGCAAGTTACCTGGTCGTCATTTCGGACCCTTCTGCTCCCCTGTTGGATTACTCTTAGGCCCTGCAGGTGTTAACAAACATTATTCCAGAAAACAATAAAACATACCTCAGTTTGTTGGGTTTCTTCCTTTCCATTATTATTCGTCTCGGGTTACAACGTCAACACTTCTGAGGGAGATGGGAGAATTTGTTGTTTTTTTTTTTTCCAATCAGCTCCTGTCTCTAATGCTCTGGTAAATCAAATGCTAATGTACCTCTTGTTGGGCTGCCCACGACGTTTGTGTTATTCTTCTGGTGTGAATGGCTGCTGGCACTGTCTTAAATGTTTAAAGCAGTTAAGCAACACACAACACAAATTGTAATATATATAAGAAAACTATTTTTACAAGAAATATTACAATTAAAACAACTCATAACAATTAAACTTCAATCATCAAACTTTTAAAAAGCTAACTAACCTTAACTAACTGCTCGGGAAGAGTGAGTGCCTCCAGTTTTCGGAGAGACAAAAATGTGTGCTCACCCTATGCTTGCCGGCAACGAAAGAGAATCAGTTCTGGCGAATTGCATTGTTGTCCCCTTTAGTTGATCTTTGACAACTAAATATTTTTGCTTACTAGCCAAATAGAAAAGTTACTAGCCAAACCCACATGATTTTTGGAATATGACATCTTCGTTATGTAATGATTATGTACATAATAAAGTTTTTTTTCTGTATTTTTTTAATAAGTGTAATTCTAAACATGCAACAAATTTTCTGTTGATACTTGAAGGTATAAACATTCTAATTTCTTCAGATGTATTTTTAAACAGCCTTCGTTAAAAAAAAAAAAGGAGTATATTGTTCTATTAAACTGTTATTGTTTAAATAATTTAGCTTTGTTCGTTTATTAAAAAAAAATGTTGAAAGATAATTTTCATTCAGTAGTGAGCTTTGGGAGATGGTTCCTATTTACAATGCCTCCCCGCGGGACAGAGTTAGACACCAGGGTCGTTTTTTAACGTGGAGAAAAGGAACAAAAATAAAAATTGTCTCAGTCGTGAAGGATTTCTCCTCCACTGACAGAGAACAAGAAATTGAAGTGCAGCATCTGAAGAACAGACACTACACTTTGACCTTGTCCCGAAGGCCAAGTGAAAGAACAATTGCCAAATATAAGCGTTTTGTTATTTCTGGTCGCCACTTTGAAAAGTCAATCGCAAATGCGACTGTTTCACTCACAATATAGAGCATTGTATCTAAAAAATAGGTTGAAAATATGAAACTAATTCTTTACTTTTTATAAATTGTATTTACTTTTTTCTCTGTACTTCCTATAAAGTTAAATTGTTTGGTAAATGTATGTATTATTTCTTTGCCTTCTTTCCATTCTTAGGCTGCCGCAGCAAAGAAAGAGAAAGATGCTGCCAGAAAAGTTCTCAAAAAAGAGAAAAAAATATTGCGGTCAATTGTTAAAGTAAGATTTTTTTATTTTATTAAAAGTTTATTTCTTTATATTTGATCTCTTCATTTTTATATTTTTGGAAGAAAATTATTGTACAGTAAAATTTTTTTTTAGATTCAGCACTACAGATTATTTGAATATTTAAGATTTGACAAAATTGTGGATTGAAATAAAAATGCTATTTTAACTATATTCAAAAAATCTTATTAAGTATGCTCACTATTAAAAAAATGTTTATACTATTTGTGATCACCAGCATTCAAATTAGTAACTGTAGGTAAAAAATATATATATTGTGTTGGCAACTAATTTCTTGCTGTTTTCGTTTAACAATAATGCAGAATTGACAACTTGGTTGGATGAATTTTTCGAGTCAAAATCAAATGATTTCTACTGAAATGTTATTGCGAATTTTGTTGAACGTTGGGGAAAAAAGTTATGAACATGAACAGAGAATACATCAGTAAATAGTTGTTAGTTTTATTATTTTTTTAAAAAGGCAGATTTTAAAAACCGCAAAAAAAAAACCGTAGTTGCCAACATTATATTCTTTCAGTTAAAAAATTAAAGGAAAATAACTTTTTAAATAGTTTTTAAGTTACTTCCCCTGAACCAGTTTGAAAATATAGACATGAATAAAAATGGTGATATCACCAACCGGATGGCATGAAACTTGTTGCTTTTTCGAACCAGAAAGCCTCTTATATGATTGATATATATATATATATATATATATATATATATAGTAGAATCCTGGGATACGGCATTAAAAATTAGTAGCAAAATACAGTACAATATATAATACAGATGTATATAATCAAATAACATAACACCATAAGGTGCGCAAATACCGTAACCAAGGCCCGGAAAAACCTTGTATTCCACATTGTAACCTAAAAAAACATATCCTAGGGCCACCGTATCCCAGGGTTCTACTATATATATTTAACTCTTTCATGCTGCCAAAAATCAGATCAATTTAGTGAAATCAGACAGATGACAAATACAGTTCTTTAGGCTGAAAAAAATGAAATGCTCAAATGTGATAGTCTGGTACTACCAGATCAGGCTCTCTGAAGATATTGGCTTCCTGGCATAAAGGTCCTGGATATGACCTTAAACTATATCCGATGGTGAGGCCCCACCTTGCAGGCTTTGGGGAGTGTGGAGCCACCCTTTAATTGCCATTGCTCCCAGGTCCACTCTGCCCCGGACTGGTAGTACCTGTTAGAGTCCCAATTATCGGTTAAATAGAAACCGACTTGAAACAAAAAAAAACAAATATATTCTATTAAATTTTTCTTCAAAATCACTGGATTCGGCATTAAATGACCTAAAAAGGGTTGATATGCCGTAAAACAACCAACCAACCAATCCTGCCATAAAATACACCAAGCATTAATATTGTTTTTTTTTCCCTTTCTCTTTGCAAAATTCTATCCTGTTCTGCAAAAAATAAAAACAATTTTCCTCTACAAACCAAACCAAACTTCATGAATAAATATTTGAATATATGAAGAACTTGAAACATAAAACCTTTTCCAAAATTACTGGATTCGATATTCGATAACCTGTAAAGGGTTGAGAACTTGCAAAGGGTTGTGCTGTGAAAGAAAACAATTTGATTATATAAAGCAATTGAAGCATAACTTTTTTCCAAAATTCCTGAATATTTTTCTCTACAAAACAGCCAAACTAAATACCATAAATATTTTAAGGCATAAATAAACAACTTTAAGCTTACTACTGTCGATAATTTTCCCCACTCTTTGTCTGTGACTAGGTCCAAACGTGGATTCCATGGGCAGAGCTTCTTGGAACTGCACACCAGTGGAACTCTCTGCCGCTTGCCTGTTTCCCACCTGACTACAACTTGGACGTCTTCAAGTCCAACATAAACAAACTCCTGACAAACCGCCCCCTTAAGTAAGACACTCTATCAAAACCCCCAATACTAATGATTACTACAATACTATCTCATTGATTACTGTACACACCCTTATCCCTGAGTGGCCTTCGGGCCTTGATAAGTGGTGACCCCCATGTAAAAAAAAAAAAAATACTTTTACCAAAATGATTAAAACTGAAAAGCGCTGATATGCCATGAAAATATTATTTAATATTATTTATTATATATGGCATAATTGCGTTGACACACCGGTTCTCGTCAGATCACGAAAGTTAAGCATCGTTGAGTCTGGTTAGTACCAGATGGGTGACCATTTGTGAATTCTCGGTGCCTATGTGCTCTCTGCTTATCTCAGCATTTGTTTCCAGTCCTGTACATACACTTCCCTTGCCACTGGTATTAACAATTTTGACTCAGGAGAGGTGTGGTTTGAGATTGTGCACCCTCTGCCACAAAAATTTCATACACAGACACCCCTACATGTGTTATATAGGAGTCTTATTCAGAGAGAGTCTTATTAGTCTTAGAGAGTAAGAGTCTTATTAGAGTGTTTGTCGTTGAGAGAGAGAGTCTTATTACAAGTGATGCTGTTGAAGGAGAAGAGAGATTTATTACATATGATGTTGTAAGACTCAGAGAGATTGTTATATATTAAATGTTCATTCCTTAGATGTGTTGAATGGAAGAAGAAAGCTCTTAGAATGATGAGATAGTGTTCACTGTTCAGACATTGTATAGACATGAGATGTCGAGACGTGTATGTAATGACATTTTATAACACAGATATATAATACAATTTTCACTTCACCTTTTTGTAAGAATCATAAGACAAGACAACGTTTTACAAGAACACAGATGAGTTTATTCTTCACACGACCGGCCGTGGTTTCCTCATCAAGAATTCGAAGCTTCACATTTTAGTTTCAAAGTGACGTCTCGCTTCTTAGACGTTCGAATTCCAAACTCCAGACTCTCTCTGAGTTTCTCACCGGCTGTCTCACTAACTAACTCTCACTTCCTATATTGAGAAATCCATGCATGTCCGGCCTCGTGAGCAAAATTCACGTGTCACCAACAGTTTATTTAACCCATATTTTATTATCCACATTCTTTTAACAATTGAATAGTTTATTTATTATTTATTTCATCCGAATTAACAATTTACTGGACATTCCATTTAAACCTATTGTTCTTTAAAACTTATGTCCAGGGTTCGATTTCTGTTTTCTCTTATTTTCATTTTAACTAATCTCTCTATTTTTATACTTACATGAAAAGGGGACAGCCCTTATCATGTAACACATGGGTATCCATAGTCTGTAAAAGACTGAAGGAGCCTGTTATATGAAAATATAAACAATTTGAAGCATAAAAACTTTTTTCCCAAAATTACTGGATTCTGCAAATATGATATGATGCAAAATAAAACAACCAAACCAAATGTGATGGTCCATCTTCCTAGCATCCGAGGTAATGTCATATCCATTATGATGTAATCATGCAATGTCGTAGTTTTGATGAAGAAAATAACAAAAAAAACCCTCTGATACATTTTTTTTTTTTTTTTTTAATACGTTGTGCTTACAAATACTAGATGCTTCTGATCAAATGTACTTGAGACACCTCCACAATGAACGATGATTAAAAGGGCACATTTTGTTTTAACACCAAATTTTTTAAACTTTTACTTTCAGTTGAGTTATAAACATTACAAATATACACAATTAAAATTTAGTCTTGCAGATTTTTAATTAATAAAAAAAAGTTTATTTACAAAATGTTTATAAGTTATCATTTTAATAAAAATATTTGCAATGTCAAAGTTATAAATGTGCATGAAATATAGTTTTATGACATACACATTTTTTTTTATTAAGAAAACCTTTTTGTAACTAAAACCTTTGATGCTTAAGTAAAAACACTATTACATATTTACATGTTATTTTGAAATTAATAAAAATTTCAAAAATTCCAAAAAATGAGTAGAAAAATAATTACAAGTAAAAAATAAATTTTATTTTGTATTTGTTAATGTTGAAAATGTCTTAAAATCCAGGGGAGGTAACTGCAGTCTATAATTTTGACAAAATAATTGCAATCTGCCATTCATCAAATATAAAGTGAAACAATAAAATTCTTGCCCCAAAGAAAACAACACTACAGTTTTATTTTAAAACTTTTATTGAAAAAATCAGTTCCGATAACTAGATTAAGTAGTAGAGCTGACATCTATTCAACGTAGCCATCTTCAGCCTCAATCACTGCCTTGATACATGTCTGGAACTGGGAGCATGCCTTTTCCACAACTGCTCGCGGGAGCTCGGTGAATACTCAGCAGATGGTGGCGATTAGACTGGCTTTGGTGTTGTGGGAGGTCATGTAGGTGATGTTCTCGACGTATAACCAAACAAAGTAGTCTAGCGTGTTCAGGTCAGGAGAGAAGGGTACAAAGTCGTAGCACTCCTTCTGAAGCCAAGCCTGGGTCTCTTTGGGCTTGTGGGCCGACGTCAAGTCCTGCTGCCATACCCAGGGTTTGCCAGCGATCACCTGATTGCACCAAGGGATCACCACACTCTTCAGCACATCCATTTTGATTTTGAAACCAACTTTGAAGATGTGAGGTGCAATGATGTGCTCCTCTCTTGAAACCACAACAAAAACCATAACCGTGACCAGAAAGGGTTATCTGATGTGTTGAGCTGTGCCCTCAAGCATTGAAATGTCCAGATTTGCATTTTGAGGACACTGGCAATGGTCCTTTTATCATAACTTGGATTGGTAGAGAGCATGAGTTGTACAGCGGTGCATCTCCGATCTCGCTCATTGAGCATTGTCACTTTCAGACATGATAGAAGGCTTTTATCGCTCTTGGGATTTGTACACAACTGGCCAACTAGTAGATGGCATGCAACAAAAAAAGAAAACCGGTGTTCATCAAACGGAAATGGAATCATTTCATCTTTTCTAGTGCAACAATTTTCTCGTCCCACTCTATAGAAAATGGTGGACTGCTAATATTTTTTTTTATTTTTTTGTAAAAATATAATTTTAGCAAATCTTTTACTCAATCCTTTTTCGTAATATTTTAAAATTTTAATGATTTCAACATGGCACATAAGTATGTAATAGTGTTTTTACCAAAGCAACATTGTTTTTTGAAATACCATTATACTGCACAAGCACTTTTTTTTTTTTTTTTTTTTTTTAAGAGTAAATGTGACCGTTTTGAGTGTTGAGCCAAGTTTGTGTCCTTAATAATATTGTTTATTAAATTTCAGGATTAATTACTGCCAATTTATTCACATTTAAATTTTATATATATTTTTTTTAATGTAGGAAGCTGACTATTTTTCTTCAAATGCTAATGAACGTATAAATCACATGCAAGAAGTTGAGAAACTTGCCGAATTGTTGAGTATAACAAGGTAAGTGAAGTTTAATTACTTTTTTAATCCACTAAAATGTACGAGTGGGAGAAAGTATCTTGAGGTTTCTTTAATTCTAGAAACATTTGAACCATATTCCCCCCCCCCTCTCTCTCCACCTCCATATCAATAAATTTTATTATTTGATTTCCCGATTACTTCTGACTTCCTCGTGATCATTTATATTATGTTCGTTGTGGATATGCGTATATACTGTGTTAACACATGTAATAACCAGATATAGATACCTTCAATAACTGTTCAACAAATGGAACGAATAACATCTTACAACCAGTTCCTCACAGGACAAATAAACATCTTTGTTTGGTCAGACAAAGGAAGGACATACCTTTTTGATAACAACCATTGGCGTATTGTTCCAGACATGTTTCTGAAAACATAAGTCATTTTCTCCCCTGAAAAGCAAAGGGAACCAAATCGTTTTTCCACATTCAACATGTGTGGGATGTCTATCCACGGTTTCACAAAACATTTTTTCACTAATCTTGACAATTAACGTAAGGATTCAGTTAAAATTGAATCATAAAGTCTTAAAAAATATCCTAGTGACCCTTGAAAATTTACCTTTTTTTATAATTTATGGACATACCCTCAAACCCAAGGTCCGATTTCTTACAATACAGAGCTAACCCCTTTTCCTTAGTTGAAATAAAAAAAACATGGATTTTACACCCAAGGAAGGTTGTAGGTTTCATTGACCGAAACATTGTGCCAATAACACCCAAGATGAGAATAATTGTCCGAATGATACAAACATTCATACCTCCTCTCAAAAATTCAGAATTACAATATCATACTGTGACTGTCATGACACATTGCTATCTACATTTCTGTTGTGACTTTGTGAGGTTGATAATAATTTAGACAATACTAGCGGGGGTACCTGGCGTTGCTGGGGTGTTTGGAGGTATAAAAGAAAAAAAAAACAATGTGTTAGTAGTAAGACAGGCTCAAACCCGTGATGTGAAGGCGGAAAAGAAATTGATAGAAAACGTGACATCTTACCGCTACGCTACGAGGCCATAAGAAGTGAAAAGCGTTAAAATTTAGCGATGTCAATCAAAAAGTTGACTTGCTAGCAGATGCAGAAACGAATGTTGGCTGAAGGCCAGTTCAGCTTTGTGCCATTTCATTTATTTGTTTCCCCATGATATTAATTATTATGGTTGTTATATAATACAAAATTAGTTAAAGAGTATTCATAACATATTAAGCATGTAAAATTTTTATTTATTTATTTATAATGCATTTTCACCCCAAACAAGGCATAGTACTACTTTGATGTAGGGGGCTACTGGGACATAAATTGCTGGGATACTATGTAGGGAGTTGAGCAGCAAGACGTCCGTTTACATCACATTTGAACTTCTGCATGTTGAGAAAGCAGGAACCCGGAAGGGAATTCCAAAGTCTAGCAGTTCTGGGAAAGAAACTATTAGAGTAAGAGGCTTTCTGACATCTGGGGTATTTCTACTGTGTAGGGGTAGGGCTTTGCTGGGGTATTTACGTTGAGGGGTACAAGGGCTTGTAGTAACTGTATAGAATGTTACGAAAATGACAAACTTAAGCAACTTTTAAAAAAAGTGAGTCGAAAGATTTGATTTTAAAATGTCTTTTCTTGCATCTTCATACAAAATAAAGACTTGATTTTAAAATGTCTTTTCTTGCATCTTCATACAAAATAAAGATTTGATTTTAAAATGTCTTTTCTTGCATCTTCATACAAAATAAAGATTTGATTTTAAAATGTCTTTTCTTGCATCTTCATACAAAATAAAGACTTGATTTTAAAATGTCTTTTCTTGCATCTTCATACAAAATAAAGACTTGATTTTAAAATGTCTTTTCTTGCATCTTCATACAAAATAAAGATTTGATTTTAAAATGTCTTTTCTTGCATCTTCATACAAAATAAAGATTTGATTTTAAAATGTCTTTTCTTGCATCTTCATACAAAATAAAGACTAAAATGTTTGTACAGACTATACCAATTTACTTCAGATGGCTGGAGATCCTTGAAATACGGGCATCAATTGCTTTAGAAAGTTCTCTGTTCATTGAAATATGCCTGGCTATCTTCTACCTTTATTTTCAAAACTAATTGCCACCATGTAATTTCTGGAATTACTTTCATGCTGTCTGGTCAATTGTGGATCCTTCTATCCAAACTATATTGATATTTGTGGCTGTTTAAGAAGCCTTATGCCAGGTTTTAAACTTTCCCCAAAAATGTATGTACATTTCTGTTGTTACCTTGAGAGATCGATAATACATGGTAAGCCTCTTTTGTTATTATAAATTTTACTAATCATTTCATCTGATAATACTCTTTTATGTTGTCTTGCATGAAAGTTATATCGAAATCTGCTCTCTCAGAACAGATTAAGAAAAACCTTTTTTAGGGTTGCAGTGAAGATGGTGCTGATTTATGGTTCACCAGCAATGACTCTCAGTAAAAACTTGAAGTAAGTTAGATTAAATTTACAGTAGAATGCTCTGGGGAGTGTTAAACTTAAACTGGAAATCACACTCAACCATTAGCCATCTGTATGGTTGGCTGCCAAGGACATCGTCAATAATAATAGAAAGAAGAACACAACATGCCGGACATTGCTGCAGAAGAAAAAATGAGGTCGTCAGTGATGTAGGATTCTAAACAGAACCGCTTAAGTATGAAGACTTGTCAAGATGTACACAAAATTATTGACAGAAGACACTGGCTTACAACTTGAAGATCATAAGGCTATGGAAGATACAGACCTGTGGAGAGAAAGAGTCGATTTGATTCGGGCAACCCACCTGAAATGATGATGATGATGATAATGATTAGGTCTGTGACCACAGCATATTCTTTTCATTGTTTTGTTGTGACATCCTTTTTTTCTGTTATAAAACTTTTTTTATAAACAACATTGGTATCGGAATGATTGTATCCACAGACAAGCAAAAGTCCTGACGACAACACGGATGTATAAAAGCGGTTAAGTAAACGTATATAAATCCAGGTGAATATTCATTCAAGGATAAAGTTTAATGAGATGGATGGATGTTCGAATGATGAAGAATATTATGAGAGGATTGCAAAAAAATGAAAATTAACAAAAGTTGATTGAGAACTACTTTGTATTTGTTGACATTGAATGTTATTCATCACTAGGGCTGTGACAACAGCATATTCTTTTCATTGTTTTGACTCTCGAGTGTGTATTCACTGATATCTTATATGCATTTATATATTTATATAGACTAATGTGGTTCTCGGTTGATTGACTGTGTCTTACTGTGTACTCGAGTCAAAAGAATGAAAAGAATATTCTGTTGTCACAGCCCTAATGATGATGATGATGTACCTATTTACAATGTCTCCCCACGGGACAGAGTTAGACACCAGGGTCGTTTTTTAATGTGGAGAAAAGGAACAAAAAATAATTGTCTCAGTCGTGAAGGATTTCTCCTCCACTGACAGAGAACAAGAAATTGAAGTGCAGCATCTGAAGAACAGATACTTGGTAACATGAAGTTAAATGTGTTTTTTTAGCTTATCATAGTTGTTTATTATTTTTATTCTTTTTTTGAAAAAAAAAAAAATGCTTGTAATTTTTATTTCCCTTTTTTTTAGTTTACAATCTTTGAACGAAGAACTGACATCTGGAGATCCAGAACGTGCTAAAAAGGCCTTCCTCCAACAGGTGAGATGATTATGTACTATTTCCCAGAAACATGAATTATCTCCCTTAGATTTTATTTGTCAATACAGAATTTTTTTTTCTCGTGTTCATCTCAAACAAGACATATTGTCATTTGGACGTAAAAGGTTACTATTTGGGACCATGAGAGATGAGCGAGATGTCTGTTTATATTACATTTAAACTTCTGCATTCAGTCAGGGAAGAAGGTAACGTAGAAAATTCCAAAGTTTAACAGTCCAAGGGAAGAAACTGTTAGAGTAGAAGGCTTCACGGCATCTAGGAACCTCTGCAATGTGATGCAAGTGCGATGAGTTCATCAAAGTACATTGCATTAAAATACTTGTAAAAAGGCTCAAGGATGCAATATTGCTGTGATGGGATAGGGGTTGAAGCTTAGTTGATAGTGTGGGACCTATTAGAATGTGGTTGAGGTGATTGGGTATCTATAATCATTATAATTATAATTTTAGTTGGTGTTGATGGTCTTTCTGAATTCATGTTTGAAACATTTAAATAATTTTTTTTTTTTTTTTTTTTTTTTCGATTCACAGGAGAAAGAGTGATTTCCATAAAAAAAAAAATATGACAAGATTATTATTTAACAGAAAATATAGTTTATCAAAACTGGAAAACATTAAAAAAGTAATACTTAGAAAAATGGGGCACCACACCTCCTGGCAGCTTCCAATTCTAGGCTGGTCTGTTGGAGAGCACCAGCTTTAGCATGTCTGTTTGAAAATGTTGAAATATGCTTGCATGAGCACACTTCAAAGAACTAATTCAACAAGCTATATTCTATAGGTCAATGAGCCAATGACTCGGTGCTAAACGTTGATTTACTACGATACAGTTTGATACTACAGTTCAGGAACTGTGAATTTTTGTTGTGTTTTTGAATGACGTTGCTTTGTGGCCATGCGATGACACAAAGATGGAAAGAAAAAGTAGTTGTAGTACGTGATCCAGATAAACGTAGACACCGCACACACCAGCAGAAAAAAAAAAAAGTAATAATAATAAAGACAACAAAATAGAGAACATACAAAATTAAAAAAATCTCATGCAAAAGCAACAAGTTACAAACCAAAAAAAAAAAAAGACAAATAGAAATAAATAAAATTATAAACATGTTAATTACCTAATCATACCATACATAAATCCCCTACTCACATTTGCTCCGAGGCCCCACATAGCTACCCAACTTCCGCTCCATCATCTAGCATGCTTTGAATCGATCTGTTACGTTTACCATTTGAAAAGGGAATTTTTCCGAAATTAATAATGGAATTTATCGCAGACATAACAAGTAAGACATTTTACCAATACAACTGAATAAATATATGTATATATATATATAAACATATATGTATGTACTTATTGATTTGTAAATCGCCTCTTGTCCTTGTCTTCTCTTACCAACAACGACTATATTTCATTCCTCGCATTGTGACAGCCTTCTAAATCTCTACTACATAAAAAGTAGTTGGTTCTAGAATGTTGTAATGTGACAATTTAATTTAGCTGCCAGTTCATTCTCAGTCTCTGCAATAGCTATGAATGTACTGAGCAATTTAAATCTTTTTTTTATTATATCATGTCACTACCACTCAATAAGATCCTTAATATGCACATTGGAATCTTCTAATAATAGGGAGTGAAGGGTATAGGAACAAAGTATAGTATTTGTTAATTTTTTTTATTTTTTTTTATCATACTGATGAGTCATTACTTATGAAGACTAAAAGCCATTCAAGAATAAGGTTTAATGAAGGGTAAATTTATTTATTTTGTTTTTAAATGCAGCATTTCTGGTGCAACCAGGTCAGGCTGAAAATCTTGACTTCCTGAGACGAAATGCACCTAATATAGATGTTTTTTGTTTTTCTATTTCCTTTTGCAAAACTTGATTATGTTCTGCAAAAAAAAAAAAGCCCAACTCCTCCTTCCTCCCTTTTCCCTTTCTCGTTCTCCCTCCTCCTACTTCCCAACTGGTTTCCAAACTAAAAAGGTACCAAACATTAATACTATAACCCTTCTCCCATTGCAAAACTCGTTCATGTTCTTTAGGGCAGGGGAACAAAAACAACAAAATCCAGTACAAGACAACCAAACCAAACATTAGTGATTGAAAATACAAAGAGCTTGAAAAAAAAACAAAAAACCTTCTACAAAATAACTTGATGCAACATGAATAACGCAAAAGGGGTTGATGTACACACAACTGAATTCGGCATTAAATGACCCAAAAAGGGTTGATATGCCATAAAACAAAACAAGTAAACTCAACAAATAAATATTGTAAGAGATAAAGAATTTTTAACATAAAATCTTTTCTTCTAAAATAACTGAATTCGGCATTAAATGACATGAAAAGGGTTGATATGCCATAAAACAAAACAAGTAAACTCAACAAATAAATATTGTAAGAGATAAAGAATTTTTAACATAAAATCTTTTCTTCTAAAATAACTGAATTCGGCATTAAATGACATGAAAAGGGTTGATATGCCATAAAACAAAACAAGTAAACTCAACAAATAAATATTGTAAGATATAAAGAATTTTTAACATAAAATCTTTTCTTCTAAAATAACTGAATTCGGCATTAAATGACATGAAAAGGGTTGATATGCCATAAAACAAAACAAGTAAACTCAACAAATAAATATTGTAAGAGATAAAGAATTTTTAACATAAAATCTTTTCTTCTAAAATAACTGAATTCGGCATTAAATGACATGAAAAGGGTTGATATGCCATAAAACAAAACAAGTAAACTCAACAAATAAATATTGTAAGATATAAAGAATTTTTAACATAAAATCTTTTCTTCTAAAATAACTGAATTCGGCATTAAATGACATGAAAAGGGTTGATATGCCATAAAACAAAACAAGTAAACTCAACAAATAAATATTGTAAGAGATAAAGAATTTTTAACATAAAATCTTTTCTTCTAAAATAACTGAATTCGGCATTAAATGACATGAAAAGGGTTGATATGCCATAAAACAAAACAAGTAAACTCAACAAATAAATATTGTAAGAGATAAAGAATTTTTAACATAAAATCTTTTCTTCTAAAATAACTGAATTCGGCATTAAATGACATGAAAAGGGTTGATACGCCATAAAACAAAACAAGTAAACTCAACAAATAAATATTGTAAGAGATAAAGAATTTTTAGCACAAAATCTTTTCTTCTAAAATAACTGAATTCGGCATTAAATGACGTGAAAAGGGTTGATATGCTACAAAACAAAACAACCAAACCAAATGCAACATTCACCCTGGGCAGGTTGGAGCAACTTCTTCTGAAGGAAGAAGTTTCTAGGGAGCATCAAATTAACAAGCAGTTGTATGTATATCCTGATCACAGGGAGCTTTTGCAGGAGGTGCCAACATTCTTCCTACACACAGCACCTGGTATTCCCAAACAATCACCCCCCTGATACAAGCCAGGCTCAATGTTGCTTGATTTACGTGATTTTACATGGAACTGATGTGTCGACATAATTATGGTGTATAGAAGAGATTATAAATTGAACAGTGATGAATATTTTGAGAGGATTGAAAATGATATATGGAATGAATAAAATGTTGGGACACTAGATTTAAGGACCACCATTATTCTCGAGCGAAAGATTTAAGGACCACCATTAACCTTTATTTTGGAGCAAACTCTGGGCCTTATGTGATAACTAAATCTATGACAGGAGAATATTCTTTTCATTATTTTGACTCTCTAGTATATATTGGTTAATATTTTATGTTTTTAGATAGCGTGATGTGGTTCGCTGTTGATTAACTGTGTCAGATATATACACGAAAATCAAACTATTCTCTTGTCATATCGCTAGTGATAACCCGTCTGTAAAGAAAAGACATTAAAACTTGAGTGCAAATAACTGAATTACCTCCCTTGATTACTATAAGGTTTTAAATGATGATAATTAGCAATGAGACTTGTATATCCGCATAACTTTACATGCTTTGTGTTCAGTTAAGGTTTTGATCGCGTTAGATTTTCCAACGGTTTCCAATGGTTTTTTTTTTTCATGTTTCATATTTTATGTCAGGTAAAAGAACTGAAAGAGAAAATGGATAAGGAAAAAATGCAACAGTTAGAAGCCCTCCAAAAACCATCAGTCACGGAAGCCACTCACATCAGCAAGGATTGGACGGAGCAGGAAATGCAATCCATGGTCGCTGCCGTCAATCTCTTCCCGGCTGGAACAAGAGATCGGTAAGCAGTTTTATTTTTTTGCCAAAGATATTTTTCTTTTATACTTATGAGCCACCACTTATTAAGACTAGAAGCAACTGATGGATAAAGGTTAATAAGATCAGTAGATTGTCAGTTGAATGATGATGATGAGGAATATTATGATTTGATTTGATATTATGAATGGAACAAACAAAATTTGATTAGGAGTTGTGTTTGAAGGCTATATCAATGCAGTTTGTTGGAAACACCGTGGACACGAGTTAGTATATAAAAAAAAATAATGACATTATAAACCACATTGATTCATTCCCTATGGAATCTGAAATGGTTTGGTTGATTTTTATTTTTGACATTTCACACAATGTACTTTGTGTTTGGGAGTGTTCTTAGGTTTTGTAGCGGAATGTCTCCGTTAAGTATTGAAAATCAATAATCGAAAAAATCTGATTAACGAAGAACCGGCTGATTTTGTCCAAAGTTAACACTTTTATACAACCTAACATCAAAAGTGCATTTGAGAAGTTTTATCACCGCATAAGCCGAAGTGCCTGGTGTATAAAATGAACAGTAGGTCCTTTGATATGACAGGAATGTGTTCAAAATGAATGTTTCTGTTTACAGCACAATTGAACCCTGATACTTAATTTTTGCTATGAACCGCATTGAAATAACCTTCAAACACAACTCCTTACACACTATGCACAATGCTTCAAGCAAACTACAACATCCTTCTCAAAATTTCATTACTTAATAAGGACAGTCTATGACAAGATTTTGAAGGTGACCAGGTAGTCGAGTTTCTTCTAATATTGTCATTCTTTTATATCACAACTCATTTCCACAGTGTTTCTCACAAACTGCATTGATATAGCCTTCAAACACAACTCCTTTCACACTACGCTCAATGCTTCAAACAAACTACATCTTTCTCCTTACTTAATAAGGACAGTCTATGACAAGTTTTTGAAGGTGACCATGTTGTAATCTGCATATGGAAAATTTTTTTCCTGTTCATGGAGATTCGGTTTAATGTTAGGCACACGGAGGAGGAAAGGAAAGTTTTTGCAGTTGTATTAAAAGACAACTTCTATCCATGAAGAAGGACGAAGGGATTGATGCTCAGCTTCTTGACACTACAAACACAGTCTCCATTTTTATATGATTAAAAGTGCTCAGATCATCTTTGTTTGTATTATTTGGATTAATTGGACTTGTGTTTTTTTTTTTTTTTTTTTTTTCACCATGGTGATTTATACACGAAGAAGTTTGAAGGTTATATCTACCGAAACGTTGTGCAAATAACACTCAAGATGAGAACATTAGTCTGATTAATCCAAATAATAATTACCATCATTCCACAAAAATTCAGAGCTGTAATCTTCGTCTTTGTCAGCCTCATTGTGATCATCTTCTTTGCTTTAAGTAGCAATACACATGAAAAAATTGAAATAGCATTGAATATTTCAATATTGGTATGCATAGAAAGAGCTTGATGAGCTAAGAAAGAATCTTTTTAAATTTTTTAAATCTGATTAAAATTAAGGAAGTTATGGCTATTTTTGTGCCTCACACGTTTGGATATTTTTCCCTCTTTAAGACCATATGCGTTTCGTCACATTTTTTGCACTACTTTTTCAGTAAAAATGTCATATCTTTGTTAAAACACAAGACTAAGAAATGAAATTTACCATATAAGTGTATTTTTGTACAAGGAATCAGAATATGCAACTGAAAATCTCCCAAAGTTTATGGTTTCCAAATAATCTGCAGTAAATGTGCATAAATATGCAGCAATTCCTTAAAAATGCCATGTATCCATAAACAGAAAAGAAGTTGGAGAACTCAAAGTTGAATTGTAATGTGCTTTATGTACAAAAAACTTAAATCTAAACATAAGACCATTTAAAAATGAATATATTGCAATATTTCTTTGGTATTATTGTAGATTAACACCTTCTGTTTAACCCTACTCAACTCCTTCTGACCACCCCTCCAAAATGTGATTCTACCTTTTTAGGAAATTATGTATAAAATGCCATGAAATACTTTAATGAAAGATAAACAAATTATTTTAGAATTGAATGTAAAATAAGTTCCTATTACAGGTCATTCTAGCATTTTAGGGCAGTTAACTTTTTTTTTCTATGGGAAAATATGCATGCTTTTTTTTTTTTAAGATGATTATGTGTAGTTTTAAGAGGGTTTCTATGCAATGAGAATATGAGGAGGGTTGCCATTCGGTCTTTGAATTAATTGTAGGGCTAAGGAAAATTATGTGCGAACATACTGAAAACTTGACAGAGACAAAGCTAACAAAAACAATATTAGAGGGGGAGCGGTTAGTTTCACAAAAATTTAATGTAAAATAATTCATCATTTCCTGGCCATTCTAGCATTTTAGGACAGTTAACCAATTTATTTTTATGTGTATTTTTCTTTAAGGAAGGGTCTATTTTTTGTTTGTTTGTTTTAGATGCTTGTATGTGGCTTACAGAGGTATTTTGTTGGGGGGGGTGCTTGCCACTCGAACTTAGTGTTATTGTTAGGGTTAAAGAGTGTTTTAGGAGGAGACTTGCCACACATAATTTGTATTAGAGGTAAAGTTAAGAGAGCTTTTTTTCAAAGAGAGCGTTCAAAAATTTGTTGATTTGTATTTTCGAGGTTGAAGGTGTTAATTCCATAGGCCGTTTATACTACGCTGGAGCAGATTGTAAAATATCTTTCGCTTAATAAGTAGAAAAAAAAATAACAAAATAGAAAGCTTCCTAATTGTAGTTTGATGTGTTTTCTAACTGCTTTTAAAATTTCAAGAATATTGATATAGATTTTGAGGGTTTGTATTACTATACACATAGATTCGAAAAAGTTGTCAAAAAAAAACAAATATATAACAAATAAATGTTATCAAAAGCAAGTTACTTTTCTACCTAACTGGATAATTTTTTAGTGTTTTTATTTAATGTAACATGTTTATTCAGCTTGAAAACAGTGTTTACTAATGTTTTGGAAAATTTAAAATGGCGCCCGCCGCCCGACTCTCTTGAAACGGTGAGTTTGGGGAAAAGAGTTAAAAATAAAAAAGTAGACAAAATACTGCTAGAAACTCGCTCAATATGTTACCGTGACATAGGCTGACATATATTCGGTGAGTTTTTAACAGTATTTTGTATAGTTTTTTTTTTATTTTTAACTCCTTTTCTCAAACTTACCGTGTCAAAGAGAGTCGGGCCGGGCGCTATTTTTAATTTTCCAATACATCGGTAAACACTGTATGTATTTCGAGCTGAATAAACATGTTACATTGAATAAAAACACAAAAAATATATCCAGTTAGGTAGAAAAGTAACTTATCTTGCCTTTGATAACATTTATTTGTTATATATTTGTTTTTTGACAACTTTTTCGAATCTATGTATGAACGAGATTTTGATACTTATTTTGATTAAAAAAAACAAACATTTGTGGCTGTTCGCAGTAAAACATTGTTTTAATTCGTTGTTCAAGACTAATTTAAAGAATAAAAGTGCATGCAAGCTTCCTAATTGTAGTTTTTGTTTTTTTAACCATGTTTTTAAATTTGACGAGCAATGTAAGAAATTGCAACAGATTCATAATGCCGAATTGGTTGGGATTGTTATTATACATTCTGAAAACCGAATAGTTCTAAACTAATGTTATTCTGATAACAAAATAGCTCTCATTAAACGTATAAGAACATTTATATTCATATTTTCATATTTTTCTTAATTCGTTCTTGAATAAAAATTAAAGAATGCATGTTGTTTACACTGTGCTGTGCTATGGCTGATTCTACAGGCTGGAGCTGCTGCTGCTTCTTTAAAATACTAACTTCATTTGACCAAATTCGAGAAATATAAACAATTTTTTTTTCGGGTAGGTCCTTTTAAATTATCAATTACCGCGGTCCTACTCAACATAAAATAATACTTTTAATTGATAAAGATAGTAAAAAGATTGATTTACTTACTACTGGGTGTCCGAATAATTTTTTTTTCAAAATGTTCAATACTCGTCATATTAAAGTCTTATTTTTAACACGACAAAAAAAGAAATGGTCAAAAATATTTCAGACACTTGACAGTATTAAGATTAACACCTCTTCTAATTGGTTCCCAAATTTCATGACGAAATTCTTCATACAATCACGGTACGGACCTTTAGAAAACAGGGGGGGTCATTACAAAACCTTACCGAAAACGCCATTTTATGACGTTCACATTTTTATCACTTTATTTGCTTAAAACTCTTAAAATATATAATGTACATTCATATTTATTAATTCATTTGAAAGTATATTCATTTCCGAACAAAACAGTAGTAATTTGAAGACTTGAAGTGCTTTGGTTTAAAAAATATGGCTATTTTAGTAGAACTACCTTGAAATCTGTGATTATCCAAAGCGTTTTTTCGTCCGTGTGTATTACTACTTTAAGGTTTGTTTTAAATGCTGGCATGTGTTGGACAGCTTTAAGAAATTAATTTTCAAACTAACCTATCTCTGGCCAGGCCTTTATTTATCCCTTTTGTTTTGTATTTTAGTTTAAAAAAAACAAAAAGATGATGAAATTAATGTGTGTAGTGCTCAGGAGGTGCTCTACAATAGATCAGAAATGCATATGTAATAGTACTGTACAATCATCAAAGAAATTAATATATATGTGTGTATGTATATTATTTTATTTATTTATTTTTTTTTGAGAATCGTTTAGGACAAAGCATAAAACCATTGTATTTTTTTAAATTTTTTTTATTTAAAAATTTTTTTTTTTTTTTTTACAAAAGAGTCACCATTTATCAAGACCTGGAGGCCACTTGAGGATAAGGCTTACTGAGTGTACAGTAATAAATGGGACAATATCGTAGTAATTGGTAGTAATGGAAATTTAGTAAATTGGATTACTTAAGGAGACAAATTATCCAGAATTTGTTTATGTTGGACTTGAAGATGACCATATTATAGTCAGCTGGATAGCAGGGAAACGAAAGTTCCACAGACATGCAGTTCTAAGAAAGAAGCATTGTTCATGGAATCTACGTTTAGGTTTAGGCACAGATAAAGAATAGGGAAAATTATTGATAGTGCTTTCAGATAGACGAGTTTGTTTTTTTTTGTGAAAGTTTGGCAAGGAGGAACAATAGATTGGAGCTCAGACAAGCACTTGCCATGACAATTAAAAGAATACTACTTATAAGTAAAATTCTCCTTTTGCCAGAAAAATTGATCATGGAATATGAGGACTAGAGGACAAAATAATGAGTCATGAGGACGCTAAAACTAAATCTAAGAACCACTTTCTACTCTCTTTATGTGGGAGAGTGAATATTAGGTATAGTTTTTTGTGAGCCATTTGAAAGCTCCAGTATTTTGGCAGCAGACAACCGATGAAGGCAGTTTTTTTTTTTTCTTTTCATACTTCAGTAATTCTGAGTCTGAAAAAGTGTTTCTGAAAGTTATGCAGGAATTGGGGGACTGAGCTCTATTTTGACTTTTTTTTATGGAAATTGTTCCAGACAAGGCATGAAGCCACTTGATGTAAGGATTTAATATATATATATATATATATATATATATATATATATATATTTTTTTTTTATTACATTTTCACCCCAAACAAGGCACATTGCCACTTTGGTGTAGGGGGCTACTATCAGGGGAAACATCTACTGGGGTACTATGTAGGGATTTGGGCAGCGAGATGTTGGTTTACGTTGCACTTGAACTTATGCATGTCAGTACAGTTGGGGAAGCAGTGACCTGGAATGGAATTCCAAAGTCTAGCAGTTCTGGGGAAGAAACTACTGGAGTAGAAAGATCTTTTACATCTAGGGATCTCTACAGTGTGGGGGGTGGGATTTTGCAGCTTGTCGGGTCTGTCGAGGGTGTTTACGTCGTGGGGGCACAAGTGCTTGCAGTTCATCAGAGCATTCACCATTATAATACTTGTAGAACAGGCAGAGGGATGCAACGTTTCGACGATGGGACAGAGGCTGAAGCTTAGATGCCAGTTTAGGGCCTATCAGATTTGCGACTCTCTTTTGAACCCTGTCAAGGAGCGAGAGACTAGTAGCCGATGCACCAGCCCAAATATGACAGCAATACTCCATACATGGGCGAATAGTGGCCTTGTAGAGGTACAGGATACTTTCGGGTGTTAGAAGTTTTCTAGCACGGTAGAGAGAGCCCACCTTCCTCGCAGCGGCCCTGGCAATGCTCTCGATGTAATTGTTCCAGCTCATGTTTCCTGTGAACGTTAGGCCAAGGAGCTTGAGAGACGTACTCTCAGATAAAGAGTCGTTGGCCATTGCTGTAGGTGGTAGAGAAGATTTCTTGTAATTATTGAATAAAACCAGTTTTGTCTTGGCGGCATTGAATGTGACCATCCATTTTTGTCCCCATTCCACTACTGATTGGAGGTCATCCTCTTGTGTTTCTGCCATTACTTTAGATATATGTTCATTTGTTTTCCTGTCGTGCCTGCTATAGAGTGTGGTGTCATCAGCATATATACCCATCTCACAGGCAATTTTGTCAGGGAGGTCATTTCTGAATATCAGGAACAGCAGAGGTCCAAGGATAGATCCCTGGGGCACTCCCGCATTTATATCATATTGTTTAGATGTCCGACCGTCGAGGACAATCTGGATTTTTCTCTTATCTAAGAAGGATTTAATTATGTTAAGTATTCTACCAGTGATACCGTATGATCTAATCTTCCTGAGGAGACCCTCATGCCATACCCTGTCAAAAGCCTTAGATATATCTAGAGCTACCGCTCTGCCCTCTCTCGCTTTGTCCAGTGAATGGTATATGCGTTCAGAGATTACAGTGAGGATGTCTGCCGTGGAACGGGCTTATCTAAATCCATATTGTTGGTCGGTCAGAAGTTTAGCATCTGTAAGGTGCTGGACTAGAGCATGGTTAATTAAGGTCTCAAATATTTTGGCAAAAAGTGGGAAGAGGCTAATAGGGCAATAATTTAATGGGTCAGTTCTTTCGCCAGAATTCTTGAATACTGGTACCACAGAAGCAGTTTTTCAACAGTCCGGAAAGCAAGATTCATTAAGGCAGTTGTTGTAGAGTTTGGAGAGAACTGGAGCTACTTTGGCTGAGCACTTTTTTAATAGCACAGCTGGGATGAGGTCGGGTCCACATGCTTTTGAAGTGTCAAGGTTTTTTATGATAGCATGCACCTGAGCAGGGGTGATTATTAGATCGTCAAGCGTGGCGTCTGTCCGCATAGGAAATTGAGGTAAGGGGTGGTTAATCGGGTCCAGTGTGGAATTTGAAGCAAACCGATTGGCAAGCATGTTAGCCTTCTCGGTTGCTGAGCAAAGAACCTCGTGATTGTTGGTTAGTGGAGGAATTGTTGATTGCCCATTATTTACTACACTGTTGTAGATTTTCCAGAAGTCACGAGTTCCTAGTTTTTGTGCTTCGATGCATTTTTTAGTGGTTTCCGTAAATTCCCTCTTAGCTGTCGCTATTTCTTTCTTAACGTTACTTCTAGCTTCTATGTACTTCTGTCTGTTTGAACTGGACTTATGTCGGTTAAACCTGCGGAATGCATGCTGCCTTTGGGCAATGGCAGTTGCGCAAGTTGAAGTAAACCATTGGGGAGAGTAGGGCTTGCTATAGAATTTCCACATGGGAACATGCGCTTCGATTGCAATTTTGAACCATTCAGTGGTCTCGGTTGCACACTGTTCAGCAGGAACAGAAAAAATATTTCCCCATGGGGCGTCTCTGATAAGATCTCTGATGGCTTCCCAGTCAGCCTTTTTATAATATCTCGTTGTTTTGAGCACTGGCTCTTCAGTTTTGTGTCTAGAGTTTAGGGCGATTTCAACCATTATCACCGCATGATCAGCGTTCCCAAGTGGGCTGTCGGCTTTCGTTACACAGTCATCAGGAACTGTGGTCAAAAACAGATCTAATAGTGATGCGTGTTGTTCTTCCTGATCAGGGAAGCGGGTTGGAAAAGTAACAATTTGCGATAGGGAGTGAGATACAGAGAAGCTATGAGTTGCGCTGCCTGCTGCATCTGTGTAAGTAGAGAATCCAAGCCAGTTTTTATGATGAACATTAAAGTCACCAAATACATGTACTTGAGCACTAGTGTCGAAGGAGAGTGCTGTGTCTATGCTGTCAGATACTTTGTTTATTATGGTGCAGTCTTGGGTCGAGGGAGAGCGGTAGAGAAAGTAAAAGTAGCTAATGTTGTGTTGCATGATTAGTCTAAAGCACATAAAGGCTTGATCATCCGTTTCTAGGTTTGTTTCTCTCGTCAAGGGAAGGGTATTACGAATGTAAACTCCAAGTCCGTGCATATGTCTGTCAGAGTCCTTACGGCAGAGTGGGAAATATCCAAGCATGTTAAAGTAGTTAGAGGGGATGGAGGAGTGTAGGTTAGTCTCACTTAGTGCTAAGATATCCGGGGTATTTGTTAGGAGAAATGCTTCAACATCAGCTAAATTAGTTCTAAGCCCACGGATATTTGTGAATGCAAGCCTCAAGGGAGGAGGCAAGTTGGATTTGTTTGTCCCTAAGCATAGTACTTCAAGTCAAAAACTTGCCAAGGATAAGTGTTAGATGGAATAGTTTCTAACCCAGAAAACAGCAATTCTTCCCTCTTTGTCACAAACCTTGCTCCCGGAATGTGAGGACTAAAGGACAAAATAAGGAAAGCCAGAGTTTGTGGGTATATCTGGATTATCATGGCAGCCATAAGTAGTTGGTGTTGTTGCTTATTTCATTAACTCTGCAGTATTACCAGGCTTCAGAGTTGGAATATGGGAATTATACAAACAGACACTGTTTTCACGCTCTTTTGCATTTCGAATAGCTGGAGGACTATATTTCCAACAATAAATACAATATTTTCTGGAACTTGGATGTTTTTCTTTTTTTTTTTTTTTTTTTTTTTTTCATTTTCTTTTATTTTTTGTATCTTTTTGCATAAAATTGATTTCTTTCTGTCATTCCAGTTGGGAAGTGATAGCCAATTTTATTATTCAACACTCTGAAAATAGCAAGAAAACTGCACGAGACGTTTTAAAGAAAGCGAAAGAATTGCAGAAAAATGGTAAGGAAACCATCTCATTTCCTGTTGTTCGTCTGATTTCTTTTGCAGACTTGAGTTTTTCGTTCTTTATTTCTCATAAGTGAACTTATTCTTGTCACTTGGTTTATTTATTTTTAAAAAAATTTCATTAGTTTTATGTAATCATGAACTGTTGAACACTTTTAATGTCACATGTTTGATGTATTTTTAAAATGTGCAAATCGGTTCTGTTTAATTTGTAAACGTGATAGCGTCCACCTTGAATACATATCATGGTTTCTTTATAAAAACATCTTCCGTATATATCTATAAATATAAAAGCGAAAATGTATGTATGTATGTACGCTTTTCCTCGATGTCCACAAAAGGCTTCTTTCAGAGAAGCGCTCGTTTGCTTCACAACTTCTTAAAACTTTTTATATCATCTATAAATTGTATATCTCACATTTAACCACGGAGCTCGCCTGTCTATTTAATTTTATTGACTTTCAAACGTTAATTATTCCACATTTCCCGCATCGGCACGCGTGACATTCGGTTTTCGGTATAAACAAAAAGCGGAACTCGACTCTAATCACAGGCCCAGAGCCAGTTGTCTCTAGAGAGCTAAGTAACGTTTGGTCAATGTCGACTTCATCATATCAGAAGGTAGCTTTCATTTCGAGACGAGGGAGCGGGTTTTTAAAAACAAACAAACCGATTTATTGACCCTATTAAAAACTGTCCCGCTAACTGCTGAATACCTATCGCTGTCACGTCAATCAAAAAACGCGCACCTGTTTTTTTTTTTTTTTTTTTTTTTTTTTTTTTCACACTTTACTATTTTCCAACTGCACGTCGTCAAGGCTTCGTTTTTTTTTCACGGGCACCTGTTTTTTTTTTTTTTCACATTTTCGGGTTTTTTTCACACACACCTACAAACACCCGGGCAACGCCGGGTACCCCTCGCTAGTCTATTATATAAAAAGCAGTTGTATGCGTATTGTATGTCCAGTGAAAAGTCCAAAACTACAAAAAGAAACACCCATAAAGTTTGTATATGCTTGCTTGTTGTTGAATAATATCTAAAGTTTATAAAAAAAAATATTCATTATTTAGTGGTCAACTTGGTATTTATATTGTTTAATGTTCCTATTTACTTTCCGCCCCATCAGGGCAGTTAGACACAAGGTCAGTTTTTAATATGGGGAAAATCCAGCTCCCCAAAAAAAAGGCATTCTGGAAGAAGAACAAAAATAAAAATTGCCTCTATCTAGAAGGATTTCTTCTCCACTGATCGAGATCAGAAAAGGTGAAGTGTAGTATCGGAACAGATACTACATTTAGCTCAAGACATGGATTGGTAATGTTGTCATAAAAAGGGAAGTAATGCTTTTTTTTTTTTTCTGACTCAATGTGTTTGTATGTTTCTCTCGTTTCATTTTGTTTCAGTCAAAGTTCTCAGAAATCAAGGGACTCCCTTTCCTTGGTCTAACACTTGACCTCTATTTGAGATACACATCGATATTTGAATATTCCATTAAAGTTCTTTATCTCTCAAACACTAATAATAAAGAAGTTGGGAATATAATTTTCCTCTCTTCAATTGACCATTTAAATAAGTGACAGTATACTTTTCTTGTGGTCTCTTGGTCCTACTGGATTCCAGGGCAAGAATTCATCTAGTCTGCTGGAGTATCCAGCTTAGTACTGTTACTTGAGGTAACATCACTTGGAGAAGATGCACCGTTCCTTGTAAAAAAAAAAAAAAAAAAAAAACTAGTCTGGGTTAGCCATAACCAGGTCTTATGTGGGCTGTGAATACTATGTGATTTGGAATATTTAGTAAAAAAAATGTAACCTTGTATCAGATTGTCCTTACAAACCCCTGTACAGAGAGATCTTAGATACTCGAGAATAGTGTCTAGTAGACATTCAAGTTCTCTCCAGTAGGCATTATATATGTATTTATGTATGTCCAGAGAGATGAATGGCCGAGTAAAGAAGGGAGAAAAATGGGAAGTAGATAGAGATAGAAGTTCTGTTACATTTTTGCCTCGGGCAATGCCAGGTAGACCTGCTAATATATATATATATATATATATATATATATATATATATATATATATTTTCGACGGTAATTCTTGGCCTGAAGACGTAATCCCCCAACGCAGGTGATTACAGAAACATGTATGCATATATGTAGCCATTAATGTTTGTATAAATAAATTTAATATATATATAAAATGATTGTTTTGATGGCATAGAAATTGAGGTAAGTTAATTTTTCAAGGAATAGTACTAGGTAAATTTTAACTATTCTTTTTATCCTTTGCCAGGGATAAACAAAGACTTATACCAAGATCATTCTTTTTTTTTTTTTTTTTAGTAAAGTAACATTTCATAAACAATCCAATTGTACCAAGTTTGTATTTTTTCCTTTTGTTAAAAGCGTAATACAGAATGTCTGTACATCCATGTTTAAAATTTTATTTTATTTATTTTTTTTATATAGATTTTTACCTGAAAGAGGAGGCCCAAAAGAAAGCCTTTGAAAAGTTTGAGAAGCAGCACGTTAAGGGATCGAATACCGCACCTGCCGAGGGGCATATTAGCCAACGATATGAAAGTAAGTTTCATTTGCTCAAGGTATTATGTATTAATAATAGTTATCTATAATATAAATCTTGCCTGTCTGTTTAAATGTATGTTTGTATGTCTGCCTTAAGCTTTCGACAGAGGCGAGGGATTTTCACGAGATCGGTATTGTTTTGAAGCTTTGGACAACAAATATTGAAAAATTGGCCAAAATCGTTAATTCCTTCACCCTCAACTGGGCACTTTTCTACAAGGAGGGGGTCGCTTTTTTGCCAATATGTTTTAAAGTCATCCCCTCTTTTCGATTGACTAGCTTTTATTTAAACTTTCGCCACTTCTGTTTTGGCGATGGATGCAACGGCAAAGATGTCACATTTTTTTTTTTCTTCACATTCTGCTCCTCCGCGGTATGGGTTCAAGTCTGCCTGCCTACTACCACTTTCTTTTTTTTTTTTTGCTCAACACACACCTAGTTACCGTATAAATTTGATTAAACAGGGTTTAGTGTTGGGAAGATTAATTGGGGAATCCTAAATATTGGAAGATTTAGCTGGTATCGGAATCGGAAAAAATGATGTCTATTTTCCGATGCTGAAATGATTCTTTTGTCTTTTTTTTTTTTTTTTTTTTTATTTGATTTTGTTTAAACCAAAACCTTCCGTTGCTGGTAATAATGATAAAATAATAAATATTTATTGATTTTAAATTACCAGTAAAGCTAAAATCGATAGATCATCCTCCACAAGTGTATTTTGACGTTTAGGAAAATATCTGTATATTTAACATGTGTTTTTACGAAAATCAGCAGGGTTAACCCGAGTAAGGAGGGTGTGGGGACACCCAGCAGGACCAAAAACAAGACCTATCAAAGGTCGGATGAGCTTCTTATGAGCCAACGACTATCTCCTGCAGCCAGAGTCGGTACCAACGTATCGACCTTGTCTTTCCTTGTGTTCTACCGGCTCTGGTCAAGTTCCACTCGTGTCGCTTGGGCAACGCACGAGTTTCTTCACCCAGGCTCTCGCAATGGTGGGAGATAGTTAGGAGTTAAAAGTCTGGTCAAATTGACGTCGCGACCAGGCGCTTTGGATCCTCCGCAACGGTGGGAGGGGCTATTTAGCCCCAGTGGGTGGCTACTGCCCACTTTAAACCAGGCAGCCCCTGGTCAGTAAGGTGCTACCCCGTCACACCCGCCGCTTCGATGGGGTGGTCAGGCAATCACGGACGTAAATCCTTCACCTGTTACAAATCACAATTCAAAGACTACTCTCCGTCTCGGAAGTTGGAACATTCGTATACTGTGCCCGGGTTTCACACATGACCCAAATCTTAACCTTCGTGCACAAGGTCTGCCTTGTAAGACCGCATTACTTGATCGTGAACTTGTCAAGCTGTCTGTCGACATTGTCACTCTACAGGAGACTGGATTGGCTGGAACTGACTCCATCTCTGAATGAAACTACACTTTCTTCTGGACTGGCAAAGCAGAAGAGGGACATCGCATCCATGGAGTAGGTTTTGCAGTGACAAACAAATTACTCCGAGAACATGTAGTCATCCATCTGGTCAGCATTTCAGAGAGAATTATGACACTGAAGATTAACTGTGCCGATACACCAGTACACCTCATCAGCGTCTATGCGCCAACACTGCCTAGTGAAGATCATGTGAAGGATGAATTTTACGACTGTCTCAATGAAATACTGAGCAGGATTACAGCCAGCGATAACCTCCTAGTACTTGGAGACTTCAACGCCAGAGTCGGTGCAAACCATACTGCCTGGCCTGACATCATTGGTCACTTCGGTACTGGTAAAATAAATGAAAATGGTCAAAGAACTCTGGAGCTTTGTAGTCAACAGGGACTCTGTATTGCAAACACCTGGTTCAAACAGAAAATGTGTCATCGTGTCTCTTGGAGACACCCTTGTTCCAAACATTGGCACCAATTGGGATTGGATCTTGCATTGTGTAGAAAAAGAGACATCAATTCTGTCAAACGATCAAGAACCTACCACTCCACCGATGGTGATACCGACCACTCACTCGTGCTCCCGAACAAGAAACCTGCACCACGTAAGCCAAGACCACATCGTAATCTCAACACGGCTGCAATGAAGAACAACGACAGCTTCAATGCATTTCGCACTGCACTCGAAAATAAGCTGAGAGATTCTGCACCAGTGGAAGCAGTGAACCTAATGCAGAAATCTTAGAACATCTACTACTGTCCAAAAACGATGCTCACAAGAACTATGTGAGCAGGCCAACACGTAGCACTCTGGCCAAGCTGAAAGAGGCTCGCAGTCAATTCCAAAAAGCTACTCAGCACTGTGCAAACAACTACTGGAACAACCTGTGCGACGAAATTCAGACTGCTGCTGATTGTGGTAAACTATGTGTGATGTACTGTGGACTCCGCAAGGCAACTGGACCGAGTGCAAAGGAAGTTTGCCCTTTAAAATCTACTACAGGGAGGCTCATCACTGATCCTACAAAGCAGTTTGAACGCTGGGTGGAGCACTACTCTGTACTATATGGCGAACCACGCAACATCACAGTCACAACTTTAAATTCCACTCTGAACTTCGACACCCTAGTCGAACTGGACAACATTCCAACTATGTCAGAACTTGAAGTAGCTCTCCAATACACGAATGTAGGGAAGGCCCCAGGTACCGATGAGATTCCAGCAGATCTGCTCAAGTGCAATAAGTTCCTGCTCCCGCACTTGTACGACCTCTTCTGCACCAGTTGGTGCAACAGAAAATTTCTAACAGCTATGAAAAATGCTAAAATTGTCACTTTATTCAAGAAAGGAGACAAAGGAGATTGCAATAACTACCATGGTATATCTTTACTCAGTGTCACCGGCAAAGTCTTTGCTAGAGTGCTCCTTCCAATGCTCCAGCAGATTGCAAACCGCATTTATCCAGAATCGCAATGCGGCTTCTGTAGCGGGCGCTCAACCACGGACATATTTTCAGTGCATCAAATCCAGGAAAAATGCAGAGAACAACGTAGACCTCAACATATCGCATTTGTGTATCTCATGAAAGCTTGTGACATGGTCAGTAGAGATGATCTGTTTGCCATCCTACAAAAGTTGGGCTGTCCACCAACTCTTCTTATTTTGATAAGATCGCTCCATGACAACATAACAGCCGCAGTCTTCTTCGAGGGTGACATGTCTGACAACTTCCCCGTGTGCAGTGGAGTCAAGCAAGGTTGTGTGTTGGCTCCCACACTGTTTGGCATCTTCTTCTCAGTTCTTCTGCACCACGCTTTTGGAAATCACGAGGACGAAGACAGTGTGTTCCTTCATACTCGCTCTGATGGAGAACTTTTTAACTTGGCTCGCGTACGCGCCAAAACCAAGATTCGAAAAGTCCTAATACTTGAGTTGCTGTTTGCAGATGCTGCTGCATTGGTCATGCACTCCGAAAGTGGACTCCAGCGGCTGCTTGATAAATTAAGCGTTGCTTACTGGTAATCAGTGTGAAGAAGACGGTCGTGATGCACTAGGGTGACGCATCACCAATCACCATTAATGGCTACGATCTAGAGACTGTCGAAAACTTTGCGTATCTTGGATCCAACATCAACGAGGGAGTATCCATTGAACAGGAGCTACAAACGCACATAGGTAAAGCAGCGTCTACTTTCAGCCGACTACGTGAAAGAGCATCGTTCAATAAATACCTCACTTCTTGCACAAAATGCCGCATCTACGAATTCTGTGTTCTGAGTACCCTACTGTATGGAGCAGAGACTTGGACCACGTATGCTCGTCACAAGAAAAGACTGAACGTCTACCATCTCCGATGCTTGCGACATATCATGGCATCAATTGGTGGGATAGAATCACAAACAAAGAGGTGCTAAGACGTGCCGGCAGCCACTCCTTATTCCACACACTCAAGATCTGAAGACTGAGTTGGCTTGGACAGCTGTGCAGAATTCTTGATGGCCGTCTCTTTAAGGATATCCTCTACAGCGAACTGGCAAACAGAACAAGAAGCCGCGGTCGCCCGATGCTGCGCTTTAAAGACGTGGCCAAACGGGATCTGATCGCTCTTGGCATCGATGTGAATGTGTGGGAGGAGCTAGCCGAAGATAGACCAGCATGGAGGCGTGCCTTGAGTAAGGGTGCAGAGAAGACAAAACTAGGGACTATGTTTACTGTTGCTTGCATTAATCTTTCATAGATTGCTTGCCATTATTTTTTATTTACAGAAATCGGGGGAAACAATCTTATAGTAAAATATTTAGAGATTTATAAAGAATTGGAATCGGTAATTTAGCATGGAATCGATAATTGTATTGGAATCGGGGGGAAAAATAGTGGAATCGTCCCATCACTAATATATATATATATATATATATATATATAGTTTTTTTTTTTACTTTTCACAAGTTTTGTTGTATCATGGCCTTTCAGTCGTGTTAAATGTGACAAGTGTTTCAACACAAAATTTTATACCTAAATGTTTGGTCATCCTTTAACCTTATAACATTTGCTATGTTTATTTACTTTCACATTACCTGCTGCGAAGATGGCTCGATTTGTTTCTTGAATAACCATGCTTTATGCTAAATGACAACCGTAACTCTTGCTGGAGAACTCAACCCATAAGCAGTTGTAGTTCCTGTTTATTTGTTCATGGTTTCTGTTTTGGGTTTTGGAGATAGAATCACATAAGCACATATAATCTGAAATTAGCTTCGATACCTTGTTGGTGATGTTGATTATACTGAAGCTTGATGAACTTAGGACAGTCGGTTCACTACAAATGGTTTGAGACGTCCAAATAGAATGTTGGTGAGAGTGGGGGGGGGTGGAGTGGGATGACCCAAGAAAAATTAGATGCAAACGGTTAACACGGATCTTTGACAATGGAATACGGAATCAATCCTCAAGAACACCAAGTTTGGAGACTGAGATTAAAGTGTAATATCTGTTCTGATGATGATGATGCACTTCAGTTTTTTGTTCTCGGTTAGTGGAGGAGAAATACTTCACGACTGAGACAATTTTTATTTTTGTTCCTTTTCTCCAAATATCGTGGGGTCTGTTTGTGTGATACATCAATGAAAAAAATGTCATAAGAGTCTGATGTTTGTTCACCCCCCCCCCTCCCGAAAATATCCAAATTAAGAAAACTCTATCATGTACATACCTATGATGGAAAAAAAAAATTGTATACTAGAAATCTCGTAAACTGATTAGTTTTATTTTTATAAATAAAATACATTTTAAATGGATTTGAGCTTTTCAATTTACATGATGCCCCTCTCCCCATGTTGAGAATAGCTTTCCAAAATCTCCATTTGGAATTATCTCCCTTGTTTCTATAGATTGTTTTCAAGATAGCTTCACGAGATTGTCATTCCTAGTTTAGCCTTAAAATATGATTTTCTTGATAAAAATTAAGTACTTGATCCATTTACATGATTTTTAATGTACAATGTTTTTTCCATCACAGGTATATACTTCATCTATAGTTTTCTTTATTTTTGTTTTTTTGATATGGGGTGGGGGTAATTCTTCATATACATCCTAAGCCGTCCTTGAGTTTCAGGATAGACCTTTACAATGACATATTTTCTAAAATTGAATTAACCAAGGAACTTTGATAAGTATATTTCATTTGAATCAAGTAATCTTGCGGTCTTTATGAAATCTCCACACTAATGTACTGTACTTACAATAACCTTTATCCCTGAGTGGCTTCCAGGCCTTGATAAGTGGTGACCACCTTGTAAAAAAAAAAAAAAAAAAAAATACAACTTTTCATTTTTTTTTTCCTTTTAATATACAACTTGAAACTTCTAGAAATGGTTTCATGGCATTCAGTGGTTGGAGCAGGAGCGTTCAGTGATCTGCATTGATTTCTAAGTAATGTCAGATTGTGTCTTGTAATTAAAAAAAATTTTCTTTGGATTCTGCGGATTACGGTTATCATCTTGAGCGTTATCTTCACAACGTTTCGGACGATGTGACCCTCTGACCCTCTACAGACATATCTTGCCGATCTCTGGAATCTCCATGGGATTTCGAACGGAACCCTGTATTTAATCCATGAGGATAGCATACTCTTGTTCCATCAGCCATGATCGGATAGAAGTCTCAAGTAATTCGTAATTGTATTTTTCATATCACCCACACTGAGGATTGAACCTTCAACCTCCAGAAGAGTGTCACTTACAACTAACCGAAAACTAATCCGTTACGCCATGGATCTGCAAATAACACTCAATAAAAAATTAAGACATATAAATTTACTGAAAATTATTTGAACAAATCTCATTTTACTTTGATCCCCTTTCAACCAATCAATGCTGTAAACATCGTCAGATCTCGCCCATGTAAAAAAGTATTTTGACCAAACCACGTCTTGTATTGATGGATAATCGAAAAAGATTATCTTTTGTTGCACAATCTTTTTTTTTTTCTGTTTGATTATTCACACAAAACAATCTGATTTGTTTGCAGGTGTCGGTGAACAACAGGTCCGTGAACAAGGGACAAACCCGGCGCCATGGACGTCTGATGAGCAAAAACTATTGGAACAGTCTTTAAAGACTTTCCCTGCTGATGTGGTTGACCGATGGGATAAAATAGCTGCCAACATTCCTTCTCGCAGTAAGAAAGATTGTGTCAAGAGATACAAGGTAAATTTTATTCTTAGCATAAAATTTGAATTTAAAGAATTTAAAAAAAAAATTTTATTGGGGAGGGGGGGGGGCTCTTTTTGTATTTTTCTTTTTTCTCCTTTTTTTCTGCTTCTTTTTCTCCTTTTTTTCTGCTTCTTTTTCTCCTTTTTTTCTGCTTCTTTTTCTCCTTTTTTTCTTCCTTTCTCCTTTTTTTCTTCCTTTCTCCTTTTTTTCTTCCTTTCTCCTTTTTTTCTTCCTTTCTCCTTTTTTTCTTCCTTTCTCCTTTTTTTCTTCCTTTCTCCTTTTTTTCCTCCTTTCTCTTTTTTTTCTCTCCTCTCTTTTTGTTTCTCTCCTCTCTTTTTGTTTCTCTCCTCTCTTTTTGTTTCTCTCCTCTCTCTTTTTTTTCCTCTCCTCTCTCTTTTTTTCCTCTCCTCTCTCTTTTTTTTTCCTCTCCTCTCTCTTTTTTTTCCTCTCCTCTCTCTTTTTTTCCTCTCCTCTCTCTTTTTTTTCCTCTCCTCTCTCTTTTTTTTCCTCTCCTCTCTCTTTTTTTTCCTCTCCTCTCTCTTTTTTTTCCTCTCCTCTCTCTTCTTTTTCCTCTCCTCTCTCTTTTTTTTCCTCTACTCTCTCTTCCTCATCTTGCTTTTTTTTTTTTTTTTTAAATTTCTTTTGTGTTTCTCTGTTTAGATGGCACACTACATAAAACTAACGAATGAAAAATTAATTTTTTGTTTAAAAGTACAAACCACGCATAATACTAAGCTTTTCTTTTAAAAATTTATTTTGAGCATAAAGGTATTTTTTGATGAATTATCTTATAATATTAGATGAAAAGTTTTTCTTTTAACTCTAACCCTGTTCACTTGCTTCTTCACTTATACACTGTTATACTTAGTTATTTCTCTAAATGCTCATCGTCTTGATTGTCTCCTTAATAAGCAATATTTATTATTCTTGTTTGTTTTGTTTTACCTACAGGAGCTGGTTGAGATGGTTCGTGCCAAGAAAATGGCCCAGACTGCCGCAGCTAAAGCCAAGAAGACATGACCCCTTCGTCAGCAGTTTATGTCCACTATTAGTTTTTAATCTGTCAGATCCAGCTTTTGTTCTATTTTTGTAATGTTACAAAATGGAGAAAGAAAAAAACCCTGGAAAAACAAAACCATTAATATATCAAAGATCATTCTTTTTTGTTTTTTCTTATGAATTAAAATTTTTTAAGATGATTTATTACTTATTATATAAAGATACGTACGACCATTTTTCATCTTGGGTGTTGGGTGGCAATATCTTATGTTTTACTCTTTTATTTTCGTAGTTTTTAAAATTAATCTATTTTAAAAAATTTTAATTTTTAAAAATATTTTGAATCGATTTTCAAAATTTTGAATCTACTTTTTAAATTTAAAATTTATTTTAAAAATTAAAAATTTTACTTTTTAAAGATTTAAAATTTATTTTAAAAAATTTTAAACTTATTAAAAAAAAATTATTACTTTTTATTTTATTTAGTTTTCACCTGCTCCATAGCGTTTTTTTCATAATTGAGAATCAGACATGTTATACTTACAAAATGGTCCAAACTCTCCTGTTCTCCATATCTCCTGGACACTATCCCAGTCTAATAATAATAATAATAATTCTTATGAGCATTTCTATGTATAAAGATCAGACTATTCATACTTGCAAAACAGCATAAATCTTCGATAACACTAACCCAATCTAATAAATCCAACAGACATTTATGAAATTTGTCATTAAGTAATCCACTAGTTTCAATCTTTGTTTCACTTTGGTTTAAGATAAAGGTTTTTCAGGTTATTGGAAAATTGCGATTTTGGTCAATTTAGATGACGTTTTTCATGTCAAGAAAATGTTTTGTGCTATTGAATCCGCCATTGGTCATCACTAGGGCTGTGACAACAGAATATTCCATTCATTCTTTTGACTTTCAAATGTATATCTGACGCAGTAAGACACAGTCAATCACCCAAGAACCACATCCATCTATATAAAAACATAAGATATTAACAGCTATATACTCAAGAGTCAAAATAATGAAAAGAATATGCTGTTGTCACAGCCCTAGCAATAACATACTGAATTTTCAAGAGTCTGACAATTTTAAATGCCTGTACAAAAAAGTCTGGAAACTTATTGAAAGCACCTTGTGTGTGTGTATATATATATATATATATATATATATATATATATATATATATATATATATATGAGTAGGTAGTAGTTTGCTTGAAGCATTGTTGGTAAAGAAATATATAGAATTTTTATTTTTTTTTTAAAGGCCAAAGACAATGCGGGGAAAGACCGGAATTATGAAAGTAAAGAAAGAAAAACAAACAAATGTAGACGGGTGTGCTTGAGTAGAGGAGTGTCTAGCCTTTATTTGTGAGGAAAGATAGACGAATAAAGGCTAGACACTTCTCTACTCAAGCACACCCGTCTACATTTGTTTGTTTTTCTTTCTTTACTTTCATAATTCCGGTCTTTCCCCCGCATTGTCTTTGGCTTTAAAAAAAAAAAAAAAAAAAAAAAAATTATATATATATATATATATATATATATATATACACACACACACACACCTTAAAGTTATATATGAAACTCATCTTCCAGTCTTAGTTCTAAAATAATTGTTTTTTTTCTTTTTCACAAAGTTATTCAAGATGTTCATGTTATGAGAGCGCATTTTCCTTATAAAAAGGAATACAATATTAAAATATTCTGTTGAAGGTTTTCGGAACAATCTATAATAATCAAGTAAATCTCATAGGTCATCAGGAGATCTGAATATCTACAAAGAGGTATATCCATCCATCTGTTGTTGGGTTAATTTCTTCGCTTGCTTGGTCAGCGGAAATTGGGATTATGACAATAACTGCCTCTGCAGCTATTTTGCAGCCTCGTTGGATCCGTGATACACTATTGATATAACAGAAGCAGTATCTGAGCCAGTCATAAACATCTTAGACGAATTACGAATGAAATAATAAGATGCAAAATTTATGCTAAGATTTTTTTCTGTGATTTCTGCACATTTTTAGGTTGAAAACTGTTTCTCACTGTCCGAGCAATCCTATTACTTTTAGTGACAGTTTTTTCAAGAAATCTAATAGATGTGGTAATAATAATTGTTTTTATGGAAGGTGCTCGACTGAGCTTCGATCCTTGGTTCCTCCTTGAACTTGTCTTCTACAATAACTGCAAACAACTATCCTGTTCATTAACAAAGTTTCTTTCCAAGAATAGGTACAGGAATCTGCAAGATGAAGAAAGGTAAAGCTGTTGTTGCAGAAACGTTGAAAGCTGCAGGTGAAACAGGGATTGAGACGATCAGGGTTGTTCGTGATGACAGATCTCCATATGATTTTGAAATTCTCACAAGGCTAAAGAAAGACCTGAATAGAGGTGATAACTAGGGCTAGGACAACAGAATATTCTTTTCGTTGTTTTGACTCTTGCGTATATATCCGTTGGTGGCTTATGTGTTTATATACAATGTTGTGGATTTCAGTTGATCAACTTTGTTTAAATTTGTCAGATGTATATGCAAGAGTCAAAAGGGTGGTGAGAATACTCTGTTGTCCTAGCTCTAATGATAACAGAAACTTAAAGTTGATGGATCAGCTTTGTAGAGTAATAGAATAATTGAGCAGCAAATAAGTCAGGTACACATTAGGGTTGGGACAATGAATCTGAATCGGGAATCGGAAGATTTGGGGGTGGGTATCGGAATCCAAAAAATTGGTGCCTATTTTCCAATGCCGAAACTATTCTTTTGTCTTTAATTTGATTTTGTTTAGAACAAAATCTTCCATTTCTGGTGATAATAATAAATTTTTTATTGATTTTAAAATACCAGTAAAGCTAAAATCTTTAGATCATCATGTGTAAATTTACATTTAGGGAAATATCTGCACATTTAACATGTTTTTTTTTTTTTTTTTTTTTTTTTTTTTACAGAAATCAGGAAAAAATAACAAAACAACTCTATAGTTAAATATTTGGAGATTTATAAAGAATCGAAATCGGGGAATTTAGTACGGAATCGGTAATTGTATCTGGATCGGGAAAAATATTGTAATCGTCCCATCACTAGTGCATATAAATGAAATGCTGGTTGATTTTATGTCTGCTGCTATGTTGATTCTGAGGCAAATGCAGGAAAAGTATCTTGATAATAAAAAGAGCCTGTATTTAACTTTATGAATAAATGGACATACATGGGTTTTTATGGTAATCCGAAAATATTTAGACATTTTAAAATAATAAAAATGAGTATTTGTATTAGAATTGGAAATTTCGAACAGAATCAGTAACTGTTTGGAATTGGAAAAAAATATTGGAATCATCCCATCATTCAATTCAGTTTATTCAGCATATGTTAAAAAATTACATATTTCATTGCTATTAAAAATGGTGCGGGAGGAGGAGGAAGAAAGAGGGTGAAAAAGAAAAAAGAAAGCTAACAAAGAGAGAGGGAGGGCCACAAATACAGGTAACCAGCACCTGTTCAACTACATCTTGAACTGATCCGTTGTTTGTGCGGTGACAACCTTGAGCAGCAGTCTATTCCAGAGAGCTGATATGCGGATAGAAACTGGCTTTTCGTCGGACATTATTTTTGCACAAACCTAATACCGAGGGTTTTTTTTAATTTTAATTTTTTTTTTTTTTTACAAATGAATCACCACTTATCAAGGCCCGAGAGATGCTCGAGGACAAGAGTTGAACAGTGTACATTGATCAAAAGGACAATATCATAGTAATCGTTAGAAGTGCAAATTTGGTAAATTGGATTACTTTAGGGGAACGGCTCATCAAGAACTTGTTTACATTGGACTTGAAGATGCCCATATTGTAGTCAGCTGGAAAGTAGGGAAACTGAAGAGAGTTCCACAGGTGTGCAGTTCTAAGAAAGGAGCTTTGTTCATCGAATCTACGTTTAGGTTTAGGCACAGATAAAGAATGGGGGAAATTATTGATAGTGTTTTCAGCTAAACGAGTGTTTCTCGTGAATGTTTAAGAAGAACCTGTATTTTTCTTTTGTTGATCTAGAGAAAGACTCTGATAGAATGTCAAGGGAGGCTTTGCATATATGAGAGGTGAAAGACCTGGTGTTGCTACATACACTAAAAAGAGAAAACCTGAAACCAAGTGTAAAAACTCATGGGGCTCAGAAGAAATATCTGCAACAGTAAATGTTTTTTTTTTTTTTAATGCACAAAGTTTTTAAAAAAGGTTTTCAATGCACACAGACTTTATGAACACTATGTATGTATGTATGTATGTGTATATATATATATATATATATATATATATATATATGAGCAAACAGTTAATAAAATATGTTAAAAACACTTTTGAAAAGAGTTAAAAACATATTTAATCTGAAAAGGGAACACTAGATAAATTGATAGTCCTTAATCCGCAGAGTTTCGAAGAAATACTTTCCTTCTCATCAGAGGGTAGGAATTAGCAAAATATGGGATCGGATTTTGCATGCAGAAGTATTTGATGAAACAACAAGTAAGTCAAAGATCTTGAAAACAAAAAAAGTGAAGCAGAGGGAATATGGTGAAGAAAAATGTGATTACACGTGAATGGATAGTCTGGTGGAAGATAAAAAAATATTTTATATATATATATATATATATATATATATATTATAAAAATAAAAAAAACCAGGCCTGCATAATAAAATGAAAATATTAAAAGGATCACCAAGTAACAAGTGCATAGTAGTAATGCTACAAACCACCTTACCTCAAAGAAGCAAAAGGTTTGCTCTGCCTGCTACCAACACAGGGAAACCGGGAGAAGAAGAAAACAAGACGTATGGCGTGTTTTATGGAGATGAGATAAGGCACTCTAAGGGAAAGGAGTCAGTATTCTGCACGTGCTTGATGAGTAAACCTCTGTCAGTACAAGACGTACATACGTATGGAATAAAATGGTGACTAAGGAGAAAAAGTCCTTGCAAAGAGTTCTGATGCTATAATTCTTCAAACTTTACAGAACAAACTTTTAACTAACAAATAACCAAACGCAAATGGCAGGCAAAGCATTTAACATTCGGCTGATTCCTGAATTTTATGGTGTCTTATCCGATCACACTGGTGAGAATAGGTGTAACTTGTGTGCAAAATATGTGATGTTGACAACGTTAAGCATATTTTGCCAATAAGGTTGAGAGATGGTACTCTGTCGTGATAAGAGGGAGGATTTAAAGCAGGTGAAACAAGCCCTCTTTGTGGCTTTTGTGCCAGACTCTTGTTGCATTTGATAAGTTTGTCGTTTGTGCACAGGGGAAACTTGAATACTTGAGTGACCTACAGAACCTGGCATGTGTAATCAGAAAAAACCCCTCTGACCGATGGCTTAGTCGCGTTTTCATGTTAGACAATAATTGTGTAAATTCTCCAGCATGACCTTGGAACAGATTTTTTATAGGGTTCAAGCTCTCATGACAAGAGTTAGAGATAGATCAGCCTGTTGCTGTGGCGATCATTCGACGCAGAATTCTTCCTCATGTACCTGTTGATCCACCTTCAACCACCAGCGGTTGTCAGCAGCCCAGGCGCAAATTAAAGAAAGCGCTCTCGAAGATACACTGTTATCGGTGCCAACAATAAGGACATGTCACATCAAGGTGCCCAGGAATGAGGCAAGAAACCAATACTGCTCTCTACCCACATAAACTAGAAGTGCTCTAAAAGTAAAAATCAATGGGCTAGATCGAATAGCGTTGGTGGACTCTGAGTGCTTCTCATTTGTTGTGAGTGGGTTATGTTAATCCAAAGTATGGAAAAGTGTTGTGAGTGGGTTATGTTAATCCGAAGTATGGAAAGTGTTGTGAGTGGGTTATGTTAATCCAAAGTATGGAAAAGTACCGTGATTCTGAAGCTCGGCGACTGACGTACTGGTGGTAAACAGCAAATCATTGAGATTTTACTTCTTTCTAGAGATGGACATTATCAAGAAATTTAGCGGTGTGCATATCGACGAAGGAGGCAAGTTATATTTTGCTGAAGAGGTTCTCACTCTGGGTGCGACAATAGAGCTGGAACAGCCTGACTTTTGTACAAAATTTTACTAATGCACCAAATACTGGATGATATCGTGGAAGTGGTCCGGTAATTAGTCACCAGAAAATTATGCAACAGTACCAGAATATAACATCCCTGCAACAGAATATGATAAAGAGCTTGATTTGATAATGGGTGAATTGTTCTTTGCCCAGAAGAGGAAGTGAGGCCACCGAAGGTCCTGATCCCACTAATGGCAGTCATTCAGCAGAACAAATCAGACTATCAGGAATTTACTGAGTACATAGATTCATTTACAGCCCGTGCGGACATATGCATTAAAGCGTTGAGAAAATGGCAGCGAGCAGGATTAAATTAATCAGTGTTAGTCCTTCACAAGGCATGCCTTCAAGTACACGTGTACCAATCATTGTTGCCCTACCAAACTACTAATCAAACGAAAGAGGTACTGCCTGACCCGCATGCAGTTTGAACTCCATGTTGTACCATCCATCATGCAAATAATTGTTCATGCTATTTTGATGGACAAGCATATACGGCGGCAACATCTGCTTATATTAATGATATGTAAGTGGACGAGAGTGTTGTGCTAATCGTGCACGTGAAAGAGCATCTCTACAGCTTTTGCCTCCTCAGCAAAATACCAGGGAGGCTACGGGAATGGTGGACGAGCCCTTGGTTTGTAGGTCTGGGGAGAGAATTACGCTCTGTATTGGAGAAGAGGAAACAAAATTCAAGACATACCTCGTGTTGTTACACGATGGAATATATTTGGATTATGTGACAAGTAGTTTGGGCACTTTCTCGTGGAGGTGTTAGCTTTATATTGCTGCAGTATTCATCCAGCGGAAAGTATCTGATGTCACCACTGGGTGGGGATGACAAAGTGAACAAAGCCCCTCTCAACACCATGCCCGCCGATAGTCTGTTCTGACATGTCTTCAGAAAATGCGAGTGAAAGATTTGTGACCATTGTAGAGAGATTAAGTGGACAGGCATCCAACATAAATATAAGTGATGCTTCTTCCGATGACACTTTGAATGAAGACACAGTAACTGTTCCATTGCAAAAAAACAAAAAAACAACAAAAAAAAACAAAAAAACAAAAAAAAAAAACAAACAACTTCATCCCAAAGCAGCAAAAGGTATGCTTTTGCTTCTGCCAGTGCAGAGAAACCAGGAGGAGAAGAAGACGCAAGAGGTGTGGCATGTTTTATGAAGAAAGATGAGATAATCCACATGAAGTGGCGAGAGTTGCTGAACATAAAGTCGGAGATTACATCGACCGAAACGTTGTGAAAATGACATTAATCTCTACAATTATATAAATACAACATTATCTGTGTGTGAGTTCGTTCCTTATAGACTCCGAAACGGCTGAACAAATTTTCTTAAAAACTTACAGAACTTTAGTGTATAAGTCCGGGAGTGATCTTAATTAAGTTTTGTCTCAGAATACCCCCGATAATTACCGACAATCGATAATCAAAATCGTTATTTTAATTTATCTAACATTAGTAAAGCCATTTTTTTCAATGTCGGCGCTTAGCAACAATGATAGAACAACGGGCCGTGAAATTTCTACTGTGGGTAAGTTGATAGCGTTTTTTCTTTTTCTTTTTTTTTGCATGACGTGATCTGTAGGTTCAAACTCTGCAAGTAAATTTCTTAAATTTTTATTACCTGCAAAGAATTTTATAAGACGTGAAAATTTGCTGCATGGTGGCATGTGAAGCTTCCTCTTGGGCGATTTCATGGATTTCGATGACAATAAAAATATAGGAATGTGAAATATTCGTTGATCATCATTCAATCCCTGACAAATTAAAGATATTCAGTTAACAGCTGCCGAAAATTCTTCCTTTGATAATTCTTGTAGATTTTCTTAATTTTATGAAAGGAAATCGATCTTTCATCGAATGTGTGCGTTACTTTATTTAGATTTCGCGTAAGCATCAAATTACTAGCAAAGATAATCCATCGAATGGTTAATGTTAATCGCGGATTATCTGTTTCAAATCCCGGGTTCAGATATGATGAGCCCAAATGAGGGCAAAACTCGAGTCTTGGACTTCCAGTTTGTTAGCTCTCACGGCTCTTGTGGATTGCGCCTTTGTTTAGCTGTAGAAATAGTTGTATAATCTCTCACATTCTGAAATTTATATATATATATATATATATATATATATATATATATACACACACACACACACACACACACACACACACACACACACACACACACATATATATATATATATATATATATATAATTACAATAATATATTTTTAATACCTACAGACACTAGTATTTCATCCTTTCGGGAATCATCAGTGCAGGGTGACACGATTACTACCGGTCGGGAGATTCCAACCTGGCCACGAAGCCATCTCTGACTCCATTAGCATATGTCCCTGGTTTAGTAGATCGATACCATTTAAAACTTTAACAAAACAAGTCAAGTAACAGTTCAGAAATCTTTACCGATGCTTTATCACATTGTCACCTGATCGTTTACCAAGTTATGTGACTTGGTTTGTCTGCACTGTTGGGACATTTCTTGAAGGATTGTCACGTCCTGGGAATGACAAATTAGCTCGTCGGAGGAATAAACTGTAGAGGATAAAACCTCCTTTAAGATCAAAGGGTCTATATGTCGTCTGCTACGCTCTCGCCGTCATTACTGGCAGTATTTTCTCCAGAGAATTATCTGGTATTGGACTATTGTGCAGGAATGGAACTCTTGTAGGCCTGAACAAACCACGCAAGTTTTTTTTTTTATAAAAATATATTCTTTAATTTTAACATTTAAGAAGGAGCATTTTTAAAAATTGAGCTGGCATGCGACACGTTTTCAACTGCTCAATCAATCGGGATCAATTCAACTTTTTGCAACATCCATGTGTCGTGTAGCGCCAAATCAAAAGTGTTACATAGCACCAAATCAAACGTGTTGAATAGCGGGTGTACATATCGGAGACATATAACAGACGATGAGACATTTATATAACGGCGTATAAGGCGACGCCGATAATGATGACAATTCTTGGAGATTTCATATTCTTAAGAGACATGAATATGCAATAGACAATTCTTATTGATGATGGGGACAGACAGTTAAACTTTTAGAGGGTGTTTCATAAAAAGTTCTTTTACAAAGACGAGAGACAAAATCACATTACCTTTTCGGTGGATGATAAACAAAAAGAAGAGGCATACTTATTTATCATACCAGCTGGATGAGATGATCCGGGATTCGATTGCCTTGCAGAATTACATTGTCCTGACCCCCTTTCTGATTCGCTTCCAAAAGGAGTTCGGTTAACTCACTCTTCCGATTCTAACTGTCAACTCACCTCCCCTCGGACTTCTCTCTTGCTAACTCTGACTGCTAACTTTTGAATTTATTGTTAACTATCTTTCTTTGTGACGTCGGAACATGCTCACACACATGTTCTAACTGTTCTAGAAATCTTCCTTTGTAATGGTATACGAGAATTTCAACTGATTGTTCTAAGTTTTCATCTTTTTGAAGCCGGCGTCGCTCAACATTAATCTGGCCTTTTTCAAACCAGCTGCCTTCTCCTTTTGTCAACAATGTGTCATCCTCAATCAAACGGAGAGTTACTGCATCCGCCATGTTTTTATTAACACGTTTTAAGCTATACTCGTCTCCATCTAAGTACAAAGAATGTCGAGAATAAATGTGGAAAAATTTATCTCTCCTTAAAAGAGCTCTTTATTATTGCGCTACAAGATTGCGATTTTTAAAACGTTTCTTTTGATCACTAAGTATTACAACGCATATCCCATTTAAGATTTTAAATAAAAACATTAAATAGTGGTGAACCCTAATCCTAACCTAGTAAGTCTGGTTCAAAAGCTGTACCACTATAAAAAGCAATTTATAAACAAACAAGCAAACAAACAAACAAACAAAAAACAAGCAAACAATTTATATTAAAAAAAAATCATCGAAAAATAACAATTTATCGAAAAAAAAACGATCTATGAAAAAAAATAAACAATTTATCGGAAATAAAAAACAATTTATCGTAAAAAAAACAATTTATCGGAAAAAAATTACGACAACATACCTCTTCTTTAATTAAAAAAAAACATAGAAAGTGGTGGACGAATTCAGAAGCTATGAAAATCAGAGGGAGAACCTTGTTTTACTAGAGGAATCGCCACTCCTCAAGGCCCAAAACCACTCGAGGATAAAAAGTAATTTAACAAACCATAACGTTCTCACGAAAAACAAACTTTTATAAGAAATATTACAGTTGTTTTATTTTTTGACCCGCTTGATAGAGTCACCTTGTTTTGATTTTTGTTTTCCTACAACATATTCCGTATACAACCGGAAACAGCCGGTTTTAGCCTAAGTCACAAACTGTACCAATATCTGAATGCGAGAGACCCGTAAGAGAAGTAGGAAATGTCGCCATTTATAAGAAGACATGAGAGCCACTTGTAATAATAAAATTGGTGTGAAGTTGATGTCCATCATATATAGGTGATGTTAGATAAGATGAAAAAGAGGACTACTTGGGTAAATTATTGATCTTTTAAACCAACACATTTCAGGTGAAAACATTATTGCGTACTTACGTATCATGTCGAAATTAGTATAGATTCTAAAAATTACGAAAGAAGATGTGCTAGATGTATTTTTAACAACAACAACAACAACAACAACAACAACAACAACAACAACAAATAAACAAGTAACAACAACAACAACAATAAATAAACAAACAACAACAACAACAACAACAACAAATAAACAAGCAACAACAACAACAACAACAACAACAAATAAACAAGCAACAACAACAACAACAACAACAAAAACAATATCAAATAAACAAACAAAACAAAACAAAAAACACCCACAATTACATTAATGTCAGAACGTATTTAAAAATGGCGGAACTTTAATTGAAGTCAATCTAAGTCAAAGGAGATAAGTCAGTTCGTCATACAGAATTGCCCGCACAAATTTTTCACTTAAAACTCGATAATTCAGTAAATTCAATTTTTACTTGTAATTATTTTTCTACGGGATCATTTTTCACAATTTTGTGAATGTAGACAAATCTCGACATGACACGTAAGTACATAATACTGTTTTCGTCTGAAATGCGTTAGTTTAAAAGATAACCAACAGGGGTTAAATGTTTAGCCTGATTATTAGGACAAACTCTTCCTTTACATTTAAAATCAATTTTATTCATACATAGCTTCACCAACAAACAGTCAGGAACCAGGAAAGACTTATCTAGCTAGAAACACAATAGATACTTAGTCAACAGGTGCGCGTACATGCGCACACGTCACGACTTTAGCACAAATAATGTAACGTCAAGATTAGGGGTGAGAACGGAATACGATCGGCTCTTCAACCGGACATATAAAATTTTGAATAGTGAAAAAAAAAAAAAAACAAAAAACAAAAAAAAAAAAAAAAAATAAGCAGGAAAACAGTATGCAATTGTTTCTCTGTTCTGTAAATCTGGGAGAATTACGGCTCACAGCACCGGAGGTGTTTTCAAGGGGGACTTTTTTCATTGACCACCGTTTTGTTTCATACGCATGCGTGTCTTTTGCTGCCGTCATTAAGTGTTAACGAAATACTGATTCCTTTCCCTTGGAGTTTGGCCATTAATGTTCAGCAACTCTCGCCATTTCATGAGTCTTATCGCGTCCTTCTTTATAAAACACGCCACACATCTTGCGTCTTAATCTTCTAGTTTTTCCGTGCTGGCAGCAGAGAAAGCATACCGTTTGCTTTGGATCGCAGATGGCTTCTCAGACCAATCTGAGCATGGAATTTGCGTGGGCAGAGAAAGCAAGCAATGATTGGCAGGGGACGTTGTTGTTCAGCACGATTTTTTCTTGCCTGCCTCTTGATCTCCACCAGTCTTCTCCTTTCTGTCTCGTATCCTTTGGTACCATGTATGATGGATTGGCGCCACAGGCACCGATCCTGAGATGTTGTTTCCCAGATGTGAAGATAAAATCCGGTGTTGTTTTAGAGTGGACTTTAGTTGGTCCTTATATTGCTGTAGAGGCCGGCCGATAGATCTTTTTCCTGTGGCTAGCTACATACAGCGCTTGGAATTCCCAAATTGGTCACGCATTTTAGTAATAATCAGATTCAACGTTGCTTAACTTCGGTGATTTGACGGGAACCTGTGTGTTAACGTGATTAAGCCGTATATAACGCGTACATATAGCATTACTACTACAGTGTTCTGATTGGATACTGTATCAATCATTCCACACGGAAGTATAAATTTGCGTAAAACAAAATAGATCATAAACACAATTTTTACAGTATCCTTCCATGCACAATTAATTTTATTTACAAACGCTACAATTTTATCAAAAATGGTGAGTGGTGGGATACCTTTTTCCCACCAAAATAAAATCAGGGACAGATTGCTGAAGCCTTCTCAACCCTTTCTAGGAATATATGCCCCCATTCAGAAAAAGGAGAATGTATTATTGCCAGGATAATGACATAATGGCAACAGAACAGATACTATCCTACCCTTCTAAAAACAAGAAAAAGGTAATGCCTGGGAAGATGTTATCATGAGCACATCACACTACATTTACTCTCTCGCCACAAAAAGGAGGGGTTAATGCCTGGTGGGATGATGGCAACATGACAAAAGAACAGGTACCACACTTCACTCTGGATTGTGTATTGAAAAATAGTTAATTAGCATGACATGATATAGTAAACTGAATTGAGCAATTAATTGAGTAACAGTAAAGGACGGATCCTTGATTGGTATGAATGACCCCCTACTGAAGCTGTTACTGTAGCTCGCAGAGTGTAATTCTTATGAACGCGCTATTTGACAACTGTTCGGCGGAATAACACGTATTCTTGCGCCAGTGTCAAAAAAGTAATTCCTTCTTAGAAAATCGGTCAAACATAAAAATGAGGCGACCGATTTAATGCGGACAAGCGAAAGTATTGGTCACTCTTCGCTGGTTTGGCCGTTCAAATGTTTTGTATAATTTGGATTCTTCGAACTGCTGTTCTCATTCTGAGTGTTATTTTCTCAACGTTTCGGTCGATACAGCTAATTTAGGTATATCTTGTGGAACTTAAATCAATCGCTCTATCTGCTTCTGGTAAAATCGATTCTCTTTATCGCTCTAAACACTTTCTCACACCCGAGGCTATTCTCTATCTTTACAAATCTAATGTCAAACCATGTATGGAGTTGATTGTTGCCATATTTGGACTGGAGAATCTGTCTCATTTGAAGATTCTTGATAAATTGCAGAAACGTATCTGTAATTTGATTGGCCAAACACTTTCTTCTTTACTACAACCTTCTCTCACACCGACGTGATGTTGCTAGTCTCAATCTTTTCTACAAATACTATTATGGCATGTGTTACTCAGAAATGTCTGATCAATTCCCTGATTCCTTTGTTCCAGATCGTTTGACACATTGGTCTAGTGGTCTTCGTCAATCCGTTGTTTTAATGCCTCATTGTAATACAGTTTCCTGTTCCAGTAACTTCTTTCCAAGGACTACAACGTTGTAGAACTCTCTTCCCGCCCATTTATTCCTTCTACCAACAGCCGTGGTCTTTTCAAGACTAAGGTCAATAGGCATTGCCTGTCTTTGCAATAATCAACTTTCCTTCTTGCTAGCTCATACATCAAGTGGCTTCATGCCTTGTTTTGAGCGACTTTCATGAAAAAATCGGCCAAACATAAAAAAGAGGTAACCAATTTAATGTGGACAAGCGAAAGTATTGGTCATTATTTGTTGGTTTGTCCGTTCAAATGTTCTGTATAATTTGGACTACTGTTTTTTTTTTTTAAATTACATTTTCACTCCAAACAAGGCACATTGCCACTTTGGTATAGGGGGCTACTATCAGGGACAACAACTACTGGGGTACTATGTAGGGATTTGGGCAGGAAGATGTTGGTTCACGTTGCACTTGAACTTCTGCACGTCAGTACAGTTGGGGAAGCAGGGACATGGAATGGAATTCTAAAGACTAGCGGTTCTGGGGAAGAAACTACTGGAGTAGAAAGATCTTTTACATCTAGGGATCTCTACAGTGTGGAGGTGGGATTTAGCAGCCTGTCGGGTTTGTCGAGGGTGTTCACGTTGTGGGGACACAAGTGCTTGCAGTTCGTCAGAGCATTCACCATTAAAATACTTGTAGAACAGGCAGAGGGATGCAACATGACCGCGATGGGACAGAGGCTGAAGCTTAGATGCCAGTTCAGGGCCTATCAGATTTGCGACTCTCTTTTGAACCTTGTCAAGGAGCGGGAGACTAGTAGCAGATGCACCAGCCCAAATGTGACAGCAATACTCAATACATGGGCGAATGGTGGCCTTATAGAGGTATAAGATACTTTCGGGTGTTAGTAGTTTTCTAGCACGGTAGAGAGAGCTCACGATGCCTTCAATGTAATTGTTCCAGCTCATGTTTCCTGTGAACGTTAGGCCAAGGAGTTTGAAAGATGTACTCTGAGATAAAGAGTCGTTGGCCATTACTATAGGTGGTAGAGAAGGTTTCTTGTAATTATTGAATGAAACTAGTTTAGTCTTGGTGGCATTGAACGTGCCCATCCATTTTTGTCCCCATTCCACTACAGATTGTGTTATTGAGTGTTATTTTCACAGTCTTTCGGTTGATGTAACGTCCAACATCCGTAAGGATCTGTGGCGTAATGGACCGACTCAGTAAAATTTAGTTGTAAAGTTACACAGTTCTGAAGGTTCTTCAGTGTGGGCGACGCGACAAAATACAATTCCGACTTCTACTCAGTTATGGCACCCCCGTGGATTAAATTAAGGACTGTTTGAAATTCTGTGCTAATTCCTGAGATTGGCAGAAAATTTCCTGAGTTTGACAAAATACATCTGAAAGGAGATTAGAAGTTAAATCGGCAGAAACGTTGCGGAAATAACACTCAAGACGATAACAGTAGTCCGAATAATCCATATAAAACGATTTATCCATCCTCATCTAAAAAATTCAGCAATATAAAACAAAAATATTTTGGAAAAGAAGAAGAAGAAGGAGAAGAAGAAGAAGAAGAAGGAGAAGAAGAAGAAGAAGAAGAAGAACAACAACAACAACAACAAAAACAAAACAAACAAATAAGCAAACAAACAAAAACGGCAAAGGAAAACAGATTAAAAGTAAAATACACAACTGAGCAACGGTTTATTCTGTAGCTGGAATTCTTACAGTAGGGACCACGTGAAGGTTGCCAACATCCCTAAGTGAAAGTGTTGCTATGGAGGCGATGTGATTCGAACTTCGCACACTAAGATCGTTAGCTCACGCCATTAGCCACTTAACCACCGTCACATTTCCAGCTAATGTAACAGATGAAATGACCAGGCGAGATATTTTAATTTGATTGAAAAGAAAAAATTATAGAACCGGTAAGTTTTTATTTAGCTTTAGATTCTGTGTTTAGTGCTTTTGAAACTCAATATGCGAGAATTGCATTTAAATGAGATATTGATGAATTAAATATTTTGTTCACAAACTGAGCAGATTGGTTGAGTCTGGAATAAATTGTCAGCTGTCAAAATCAGCTGATTCCTTTCGGCAGAATTCAGCATCGATCGATTTTGAATAGATATGCACACGATCGAATTTGGGAGTCACATCTGAATATTCCTAAATCTTCATTTATTTTCCCCATAGAAAAAAAAACCCTTCAATTAACTTTTTCTTCTTATACTTCGGCCTTATACTGGCAACCCGTCATTTCTGGTTTAATCGCGAATCATCTCTTACCATATTACAGAACGAGGACCCTAAATAAACGTAAAGTATGAGTGACGCCTTAAAGATCATATGTGACACTAGACAGAAGCGGCAAAACCACGTGATTGGCGAGCAAATGTTTTCTCTCTCTCGAACACGACGAAAACATTAATTATAACAGCTATACACACCCGGGCACCTCAACTTCATCCATTTAACCTACTATTAAAACTTATTCTTTTAAAAAGTTTAGGATCACCGAGATGTGATCCGATCGTTTGCCGGGGAGAGTTACTTGGTTTGTCGTGGGGACGTTTCTAGAACGGCTGTTCCGTCTTTGCACAGTATCCCATCCCCGGGGCAATAAAACCAATGAAACGATAGACACAGGGGTCGTTATGGCGTCGGATATAATCGGTTGGCAGGTCTGGTCGTCTTTCCAGGCAGCATTTCTATCGTCGGCATTAACTGGCAGGGGCCGCTTCTCTGTTGATGAAAATTAAGCGTTGTATAATATATTGAACACTATCTAGAATAAGCAAACATCTTTTTATATTATAAAAATATAGATTTATTTTAACCATACAGGAGAGGTTTTTAATTCGACTCGACGCGCGCCGCTCAATGTTCAACTGTTTACTATTACAATTATAATTCAATTCCTTTTTTTTGTAAGAGAAAGAGAGTGAAAAGGAAGATATATATATATATATATATATATATATATATATATATATATATATATATAGTACTGTTTCACTGTATCACAGCTCATCAGTGCAGCCAGACCAACACCTTTCCCTAGCCAAGGGACTGAACCTACAACCATCGAGTTGATAGTCAGCAGTTCTAACCTCCGGGCCATGGGATTGGTGCTCGCAAATGATCTCATCAAATGTCCATTTAAATAGACACTCGCTTACCGCTTTTTTGCAGTGCTCGAACTACTGGTTTATTCACAAACAAACAGCGAGTTTATATATATATATATATATATATATATATATATATAGAGAGAGAGAGAGAGAGAGAGAGAGAGGGAGAGAGAGAGGGAGAGAGATACATACATAAGAGGCTCGGTGACGAGTTTTATAAACAACTGTCAATCTGATTGCATGCATACGCCACCTGTCAAACTGTGGAGTTAACAGGCCCGACATTTTGAAATATCTGCCTCTGTCTGTATCTGCTCAAGAGTACAGAACAAGCCTGGCACAAGATTAGTTTATGCAGAAGCTCCCATCTCCCCTTAAAGTTGGCTTCCTCATTGTGTCATAGAGACAAATAAAAATAACTTTAAAAACGCTAGAGGAAAGCTTCTAGTGCCCATAACTGGTTGGTAACGTTCAATGCTACAAGACTAAGCTTATTTCCTTGAATAATTACAAGAAACATTATCAACCAGTGATTGCCATGGCTAATGATACACTGCTTGAAAGTGGTTCCCTCAAGCTCCTAGTGTTAACATTCTCAGACATCATGAATTGGAACAAATGCATTCTGGTAATTTCAAGGCTGCTGTGAGGAGGTGGGCTCTATCGTTCTAAAGGGCCACTCACACCTGAAAGTATCTCAGTTATCTTGAGTATCTCAACAAGGCCATGGTTCGTCCATGTACTGAATATTGTTGCCACGTCTGGGCTGGTGCATCTGCCACTAGTCTCTCACTCCTAGACAGACTACCAAAAAGAGTCGCCAACCTAATATGTCCTGCACTATCAACTAAACTCCAACCTCTGTCCCATCACCGAAACATGGCATCCTTGTGCCTGTTTTACAAGTATTTCAATGGCAAGTGCTCTGATGAACTCCGACGAACTCCGATGAACATTAGTAACCCCTCGACGACAATACCCTCGGCACACCCGATAAGCAGCAAAATTCCACCCCTACACTGTAGAGATCCCAAGATACTGTGAAGCTTTCTATTCGAACAGTTTTTCCCTCGGACTGCTGCACTTTGGAATTCTCTCCCGGGCCCTTGTTTCCCTTGCTGTATTGGCATGATGAATTCAAGTGTAATGTAAACAGACATCTCGCTGCCCAACTCCCCAAATAGTATCCATGCAAATCTTGTCCTAAATCGTAGCCACTCACGTGCCTTGTTTGGGGCGAAATAACAGTAAAAATATTCGAATTAAACATCACATTTTATTCGCTTGTTATTAAATTACTAATTTTTATAAATATATTAGCCTGGGTGCCGGCGTTGGCCGGCGTTGCCCGGCGTTGCCCGGCGTTGCCCGGCGTTGCCCGGCGTTGCCTTATAACACAGAATGATAATGATATTTATGTATATTATGTCACGACAACATTTTAAACTTTAGAGACAATTTTATAAAATCAACAGTAGATTCTCTACAGTGCAATGTAGACTACAATGTATTGTGGACTAAGTCAGTGCGGGTAGGCATCTGAAGTATCATCCCGATACACTGCAGAGGGGTTTGTAACAAGAGTATTCGTTGATGTAGTTTTCTTTTAAAGTATAATTGTATATATATATATATATATATATATATATATATATATATATATATATATATATATATATATATATATATATATAATTATCCACTTACAAGTGTTTCTATAATCGGAATGGCTGAATCTAGTGAGATTCGAAAACGAAGACTGAGGATACAACTCTCCCAGTGAATTATACACCCCAGATACCAACCAGGAAATTTCTACAACTCTGCGCGGTACATACAGTGCTTAGCTTTCCCATATATATATATATATATATATATATATATATATATATATATATATATATATATATATATATATATATATATATATAGTGGAGGTGGTAATTAATAAAAACTGAAGAAAGTTCTCAATACTGTTGTAGAGCAAATATGCGTTTTATTTTTTATTACCGTATCTTTCTGTTAAGTTACATTATTGTAACTACAGACTGCAAAAAAAAAACAAAAAAAAAAAAAACGGCCGTGTGGCCAAAACAATAATGTACCTATTTACTATGCCTCCCCACGGGACAGAGTTAGACACCAGGGTCGTTTTTAACGTGGAGAAAAGGTCAAAACAATAATGTAACTTAACAGAAAGATACGGTAATAAAAAATAAAACGCATATATATATATATATATATATATATATATATATATATATATATATATATATATATCACTCATATATATATATATATATATATATATATATATATATATATATATATATATATATATATATATATATATCTCACTCCTATATATATATATATAATCGCTTCGTCAGGCCAAGGACATCTAGAGAGATGTCCTTGGCCTGACGAAGCGATTCCCGTACTGGGTTTTCGCTGAAACATGTATGCTTATGTGCAGCCATTTGTTTGTAAACTAAATTCACTTATTTTGGCTCTGTCTAAACATTGATCACTCTTTTGGTGGACACACTTATATATTTTGTTTTGAACAAACAAATAATTACCACCAATACAATATATATATATATATATATATATATATATATATATATATATATATATATATATATATATATATATATATATACATATATATATATATATATATATATATATATATGCATATATATGTATATATATATGTATATATATATATATATATATATATATATATATATATATATATATATATATATATATATATATACTGCTGATCCAAAATTTAAGACCACTTAAAAATCTTTAAAAAGAAACCTTTTTTAAGGATAGATTTTAAATTCTTTCGACTTAAGGTTACTAATACTACAATCTAAAACGTTATGGAAACAAAAAGGTCCATTTCAAAGATGTTATTTAAAAATTTGTATTTTTATTAAATTAGTCTTTTTACACATGATCAAAATTATAAGACCAAGGGTATAGATTGTTAGATTTATGGTAATTCTAATGTTTTTAGTTCTGTTAGAGATTAGCAATCACTGTGTAAGGGTGTTAACATTCCTAAAGCAAGAAAACTAACCGAAGTTGAGTGCTCTCCAATTCTAGGATACCATGAGCAAGGTTTGTAACAGCGAGCGATAGCAGCTAAGGTAAATCGCAGTAAAACTGTAATTTGCAACTTTCTAAAGAACACTGAGAATTATGGAAAAGCAAAATCCTTTGGTAGCCCCCCCCCCCAATTTCTACTGCATTGAGTAGGAGAATCAGACGGGGTGTTATGAATGACAGAGGACTTTCTTCTAGTCAAATTATGGCGGTTACAGATGCTGATTGCAGTCCAATAACCATCAGACGACACTTACAACAAAAAGGCATGGTAAATAAAACGCGTAAACAAATTCCTCGATTGCTTCCATGTCACAAAGTGGACCGCTTAAGATTTGGTCCTGAATACCAAACCTGAAACGTTGAGAAGTGGAAGAAAGTCCTGTTTTCTGATGAGAAAATAATTCAATTTAGATGATCCTGATGGCTTCCAGCGATATTGGCATGACAAAAGCATGCCCCTTGAAATTTTTTCCACACGTCATAGTGATAGAGGGTCCGTAATGGTATGAGGTGCCTTTTCTGGTGTAGGGTCGTCAGACAGGAGCTGGTTATGTTAGCATGCTACAAAAAGCATCTTTAATGATGGAGGATCATCGTCTGTGTGGGGATGGATGGTTATTCAAACAGGATATGCTGCAATCCACTCTGCAAGACGGACCTTGAGCTTTCTACAAGAAAATGGAGTTCATCTCTTGGGACATCCTGCATGCTAACCGACTTGAACCCAATTGAAAATATTTGGGGATGGATAACAAGAGAGGTTTATCGAAACAATATTCAACAAAAAATTAACTTCGTGAAGCCATCTTCAGAAACTGGAGCAGGATCTCCCGCACCTTAATGAAAACCCTTATTTCTAGCATGCCCGAGATAATTTTTGAAGTCATCAAAGGCAGAGGAGGTAGAACTCATTATTAAGTTTGATTGTTGAATGTTTTCATACACTTTTCATACACTTTTTGTACAATTTAATAGAATTTTTGTCTCTGGTCTTATAATTTGGATCATGTGTAAAATAAAACTAATTTAATAAAAATGTAAATTTTAAAAATAAATCTTTGGAATGTAGCTTTTTGTTTCCATAACATTTTAGATTGTAGCATTGGTAACCTTAAGTCGGAAGAGTTTAAAATCTATCCTTAAAAAAAAAAAGTATTTTTTAAAAAGATTTTTTAAGTGGTCTTAAATTTTTGATAAGCAGTGTATAATCGTATGCGTACTTTTATTGATAGTACACATATGAAACTCTAGTTCCATTCAAAGTAATCTCCCCTGGCTGCAATGCACTTGTTGCGCCGTTTCAACAACTTCTAAAAGGTCCCATGGAAGTCCTCTTGTGTAAGACACACGAAGGTCCATATCCATGTAATTATTTATTTGGCCACTCAACACTGGTGTTCTGACTTCCTTACTCCTTTCATACATCATCATCCTTGCCTTTCTAGAATCTCTTATGCCACTCTAAACCTGATGGCTGATTCATGCAAGACTGCCCCAAAACAGTCCGAAGAATCTCATACGTTTCTGTGGCATTTTTTCCAAGTTTAAAACACAGTTTTATTGCATATCGTTCTTCTAAAGCGTCCTCACGTCCAAATTGCATTGTTTAAATTCACCAGCTGTCACTATCAGGCTTCAGTAGGGTGTATTCCGATTCCTGTTGTAGCCGTTCATTTGAAATAGAAATCATAAAATTGGTCAGTCATCTCATAAGATGTATAGCAATAACATACTGAATTTTCAAGACTCTATGACAATTTTAAATATATATATATTGAGAGAGAGAGAGAGGGAGGGAGAGAGAGAGGGAGAGAGAGGGGGGAGAGTGAGAGTGAGAGTGATAGAGAGGGGAGAGGGAGAGTGAGTGTGTGTGTGTGTGAGAGAGAGAGAGAGAGAGAGAGAGAGAGAGAGAGAGAGAGAGAGAGAGAGAGAGAGAGCGAGTGAGTGTCTGGAAACCTGAAAGCGACCACTTGCCAATCTATGGACATAAACTCTGATTGATCAGGAAGTCCATCATCTGATATGACCATTTTGTAAAAACCCCAAGTGAGTTATAACTTTGTAGCTGAAGAAACATCACTTTTTAAAAATGTTTTAGTGGTTTTATTTTTCAATCTATACTCTTGTTTAAACATTAATAACTTTTCCAAATGAAGAAATAAAGTTCTGGGTTGTCAAACCCCAAACCAGATATATTTCCTATTTTTTCGGTTGTCCCTCTTCTTTCAGTAAAATATTTTTACCACAGCAGACAGTATTGCAGATATGTAAGCCACTAAACAAGCGGCATTACGCATGCTTACAGTCGAGACGAAAAACGCAATAAGTTTATGTACGAAGTTTATATAAAGTATTTAGTTCTCTCCCAATGCAAGAACGCCAGAGTAAAAAAAGTGGGATTGAGAAGTCAGCGACACAGAGAAGGGGCGTTCTGACCTGCAAAAAAGTGCCTGGGCAGCCCCGTCGGCATTGCCCGATGAGGGCGCTTCAAACGATTAGAAAACGATTAACAAACGATTAGCAAAAAAAAAAAAAAAAAAAAACTAACCCGTTCTCAAATAGAGAAGACAAAGCCTGGGAGGGTGGACCTAGAATTGCACAGAACTTAACTTCCACCACAAAAATCAACAAGGACCGGATCATTACAGGAATGGTCTAATCTCAGCGGGCGCTAATTTCACCAGCCAATATATGTGTATGCGTGTTTCCTATGAAATGTGATTATTTTCCCTAGATAGTAGATAAGGGAAAGCGCGGTGAGTGTTTAATACGATTGTTGCTTGCTTTGAGGCCTCTTCTCCCGATTGGGTATGCATATTCACTTTTATAGAAAGTGCGTGGGGTCTCAGAACTTGTTGATGTTCAGCGCGAACATATTTATTAATCTGATGCCGTAGTTGTAAGCATATTAAATGACTTATTATTTTTTCTAATATCGTCTTTTTCCCTATTTAAAACGTCTGCTAGTAAACAATGTAATTTAATTTGAGGCGTGTCTTATATTGCGAGGCGTGTCTTATACTGAGAGGCGTGTCTTATATTGCGAGGCGTGTCTTATTTGAGTGTTTTCATGTTATCGGTTCATTAATATAGGAATTAAAGATATTCTAATCTTCGTGAACATTTCACCTTCATCAATCAAGGATGAAATTAGCGCCGATATAAATTCTGTTCATTTTCAGCTTACATCGATGCTCATTTCATCCTTGACTGATGATAGTGAAAGGTTCATTGACCGCAAACGAAGTAAAAAAGAACACTTGTTACAAAGTGTACACATTTTATTTTGGACTCATAAATGAACATTTATTTAAACTTATTTTATGAGTTACATCCTATTTCAGTCACGTAAATTATTTAGAGTAAAATGAATTTCGATATTTACTCGTTATAATCTTACAGATAGATAAATAGAAAAAAAAAACAAAACAAAAAAACAAGTGTAGATATCATAGCTAAATATATTCATGGATTGCTACCCCCAAAATATTTATACATGTTTCTAATTGTCTAACAAACGGTAAACAAGATTGAGTGGCAAACTGGAACGTTATGATTTTCTGTATTTTATTGTATGTTTGTCACAGGCCGATATATATATATATATATATATATATATATATATATATATATATATATATATATATATATATATATACATTTATTATTTTTAAAAACAACAGTCAAGCTACGCTGAAGAGGAGTAGGGCTCCGAAACACGCGTGTCCGTAGATTACTGTTTTTAAAAATAATAAATAAATAAATAAATAAATATTACGTCCAAATAAAATTGGGCGACTTTTTAAGAAAAAACACTGGTTCTCCGAGGCGGAGACATAAACATTACTTTCGTTTAAAAAATCAAAACAAAAACCACTGATGATCCCTTAAATTAATATTAATACTATAGTGAATTCAAGAGAGCAAGTTTATACAGCGATTGCAGGTGATTGAATGACTTATTTAACGGGACGGAATAGTTTTCCAACGAATGATAAAGAATATAAAAATTAGATAAGTTGTTTTTTTTTTACATAGTTATAAGGTAAAAAGACTTCCAAGACTATGCACACACACACACACACACACACACACACACACACACACACACACACACACACACACACACACACACACACACACACACACACACACACACACACACACACACGTTCTTTTTATTTTGTTTTCTTTAGCGTCCAAAATATTATTAAAAAAAAGTTTATCACTTAAAATTGAAGGTTGTTAAAAAAAAAGCAAAACAAAAACAAAAACGAGATTTGCATGAGATCTCGTAATGTATGTGTACGTTTCTACTTTAGGTTATAACAGATGAGTATCGGCTGAAGAGGGATTGATATAGGGACCTAAAACGGCTCTCTATTATCATGTTTTATAACTGACGGTACTGACGACATATTTCATCTAAACTTTCTGAATATATATATATATATATATATATATATATATATATATATATATATATATATATATATATGGACAGAATGAATGCTTACCGAATACTGGATAGAACTTGACTGCTTAATATACATTGGAGAGAACTTGAATATGTACATTGAGTGTTTAAGATCACTCTGTACAGAGATTTCCCAGGAAAACCTGGCATGAGGACGCTTTCCCTACAAGTAAACCCTGGCTTAATTTTTAAAATAACATAGTCTTTGCAGCCTAAATAAACCTTATTATAGCTACCATATAATGGCTTATGCAAGGAATGGTGCACCTTCTCTAAGTAATGTTGCTTATTGTAACAGTGCTAAACAGGATACTCCACCAGACTAGAATAATTATTGTCCTGTAAAATAAACAAAGTAAAAGAAAACAGAATAAAGATAAACATAATTAAGTGAGGGAAGGAAAATTAGTGTCATGTGTTACGTACAAGAGAATCTAATTAAATGTCTCATATGGAGATGAAATCTTAGCCCCCAGTTAACGTGTTTTTTTTTTTTTTTTTAGATTAAAAAGATCTGGTTTTCAGTGACATGTGTAAGTGTGATGTAACCGGGTTGAACAAATAGCAGTTTCTCGTCAGCTAAAAAAAGATCTCGCAACAACAAAAATTGTTTGTTAGAAAAATATAAGACGCTCGTTTATTTCTCGTTTTGTGTTGCGCGCTTTAGTCGGTAGACAGAAGGGGCAGCAGGAGTTGGGCGGATTTCAGCGACACAGCGCAGCGACATAATTCGTGGCTCAGCGTCGCTTTTTGACTTTCGTTTCACTTGTTTATATCGACCTTTTCTCTTTCCGGTGTAAAACCCCGGCAGCTATGAGGTGAACTACTTGACCTATTCACCTCCGGCGACGTCAGTTCTGACAGATCTGCACTCATCAGTCGGTTACTTAATACTGCCGACCGCCTACGTGTGTGCACATAGTCTCAATACTCGACATCACCTTTCACGCATTAAAAAAAAAATCTAGTCTTCTGCAGCGCATCTTTTCGAACTTAGAGGCAAATCGGAATATTGTTTTCATCCTGGATATTATCATCATAACCATTCAGCCGATGCAGCATTCGATTTGCCCTAAATGCGTCGTGTCAAACTTGAGGATTTTTTTTATGTCGAACTCGGGAATCTATACGGAACACTTTATTTAGTACCACTTGGAATTCCCTCTTTGCTCCTTGGTTCCTCGGCAGTGAAAACATGCAAAAATTTAAATGTAATATGAACAAACATCTTCCTGCCCAGCTATCCACGAAATCTACCACTCCCTCCCCACCAAATATGACTCTTATCACACACACACACACACACACACACACACACACACACACACACACACACACACACACACACACACACACACACACACACACATATATTAGGTTCAATATAATAATCAATAGGGAATTTTCTCCATAATAATAAATACATCATCTGCATGAATTAAAATATCATATTTAAGCGTATCTTATGACCGGGCAATGCCAGACAGCCTGCTAGTAGGAAATAAACTTGTCGAGTGCAACGAGGTGTAAAACTCATCAGTTATTTGAATTATTTGGATTATCCGGTATACTGTTTTTATATCGGATGTTATTTTAACAACGTTTCGCCTGATGTAACTGCCAACCCGTTTCATGTGCGTCTTGTCACACTTAGAGATCTGTTCGAAATTTCGAACGGATTCATTTATTTAATCCACGGAAATAGTTTTTGATCGGACAGAAATCTTGAGTAATTTGTAATTGCATTATTAGTATCGACCGTATTAGGGATCGAACCATCATCTTCTGGAAAACTGTCGCTTAGAACTAATTATGGTGTGCAAAGTTCGAATTCTGTCGATTCGATAAAATCGTTTTGGTATCTTATCGTCGGTCTTTTAAGCAAAGATGCCAACAAGAGAATCATGTTGATGTATATGAATTTACCATTAAAAAAAAATCATTCCTGATCTAAGAAAAAAGTATAAGTTCATAGAGACATTAAGAAATATTAGAGATTCATTAATGCGGATAAGACAACGTTTATGACTTTCAATGTGAAAAAGAGAGATCAAGGCTCTGGTTGGATCAACGCTGAAAGAAGTCGCTGAGTTTACGTATCTGGGCAGCAACATAACTTCCACAGAGAGAGATATCGAAATTCGCATCTCAAAAGCATGGGCTGCATTGGATGGGCTGTGTTCGGTATGGACTTCAGGACTAACTAACAAACTGTTCTTCAGGGCAGTGGTAGAGTTTGTCCTTGTTTACGGTGTTACAACCTGGACACTCATCAAAAGATGGGAATGAAAACTAGACGGCACATACACCCGTATGCTACGAACAGTATTAGATATATCTTGGTAAAATCATCCCACGAAGCAGCAACTTTATGGCAACCTACCTGCCATATCTAATACTATCAGAGAAAGATGCCTACGATTTGCTGGTCATTGACTGAGGAGCAAGCATGAATTGGTGAGTGATGTATTGCTATGGACTCCACGACACGGACGCGCAAGCAGAGGACGAGCTAGATCCACGTGCATCCAACAAATAGCACATGACGCCAACTGTGAACCTGAAGATCTGAGGCAGCTGATGGAAGACAGGAAACTCCGGAGAGGAAGAGTCACATTGGCCCGGGCAAGGAACCGTCATGATGATGATGATGATGATGATGATATTCATCCAATGTAGAACGGAGAAGCGCGAGAGAAATACATAGCTAGTTAGTGAGAAATAACCAGATAGGGCCTAGTGCGTTAGAAAAGGACCGCAAAGAAATGACAAACACTTAACTGGTTTTTCTTTCGAAGATATCAGGGCGTTGGTTTGCCAAATTAGTGGGCCTAATATGGCGGACCTAGCCTGGTTTCCGCAATTGTAGATTGAACGGGTGAGTGGGATCATGACCGACAAACGGAAATTCGATAATTCAAAATGAAAGTTCTTCTGGCTGAGTTGGTTGTTTCCGCAATTGTTGACAATATTGTAAATAACATTTAAATTCAACAGATAGAATCCAATACATTTAAGTCCATATTTTCCAACAAGAAGAGAAATTATATTCTTAAGGATAAAACGCGCGAGAAATAACTGAATAAAACATGTACAAATACGAACAACAAAATGTTTTTTTTAATTACATTTTCACCCCAAACAAGACACAGTGCCACTTTGATGTAGGGGGCTACTATCAAGGACATAAATTGCAGGGATACTATATAGGGAGTTGAGCAGCAAAATGTCTGTTAACATTACACTTGAACTTCTGCATGTCAGTACAGTTAGAAAAGCAGGAACCCGGAAGAGAGTTCCAAAGCCTAGCAGTTCTGGGGAAGAAACTATTAGAGTAGAAGGCGTTTTTAAATCTAGCGATCTGTACTGTGTAGAGGAGGAATTTAACTGCTTGTCGGGTTTGTCGGGGGTATTTACGTCGGAGGGGTACAAGAGATTGTAGTTTATCGGAGCATTCACCATTAAAATACTCGTAGAACAGGCAGAGAGATACAACATTTCGTCGGTGGGACAGAGGTTGAAGCTACTGTCGATTTCCTCTGACACCCTGCTGTAATACCAAATTGGCGGTTTAAATCTTTCCTACTTTATTAACTTTCAAAGACTGAAGAGCAGTGGTAAGAATTGTTAATTAGGAGGAAGGGAAGGAGGAGAAAGAAGAAAGAAGGAGGAGGAAATGTAAGTCATACTTTACAGTACAATTTCTGACAAGTTCCAAGAAAGGTTAATACCTTGTTCAGTTACTTATTAATTAAAACAAAACATTTCGACCGTCTTCAGGTGAAGTCGTAAATAATTCGCAATTCTTGTATGCATCTTATGGAAACCATTTCAACTAAAAAAAATCGTGTTTACCAACAAAGCCACGGTATAAAATCGTTTAGTTTTTTTTTTAATTATTTGTCTACATTTGCTGTTAGCATTTTAAAAGTAGCCTGAGAAGAATCCATTATGTCTCGTCCAAAACAGGAGAATACGCGATCGGCTTAATGGACGGGCATCTTTAGCCTATTTACACGGATGTATGGTAAGCTCTTATTGAGTTAAGCTATTTCAGTGAGGTGTGGGTCGAACCAAGTAATGGGTTGGATAAAGTTAAGCATGCGTGGGTGGAGGGTTTAGAACGAGTTAAATCGATCGGATCGAGCACTACGCAGAGTAGAATAGAAAAAATGAGCGACTCTTATGAGATATGAAAATAAATAATTCGTATTATATGAATTCTTCGGACTACTATTTTCATCTTTCGGTCGATGTATCCTCCAAACTTTTTCAGGTATATCTGTTAGGTAAATGCCGGCCAACGTCGGGTAGAAGGCACCTCTCTCTCTCTCTCTCTCTCTCTCTCTCTCTCTCTATCTATCTATCTATCTATCTAGCGGAGTAAATACCAGAGATTGGATCATTGGAAACAATAAGTTGAGCGATCATGCAGGTGCAGAAAGGGCCAAAAGATCATGTTGTGATATGTATCAAACTTAGTGGACCGGTCAGTTTGCACCGGAAGTATCCGAATGTTGACCGGACGCGACGTGTCAGGGGTTCCGGTTTGAATAAGCCGAGTTAAGTGAGTTGGATTTGAGACGCGGAACAAGCAAGATGGGTTATGAGGGTCTCCCCGTGAGGGAGGTGAATAGAGAAACCATAAGCCAAGATTCACTCCAGTTCAGCTGTGACGAGATACCTGAGGAGTGAATAAAATATGTACAAAAAAAATAATATTCGTCTTGGGTCCCCGTCTTGAAACGTTTCCTTGAAGCAGATTCCAGCTCTCCCAAGGACGGTTGGCGACTCCCCAGAAGCGACTAGCAGCAGAAACAGGTATGTCGTCATATGTCGTGACACGCACACACCAACACCGCTAGATGAGTCATGTGCCGTTAAATAACTAGACATTAAGGGATCCGAAGACAATAGTCCGTTAAAACGCAGTTGAATAATAATAATAATAATAATAAAAATAATAATGATAATAATAATAATAATAATAATAATAATAATAATAATAATAATAACAATAATAAAAATAATAATAGATAACATACACATTTTACAACATATCTTATCGAACTCAGGAATCTTTCTATCGGACTCGGGAATCTGCACAGAATTTCGAACGGAAACCTTTATTTACTCAACGGGAGAAGCATGTTCTCGTTTCGAAGTAATTCGCAATTGTATTTTTGAGCGCAGCCTGCACTGAACACTGAACCATCAACCTCCAGAAGAGTGTCACCTACAACTGAATTTTATGTTATGCACTACATCACGGGTCCCCGCGAATTACTTACGACTTTTAGCCAGTCATTTCGTACGGAACCAGACCATGCTACGCCTGTGGATATGAATACAGATTCCCGAGTTCGACAGAAAGATCCCTGAGTTTTACAAGATGCATATCTTCAACTGCTACATGAAATTCATTGTTCATTTAAAGAAAAAAAATCTACAAACAAAAAATATCGCCTTATTAGGAAAAATATTTTCAATATCTTTCAGAGCAACATCTTTTCAGCTACAAACAAGAAACAGACCTTTTCAGGACAAAATTTTATGAATTGTTACAGGGTTGTCCAATACTTCTTAACAAACAATAAATAGCGCTCTGTAGTGATCCGTGTAGGGATGCTCATTCGGAGTATATAGTTTAATAGGAATAAAATAAAAAGTGTTGGATATTAATGACCGAAAACTGGTGGTCAAGTCAGTCACAGGAGGGTCATTTCAAAAGTAGTGTCTCCTATTTTTATTCCGTCAGAATAAATAAGATCGCATTAAAATTGAAATACTGTCATGACTGAACTCATGCATTTATGATCTGACAATTTCATCACCCTGTTGCAGATATTGACGGTGTGAGACTGTAAGAAAGCAACACATATCATAGACGTGCATAGAAATGCATTGCGAATGGTGGTAACTATGTAGAAAAATAAATCCTAAAGACAAAAGGTCGCCCGTTTAAATGGTATCACTCCCGTCTTCGTAGCTCCTCAACTTTTTTTCGTAAAAAATAGGAGGCTTTATTTTGGAATAACCATCGTATATATAATTGTTGACTAGGTTAGCATGTTGAATGACATCGTCCTCTCGAGTGTTAAGTTCCTACTTGTAAGACACCGATTTGGGTTATTGGTTGAATGACTACACCCTTTGTTTGAGAAGTAGATACATTCCATAGTCGGATTTCATCGCGGTTTGCTTGAGCTGTGTTAGTTAATAGACATTTTTTATGCGGTGTGGTTACTCAAGTGGTAGAGTACTCGCCTCGCATACAAGCGATACAGGTTTCGAATTCCGAATTTGGATGTGTTCAACTGGTAAGCCCAAATGTGTGTGAAACTCGAGTCTTGGACTTCCAGTTTTGTGTTGCTTGACTGTGGAAATAATTATATCGTCTTTCACATTCTGAAAATTATAACACAAAATATCTTTGTGTTTGTGCGTGATATTTGTGTGTTTTTATTGAAAAAAAAATGCGTTCTCATGTAAAACTAACCGAAAAGGAAATGGAAGTTTTCACAAATCTCTAAGTGCCCACTTAAATTAGCTAATAGGTATAAAATTCTTTGAGGACGACAAGGGAAGCGTTCCCTAATCTATAAGTTCCCTTACGATATAAGCAGACTAAGAGGAACCTCCAGTAAAATTATGAATATATCCTATTTTGATGAAATTTATATCATATATACAGTAGCGTCCAAAACTAAGGGGCAAAAATTTTAAAACCTAATATTTGTTAGAAATAACAACTGTGAAAAGCTGAAATTTTGACGACTGGTAGTCTTTATCACCCATAATAACATACAAAAATGTTAATTATTCGAATCATTTGCAAAGGATAGAAAAAGAATTATAACAATTATTTATTTATTTTCAAAATAGGAACATCCAAAAGGAAGGGACGAAATTGAGAAAAACAATGTAAACAGCAAAAAAACATAAAAAACAAAGCAAAACAAAACAAAAAAAACAATAAAAAGACATGTACAATCAATATTTAGTAAATGAACCCTTGCTTCTCAATGACAGCTGCACATCTTCGACTACAAGAACGAATCAGTTCTTGACAATCCTCAATACTAATTTTAAACACTCTTCTTGAAGCTTCAACCACAAATCCCCCGTGTTAGTGGGATCTCTTTCCATAACTTTAACTCCTAAGGTCTTCTAAAGATTTTCTATTGGATTTAAGTCCGGACTTTGCGGTGGCTAATCCATAATTTCGAAATCCTGCTCGCTAAGGTAACTCATTACCGCCTTTGCCTTGTGACATGGAGAATTATCTTGCATAAAGATAGCCCTATCGAAACCTGAATTCTGTATGATTGGCACAACATGATCTTGAACAATGTTTTTATAGATATGCACGTTTACACGAGTTTGTAACCGGACGAGAGTCGTTGTACCTTGGCTAGAAAACATTCATAATACCATGACGCTTTCGCCCCTAAATTTGACAGTTTTCTTAGTACACTTTGCACTTAATCTTTCACCAATACGTCTCTTTACATTGTTTTTTTTCCCATCATTTCCAAATAAGTTAAACATCACTGAAAAATACTTTTGCAAAATTTTCATATGTCCAAATTACATACCTGTTTGCAAATTCTAATCTCTTATTATTCTTCAAACCAACAAGTGGTTTCTTCCCTGGAGTTCGATTAAACGGCTCTATTTCTTGCAGTCGTCTAAAACAGTCTGTCTTGACACATTAACACAGGAAGTACTCTTTTAATAACCCTTTTAATTTCTGTGAAAGACTTAAAACGGTCCTTTAATGACATACGCTGCATTATTCGATCTTCTCTTGCCGAAGTTTTGCGGGGCCTGCCGGTTTTAAAAGCACTAACTGTTTTGCCAATATCATTGTAGAGTTTAACAACCCTCTTAACACTCTTGGAACATTTCACTTTCTCTAATGATGTGCTTTTCTTTGTGTAGCTTCACAATAGCTTGTCTCACAGAGTAATCAAGTTTGTGGCGTTTCGCCATGGTGCCAGCTGATGCAACATTTACAAATGACTAAGTAAGACGGGAATAACCGGAAGCGATCGATCGTCAAACGTTTAACCGATACGAGAAAATTATGATAGTAAACAGAAAAAAAACATGGAAATACTAAATAAAATCACAAAAAAATGGATCTCATCTCACCCGAACCTGCGCGATTAAAATTATTTTTTTTTATTTCTTATAATTAAAAAAAAAGATAACCTTCATAGATTCGTATTAGCTAAAAGCAAACAGCGCATTCGTAAAAAATTGAGGAACGCTCGGTCGACCTTTCCCGGTTATTTCCGTCAACGGCCGACCAAGCCCGAACAACTTCGTAAAAATCGCTGGCTGGAAAATGCGAAAGTACCATATTCTCTGAGGAAGACAACGGAAGTGGTCGCGAATCTGTACGTTACCTTCAATATGCTGAATATTTATGTGCCAGTATGTCCACATGACGCATGGGGACATAATCCCCTAAAAACTTCAAACTATAAGATGATATATTAGGGAGCGAAACGGAAGGGGGGGGAGGGACCAGTAAAAGGAACAGTGGGAAAGTACACGTGAAAAAGGTGCGTGTAAAAGGTTTATCGAATAATAAATAGATGATTGGGGAGATTGCTATCTTCGATTATTTGTTTTTGTCCATTCGCTCTTTCACCATCCCGGGTCTTCTGCATTGTTATCAGCATTCATAAATGCTCACATACTTGTTTCCCAGCAATGCTTCAAGCAAGCTATCATTCCCTTACTTACTTACTTACTTACTTACTTAGTTATTTACTTACTTACTTACTTATTTACTTACTTACTTAGTTATTTACTTATTTACTTATTTATTTACTTACTTATTTACTTACTTATTTACTTAGTTATTTACTTACTTACTTATTTACTTCTTTACTTACTTATTTACTTACTTATTTACTTCTTTACTTACTTATTTACTTACTTACTTGCTTACTTATTTACTTACTTATTTACTTACTTACTTATTTACTTACTTACTTACTTATTTACTTACTTACTTATTTACTTACTTACTTGCTTACTTATTTACTTACTTATTTACTTACTTATTTACTTACTTACTTACTAACTTACTTACTTGCTTACTTATTTACTTACTTATTTACTTACTTACGCACTTGCTTACTTACTTACTTGCTTACTTATTTACTTACTTACTTATTTACTTACTTACTTACTTATTGTTGTGGTGGCAACCACTTATTTGCATATGCGAATAACATAACACTATAAATGGCAAGCCTAGGTTGGCCTTGGTGTGTCTTACTCAAATGCCACCGGAAGTGACGCCGAAGAGCGTACATGTCCTCCCACCAAGACTCCCTGACTCGACACCGTCATTTGTACATATTGTAAATATACCTTTTCTTTAATACACTTATTATTGCGTTATCTTGTTGTTTGCGTCTTCATTGTATTTCCTTACTAATTATTGTTCAACCTTGCAACCACAACAGTTGGCGACGAGATATGAAGCGTCAAATATAACAGTTTGACGAAGAACTATATAAAAAAAAGTACAACGCAAAGGTTGACCATTTTTTTTAAGGAATGCAAAGTGTTGACGAGCAAACGGATTTTACGCTAAAGAGAAGTTTCAACTCAAGTGGAAAAAAGTGGCAAAAGCGACAATTTACGCCGTTTTCTGGGAATCCGACTTGCAAACGAATGTAAAAGTGAATTTTTGTTTTGTCGCTACACGACAAATCTTACTAAAGGACCAACTTGCAAACGAAAAGCGAACTTTGTTCTGTCGCAAAAACGACAGGTCAGACCCGTATTACGAAAAGCAAGGAAGTAACCTACGAAAAAAGTTCACCAGTGGATTCTAATTACTGTTCTCCGTAAACAAAACAACAACTAAAGGACTTTTTAATTAATGTTTTGGTTGACGTCGGTACTAAAAGGAAATACCACAGCTAAAACTAAAATTCAAGTAAAGGATTTTTTTCTTGAAGTTGTCACTGAATAACGGATAATACAGTAAAACGTCACGGAAAAAAAGGTAATCTCAATTTAAGAGGTATTTTAATTACTAAAATACTAGAAAAAAAAACTCAAAGAACTAAATATACTGCATACATTTATTCAATTGTGACTCGATTAAAAAAAACAAACTTTTATTTGGTGGAAAGTGTTACTTATTAGTAAGTGCCTAAAAACGGAAAGTCAATTCCATTTCGTGATTCCAGATAAACCTGTTTTATTTTTTTTTGCAGCGTGACTCGCAAAAAGAATATATTATTGCAAGCAGCGATATTATTATTGAAAACAGGAGCTTACAGCAATTTGCTTTTTTGTTGTAACCCAAACCGGTGTATATTGTACATGGTACAATATTTTTTTTTTTAACTACACACTAAAAAAAAACAAAAAAAAAACATGGAAGACGTATCAAAAATGTTCATGCAATTTTTACAAGCACAGGCTGAGCGGGATGAACGCAGACAAGCTACACAAAACGAGCTTTTGCAAACACAAATACAGGCACAGGCTGACCACGAGGAAAAGAGAGAGGACAGATTATTGAAATGGCAGCAGGAACAAGAAGAAAAGCAGAAAATGGCACAATTAAAGCAGAAAAAACTGTAATTGGAACAGGAAGAAAGGCATAAGAACCTACAATTGGAATATGAAGAAAGACAAGATGAACGTTTTGCTAAAACACTGGAACTACTAAAGAGTAATCGATAAAATGTCGATAGTGTTAATTTCTCCCATACAACTATTTTTAATAGCATGGACACATTTCATTATGTGACTGAGGAAGAGAAGAATTTTGAAGCATACTACACAAGATACGAGGATGTTTTTCAACTGGACTGTAAAAATTGGCCAAATAGTCAGAAAGTGAGCCTCTTACTCAGAAAACTGGGTACATCAGAACACAGCAAATTCGTAGATTACATATTACCTAAAAAAAACTGCGGAATTAGAGTTCATGGAAGCTGTAAAATTACTAAAAGAATTATTTAATCCAAATATATCTCTTTTTCATAAAAGATGGCTGTGCATGAATCTAAGAAAGATGGACAACCAAGATTATTTGACATACGCATCAGTTGTCAATAAAAACTGCGATAATTTTAAGCTTGCAGAACTAATGGTAGAAGATTTTAAATGTCTAATCTTCGCTCAAGGGTTAGTTTCCACGAAAAATGCAGAAATACGCAGACGAGTGTTGTCTAAGCTGGAATCTGAGCAAGATTTAACCCTCCAGAAACTAGCAGAGGACTGTGAAAGGGCCATTACACTAAAAAGGATTTAAAAAATATAGAAGAATCCGGAGTGGCATATGTAAGAAAAGTTAGAAAACCATACGCACCAACCAAGAACTTTACAAAGAAAAGCAATGGAACGGGATATTCCAAAGATAATAACCATAAATATAGTACAGAATATAACAAGCCTCTTCCTAGATATAACTGTAAGAGATGTGCAAAAACGCATTGGGAATCAGATTGTCCTTATAAGAAGAAAAAATGCTACATTTGTAAGAAGGTGGGACACAAAAGCGATTGCTGCAGATATAAAGATTACACCAGAAAGAGAGTACAGCAAACAAAATCAAATACAAAATTAGACAAAGATCGGCGAAAATACGTAAAAGTGGAAACATTTAAAACATCAATAAAGTTACAACTCGACTCCGGCTCCGATGTTTCTATAATAAACCTGAATACGTGGAAAAAGTTGGGAAAACCGGCCATGATGAAAACTAGTAAAACAGCCCGGACGGTAACTGGTGGAGGTATAAAATTTGAAGGAGAAGTTGTCCTCCCGATAAAATTGAAAGGGATTTCGAAGAAATTTAAAATATTCGTACTGAAAAATAGTGAAAATCTGTTTGGAATAGATTTAATTGAGAAATTCGGACTATGGGATAAGCCAATCAATACATTCTGTAAAGAATTAGAATGTTCTTCTCCAACAACAGAAAATATAAAAGACGATTTAAAAGAATTATTTCCTGAGGCATTCACGACTAACTTAGGTCGCTGCAATAAATTCAAGGCCTCGTTTGAACTTAAAGAAAACGCCAGCCCAATTTTTAGAAAAAAGCGAAATGTTCCGTTCGCTGGGTTGGAAAAGATTGATAAAGAATTAAATAGATTGGAACAGACGGGAATTCTATCAAAAATAGAACACAACGAGTGGGCATCCCCCACCGTATACGTAAAGAAAAAGAATGACGAAGTTAGAGTGTGCGCAGACTTTTCGACCGGGATCAACTCCCTATTAAAAGATCACCATTACCCCCTACCAAGCCCAGAGGAAATATTCACGAAGTTGAATGGGGGTAATATCTTCTCCAAGATAGACTTGAGCGACGCGTATTTGCAAATACCGGTCGAGGAGAATTGCTCAAAAATACTATGCATCAATACGAATAAGGGATCATACAAATACAACGGATTGCCTGTTGGCATCAAAGTAGCGCCTGCCATCTTTCAGCAAGCGATGGACACCATGCTAAGTGGTATTGAGTGCGCATGTGCATACCTGGACGACATTGTTGTCAGGAGCAAATCCCTAGAAGAACATAAGGAACATTTGAAACAAGTATTTACTCGAATACAAGAATTCGGCTTTAAAGTAAAAGAAAGTAAATGTGACTTTTGTATGAGCGAGATTAAGTATCTTGGACACATAATAAACAAACATGGACGACGTCCAGACCCAGACAGATCTGCGGCAATAAAAAATATGCCAGCACCCGATAATGTAACAACCTTGCAGAGTTTCTTAGGACTCGCAAATTATTACCAATCTTTTATTGAAGGAATGCATAACTTGCGAGCCCCCTTAAATAATCTGCTTAAAAAGGATACACCGTGGAACTGGACGCAAGAATGTCAAACCGCTTTCGACAAAATAAAGAGCGCACTAACATCCGAATTATTCTTAACGCACTTTGACACAAACTTAAAAATAGTCGTCGCTAGTGACGCTAGCTCCTACGGCTTAGGAGCATGCATTCAACATATTATGCCGGATGGGTCTAGAAAACCAATAGCGCATGCTTCGAGAACGCTGATACCAGCCGAAAGGGCATATTCACAAATCGAAAAAGAAGCGTTGAGCATAATCTTTGCCGTGACTAAATTTCACCGATATTTATATGGTAGACAATTCATACTTGAAACCGACCATAAACCGTTAGTCCCGATCTATGGATCAAAAAAAGGATTGCCGATATACACCGCAAATAGATTGCTGCGCTGGGGTACAATACTACTTAATTACGATTTCCAGCTACAACATCTAGCATCAAAAAAGATTTGCCATGCGGATGGACTGTCAAGACTGATACCACAGAAACACAATCTGGAAGAATCAGTCATTGCAGCAATTCGGACAAATGTTGAAGTAAAAAATATGGTAGCAAACATCATTAAGGAACTACCCGTAACTTTGTCGGACATTAAAAGGGAAGCCGAGAAAGACGAATATATAAAGGACATAAAAGAGAAAATTATAACGGACACAAAGGTGCAGGAAGTTTTCTCCATATGTGACGATGTGTTACTGTACAGCGCGAGAGTGGTAATACCCAAAACATTGCAGAATAGGATGTTAAGAGATTTCCACACAGGACATCCGGGGATAAATCGAATGAAGTCGTTAATGAGAAGCTACGTGTACTGGCGTAACATGGATACTGACATAGCGACAACAATTGATAAATGTAAAGGATGCCAGTTAGCGGCAAAATCTCCACCTATAGTACACAAACCTTGGCAGAAAACCGACCAACCATGGTCGAGAATCCACATGGACTTCGCTGGTCCAGTAGGTGAAAACTATTATTTAATTGTAGTGGATAGTTTCACAAAATGGCCGGAGGTAATGCGTTGCAGGAATCCAACAACGAACAACTCAATAGGGTTCCTACACGAGTTGTTTGCAAGATTCGGTGTACCAGACACACTGGTCACTGACAACGGAACGCAGTTCACATCCGCAGAGTTTAAGGAATTTTGCGACACGTTCCGAGTGAAGCACATCACGACTCCGCCGTATCATCCAAGTTCGAACGGCCTCGCAGAAAGGTTCGTGGACACGCTAAAACGAGCGTTAAAGAAATCCATTGGAACACCAACAGAAAAAGCTTTGCAACAATTCTTGCAAGTATATAGGATTACACCACATCCTAGTACACCATCAAACATATTACCAGCTGATCTAATGTTTGCCAGAAAGGTAAAATCAGCGTTTGACAAACTATTGCCAAGGCAGGCAATTATCCGAAACACTACACACACGAGAAGAAAGAAATATAACTCGGGAGATCGAGTATATTTTAAGTGCTACAGAAATAACACATCTTACTGGGAATGTGGAGTAGTGGATAAACGCATTGGTGATTGTACATACATGATTAAAGGTCCACAGAATATACATAAAAGGCACCTAAATCAGATAAAAAACGTCATATCCAAGATGATGATGATACGACAACAGTCGAAGAGGAGGACACCATAGATATCATATACGAATCTTTTAATTTGGAACCGCCTCAAAATGCACCTGAACCCCGAAGATCAGGTAGGAAAAGAAAAGTGAATGAACCATTAATGGTAAACCCAAAAAGAAAAAGATATTGAAATCTGTGTGACTTCAAATCTTGGGAGGGGGGTGTTGTGGTGGCAACCACTTATTTGCATATGCGAATAACATAACACTATAAATGGCAAGCCTAGGTTGGCCTTGGTGTGTCTTACTCAAATGCCACCGGAAGTGACGCCGAAGAGCGTACATGTCCTCCCACCAAGACTCTCTGACTCGACACCGTCATTTGTACATATTGTAAATATACCTTTTCTTTAATACACTTATTATTGCGTTATCTTGTTGTTTGCGTCTTCATTGCATTTCCTTACTAATTATTGTTCAACCTTGCAACCAGAACACTTATTTACTTACTTACTTACTTATTTACTTACTTATTTACTTGCTTACTTACTTGCTTACTTATTTGCTTGCTTACTTACTTATTTACCTACTTACTTGCTTATTTACTTATTTATTTACTTACTTACTTATTTACTTACTTATATACTTACTTACGTATTTACTTACTTATTTACTTACTTATTTACTTACTTACGTATTTACTTACTTATTTACTTACTTACTTGCTTACTTACTTATTTACTTACTTATTTACTTACTTACGTATTTACTTACTTATTTACTTACTTACTTATTTACTTACTTATTTACTTACTTACTTATTTACTTACTTATTTACTTACTTACTTATTTACTTACTTATATACTTACTTACTTGCTTACTTACTTATTTACTTACTTATTTACTTACTTACGTATTTACTTACTTATTTACTTACTTACTTACTTGCTTACTAACTTGCTACTTATTTACTTACTTATTTTTTATTTATTTATTTTTTTTTTTACACAGTGATCACCACTTATCAAGGCCCGGAAGCCACTCAGGGATAAGGGTTATTGCAAGTACATTACGTTAGTGAGGAGATTTGATGAAGTGTTTAATTAGGGGGGCGGTTCATTAGGAATTTGTTAACATTAGACTTGAAGACATCCAAGTTGTAGTCCGGAGGGAAGCAGGCAGACGGAACAGAGTTCCACAGGCGTGCAGTTCTAAGAAAGAAGCTTTGTTCATGAAATCCGCGTTTTTTATTTAGGCACAGATATAGAGTGTGGGAAATTTTTCACAGTGGATTCAGCTAGACGGGTGTTTTTCGTGAAAGATTGGCGGGGGAGACCAGGGATTGGAGTTCAGACGAGCACCTGCCATGGAAATAACGATAAAACAAGGATAGGCTCGCAACGTCTCTTCTGTGGGAGAGGGGTTGCAGGGTAGAGAAAAGGGCATCCCCCACTAAACCACGAAGTCTATTTTGTACTCTGTCAAGGCATGATAGGCTGTTTTTGGCAGCTCCTGCCTAGATATGGCAACAGTATTCCATCATTGGCCGTACTTGGCTTTTATATAGATAGAGAATTGCATCAGTAGTGAGATATCTTCTGGAGCGGTAGAAGGATCCCACCATCTTTCCAGCGACCTTGGCAACAGACTTGATGTACGTGTTCCATTTCAGATCAGGAGTAAAGGTCAAACCCAGAAGCTTGTCAAAACACGGGGCCTCACCCAGACGAGAGCCATCCATCACAATTGATGCCAGCTGGGGATCAGAGCGTTGATGATGTAAGGATAGGAGTTTGGTTTTGGATGCATTAAAGGTAACTAGCCACATCTTCCCCCACTGAACCACGCGCTCGAGATCAGACGAGAGAGAATCCGAGAGAACTTCGTCATTTACAGCCTTTGATGTGTTGCCGTAGATGGTCGTGTCATCAGCATAGATGTCAACGAATGATTTAAGTATGTGTTTAGGGAGGTCATTGATGTAGATCAGGAAGAGAGTTGGGCCCAGGATTTACCCCTGAGGGACTCCAGCATTTATATTGCAGGCCTCCGATTTTCGTCCATCTACCACTACTCTTATGAGCCTATCGGAGAGAAATGATTTAATGATTGAGAAAACATTTCCAGTTATACCGTAGCTGGAAATCTTGTGAAGTAGACCCTTACGCCATACTTTGTCAAAGGCCTTTGATATGTCAAGAGTAATTGCCCTAGAAAGGAAGCCTTTGTCAAGAGATTCACTAATCCTGTGGGATATAACCGTCAGCACATCTGCGGTAGATCTTGCAGAGCGGAAACCATATTGTGTGTCACTAAGAAGGTTATTCCTGCTGAGGTGGTTTACTATTTCTCTATTTAATATTGATTCCAGCAACTTACTCATAACACAGAGAAGACTTATTGGTCTGTACTGAGAGGGAGATGACTTATCACCTGAATTCTTAAATACAGGGCAAACTGATGAGGTCTTCCAGGGGGTCGGAAATCACTTCTCCTTAAGGCAGCGCTTAAATAGTTTCGTAAGTATGGGAACAAGGTCTGGTTGAAGCTTTTTTAACACTATAATTGGGATGCCATCAGGGCCAGTTGATTTACTGGAATCTAGGTTTTTTATTAGCTTGGCGACCTCATGCACGGATATTTGTATGTTACCTAGCTTGTTCTGTGTTATAGGAGGAAATATGGGGAGTTGATGGCCTTCGTCGCATAGGGTAGAATTAGCTGCAAAGTTCTTTGCAAATAGTTTGGCCTTGTCTGACGCTGACGAGATAACCTCTGGTCCATTGATAATGGTTGGGATAGAACGCACACTTCTGTTCAGGATCCTATTTGTTATTTGCCAAAACTGGTGGGAACTAAGCCGCTGATCAGCTACCTTGGATTTAACAGACTGGGCATATAGCTCTCTTGCATTTTTTATTACTCTTTTACAGTGGTTGCTGGCAGTCCTGAAAGCAGCTTTAGTCTCAGTGCATCTATTACGTTGGTAGCTATGGAAAAAGTGATTTCTGTGCGCGATAGCAGCAGCACATTCCGGGGAGAACCATGGCTGGCTGTTAGGTTTTTGTTGGAATTTTTTAGATGGTATGAATTGGTCTATGCCTACAATTAACCATTCGGTCAGATCTGATACTATAGAGGACACTTCCTTTTTAAACATGGAGTGCAGAGGTAAATCAGATATGAATGTACGGAAGCTATCCCAGTCAGCCATAGAGTATCGGTATACAGTACGGTGGAGGGGTACGTCTGATGGCTTCTTACATTTCGTTTTTATCTTAACTGATACGACGGAGTGGTCGGAGGATCCTAGAGGAGAAGGAACGGTACATGAACATAGCTCAGGGGAAGTTGAGAGAAAAAGGTCTAAGAGGCTTGCATATTGATTGGGTGTATCGGGCACACGGGTGGGTTCGCGAACAATCTGAGTGAGGTCATAAGCAATGGCAAAATCATGACAAAACCTCCCCTCATCATCTGTCTTATTTGAATGGGTCAGGCATTCCACGTTATGGACGTTGAAGTCACCACAGATGTGGATGTTAGCCGAGGGATGTGAAGACAGTATGTGGTCTATTTTCTCAGATATGCTCTTAAAGATAGTAACTCCGCTGTTGTGGGGCCTATAGAGGGCAAATATAAATGCAGTGGTGTTAGCAAGTGCAACCCTGAAGCACATATAGGGTAAATTAGGATCTTCTCTAGAGATATCCCTGCCACATGGGAAGCCATCCTTAATGTAGGCACATATTCCATGCCCATGGCGATCTTGGGAGTCAGATTTAGCTGTTAAATTGGAGTATCCGTTAATTATGAACTCATCTAGGGAAGTGGTCGGCCCTATTCCAGTTTCACATAGAAATAATATGTTTACTTACTTATTTACTTACTTACTTACTTGCTTACTTACTTACTTGCTTACTTACTTACTTGCTTATTTACTTACTTATTTACTTACTTGCTTATTTATTTACTTACTTACTTACTTGCTTACTTACTTACTTGCTTACTTACTTACTTGCTTACTTACTTACTTGCTTATTTACTTACTTATTTACTTATTTACTTACTTACTTACATATTTACTTACTTGCTTACTTATTTACTTACTTACTTATTTACTTACTTGCTTGTTTACTTACTTGCTTACTTATTTACTTACTTATTTATTTACTTACTTACTTGCTTATTTATTTACTTACTTATTTACTTACTTATTTACTTTCTTACTTACTTGCTTATTTACTTACTTGCTTACTTACTTACTTATTTACTTACTTGCTTACTTATTTACTTACTTACTTATTTACTTACTTGCTTACTTGCTTACTTACTTGCTTACTTACTTGCTTACTTACTTACTTGCTTACTTACTTGCTTACTTACTTACTTGCTTATTTATTTACTTACTTACTTATTTACTTACTTACTTATTTACTTACTTACTTGCTTACTTATATACTTATTTATTTACTTACTTACTTGCTTACTTATTTATTTACTTATTTACTTACTTATTTACTTACTTACTTATTTACTTGCTTACTTGCTTACATATTTACTTTCTTGCTTAATTATTTACTTGCTTACTTATTTTCTTAATTGCTTACTTATTTACTTACTTACTTATTTACTTACGTATTTTCTTACTTACTTATTTACTTACTTATTTACTTACTTACTTATTTACTTACGTATTTTCTTACTTACTTATTTACTTGCTTACTTATTTACTTACTTATTTACTTGCTTACTTATTTACTTACTTATTTATTTACTTACTTACTTATTTACTTACTTTCTTACTTATTTACTTACTTACTTATTTACTTACTTACTTGCTTACTTACTTACTTACTTGCGTACTTATTTACTTACTTACTTACTTACTTATTTACTTACTTATTTACTTACACACACACACACACACACACACACACACACACACACACACACACACACACATATTAACTGAAATTTTTTAAAGATTTCAGCTGACAGATTATTTGATACTGTAAAATTAAAGTCCATATAAATATTAGTATCAATATCTATAAGAAAATCCCAATCCGACAAATAAGCTCAATATAATAGATAAAGTAATAGTTCTAAATGAAAATTTGTATTTAAATCCAGCAAAATATAAAATTGACGACAAATTTATAATTCAATAAGGAATGCAAAAATTTAAAGCGTTTTCCTTAACCTACGGATTTTCAATAAAAAATCTTAAAAATTTGTATTCCTTGTCGATTAATAAATTTGTCATAATTTATTAAATTTACTAAATGTAATTCCAAATTTATATACCGTATATTTCGGCGTATAAGTAAAAAAAATCATCTTTAAAAACCAATATTTCATAAGATACGGGGTGTTGCAATCTCTAGCCTAGGCTAAACAAACATGGGTTTGTGATTTAGCAGCTTTCTATTTATTTAGACAACCGATATATGATAAATTTATGAAAATTTGCTCCAATTTTGTACCTCGTCTCATCTAACAGCCACCTTATACGCTGAAATATACAGTATGTATGTATATATATATATATATATATATATATATATATATATATATATATATATATATATAGAGAGAGAGAGAGAGAGAGAGAGAGAGATAGAGAGAGATAGATAGATAGATATATTTGTAGTCATCGACATACAGTCCTGTTTCGTTGTATAACAACTCATCAGTGCCGCTAGACTAGTACCCCTCCCAAGCCAAGGATTGAACCTAGAACCATCGCGTTGACAGTCAGCAATTCTACCGATCAACCCACGGGAGCGGCGCCCGTAAATTATCTCGCCAAATGTCTATTTAAACAAACATTTGTCCACCACTTTTACAGTGCTCTAACCGCTTGTTTGTAAACAAAGAGCGAGCATCGCATTGATATATATATATATTTATATATATATATATATATATATATATATATATATATATATGTGTGTGTGTGTGTGTGTGTGTGTGTGTGTGTGTGTGTGTAGGAAATAAGAGATTTATAGTAGAAGTAAAGTTGTACCACATATAAGACAGGAAATAGGAGCAACATTTGTGACTCAATTTTCAATAGCTGCGTATAACCTTACTTTAAAAAAGGACATAGCTTCAGAAGAGAAGACAAGAAAGCTCTCCTAAGCTGTTAGCGGGCATTACTGAAACCTACTTGCTCGGCCTTGTCTTGTGTCACACTCAACACGCGGAAGCAGATACGTCGAGGGAATGTTGCCTTTCAGGTGTAAGCTACCTTTCGAACTTGATAGATGCGTGACATTTGTGCATCAAGCTTCGGGATAGAAACGTTTCACATTCGCACCGCGCCAGGACAGTGGAGGGAGGCGATGATCTAGCTAAGTGAATGACTTTATATTATATGAGATGTTTTATACAAACTTAGAAAGTTGTGAAAAGAAAATGGAATGGTAATGACTGCAAAAAAAAAAAAAAAAAAAAAAAAAAGGGAAGGCCAAAAAGATTAGAAGAATGATGCAGGAAGAAAGGAAAGTTCTGAAAGGAAAACGGAATGATTTAACTAAAAAAAGAAAAAGAAAGAACGAGAAAGCAAGAAAGAAAAGAAAAAAAGGAACAAGAAGAAAAGAAAGTTGTGAAAAGAAAGAAGGAATGTTAATGACAAAAAAAAAAAGAAAGAGAAAGCAAGAAAGAAAAGAAGAAAGGCACAAGAAGAAAAGAAAGCTGAAAACGAAAATAGATAACATGAAAGAAAGATGACGAAAAGAAAAAATCGATGAAAGAAACGTTTATTAGAAATGTGTTCAGAACGACGAAAAAAGCACGTTTTACAAGTACTTTAATGGAATGTGCTCTGATAAACTCATAGCATGTACCCCCTCGATGTAATACTCTCGATTAATCCGTCATTCAGCAAAACTGTTGAGGCATCTATATGTCGCAAAGTCGTCTACTCTAATAGTCCATTCCCTCGGACTGCCAGACTTTGGAATTTCATCCCTGTTTCCTGTTTCCCTGACTATACTAACCTGTTGAAATTTAAATGTAATACGAACATACATCTCGCTGCTCAACTCCCCGCACTGTCCCTTATAGACATGGTTTCAAATAGTAGCCCTTACGTTCCAAGAGGTAATATCACCTTGTTTGGGGGCCAATAAGAGTTTAAAAATAAAAAAAGAAAGAATGAAGGGATAAAGAAAGAATTAAATAATGAAAGAAAGAAAAGAAAAGGAAAGACAAAGACAAAGAAAGCACAAAACCATATGGTAGAAAGAAAGAAAATGGCGCGAACAAAAAAGGAAGAAAAGAAGGAAAACACGACATAATAATAAAAAGAAAGAATTACAAACAAAAAGAAACAAATCACGAAGAAAGAAATTAAGAAAAGCGGAAAATAAAGATAGAAAGAAAGAAAGAGAAAAAGAAGACAAAAATGAAAGTACGAAGAAAGAAAGAATATATATATAAAACAAAATAGAACGCCAGAGAGAAAGGAAAAACATAGAACGAACAAAGAATGGGGGGGGGGGGAAAGAATACAAGGTGTATTAAAAATGTAATGCCTTCTATTTTTTGTTTATTTCGTCTGAATGGATCAGAGGGGATTGCTAATTGCATTGTTATAATTACTGAACTTATGCATTCAGAATGTAAAAGTTTCATCTCTTTATTGCCGGTGTAAAGCGCTAAAACAGCAACCCCTATCATAAACGTGTGTCAGAAGCGAAGATGCGCCATTGAATTCCTGGCAAAAATGTACTAATAATGGCAGTTACTATGTAGAAAAATAAATTCTGGAGCACAAAAGGACACCCGTTTTAATGGTACAACCCCCGTCTTCGTAGCTCTTCAACTTTTTGAGTTAAAAAATAGGAGGCTTTACTTTTGGAACGACCTCCATAGATGGGCTCCATATACCGTGCTAGAAAAACTACTCACACCTGCCAGCAATCGGCCATGCATGAAGTCTTGTTGCGACATCTTGACTGGTGCGCCAACAGTTAGTTTCTCCCTCTTAGATTTAGTTTAAAAAAAGAGTCTCCAATCTAATACGTCCTGCACTGTCAAGCAAGCTTTAACACCTGTCCCATCGCCGTAATGTTGCCTCCCTGTATTTGTTTTATAAGGACTTTAATGGAATGCACTCTTACGAACTCGTAGCGCTTGTGTCCCCACTCAAAATAAATATCCTTGAATGACCTGACCTGACAAACAGCAAAATCGCACCCCTACCGGAAAGATTTCTGCTTTAATAATTTCTTTCCTCGAATTGCTGAACTTTGGAATTCCTTCCATGTTTCCTGCTTCACTGACGTAACTAACATGTTTGAATTCAAATTTAATGCGGATAGACATCTCACTGCTCAACTCCCTACTAAGAGTGTTCCTGTAGGTATGATCCTTAATAGTCTCTTTCGCCCCAGTTCCTTATTTAGTGTGAATAAGAGTAAAAATGCTTTTTTTTTTACAATGGAGTCACCAATTATCAAGACCCGGAGACCACTCGAGGATAAGATTTAATGAATGTACGGTATAGTCAATGTGGTAATATCGTAGTAATCGTTAATATTGGAAATTTGGTAAATTGGATGACATAAAGGGACGCCTCATCAAGATGATGAAAAGAAAGACGTATTAGAAATGTATTTGTATGTGTGTGTATGTGTATGTGTGTTTATGTGCGTGTGTGTGTATGTGTGCTTATGTGCATGTGTGTGTTTATGTTTGTGTGTATGCGCGTGTATTTATGTGTGTATGTGTACGTGTGCGTCAGGTCATGTCATATGCTACTGGTACCATGTAACCCAGTACTACCTGCCTCATGGTCGGGTCACCGGCGACTAAACTGGTTCCCCCACCAAACTTGTTTGGTGAGGAGGGTGGCTAGTCTCCCTGAAGGATTAAAAACAAGACCTTCCAAAGGGCGAATGAACCCTTTTTCGGGGTCAACGGCCGACTAGCACCATGTGTGTTTGTGTGTTGGGGTGGAGAGGGCTCCCATAAGCCGTGGTGAAGGCAACCTTTCTAGGAGAAGCAAATCTCTGATTTAAAAAACCATAAAGCGGGAGACCAGTACCCGCATTAAGCTGGTCTGCAGTTTAACTTGTTGCTGGCTATCTTGCTCTTGCTTGTTGCTGGATCTCAACATTTTGAACCGAGAGAGAGACTTAGCTGTCGTACAAAGCTAAGACTCTGTAACATCACCTGTGTATAGATACTCCCTCAGGCATTTGTCTATAAAAATGGTCCTGTGGCGATGGAAAAGTTATGACGCATGGAGGCTTGAAATGCTGGAAACATGTAATAATTGATCTCAATGACCGTCTTCAGTATCATGCCTACGTGAGCGTGTGAATTCACCAGTAGAACTAAGAAAAAAAAGTCATTTCTGGGCTCATGGACATTAAGTGTCTGAGGGAGTGGCACTCGTCTGACAAGACGTTTGCAATCATCATGTGTACGTGTGTGTGGATGTGTGTGTGAGAGAGATAGGGTAATAGCTAGAAGAAAGAACGGACGAATGGAAAGAAACAATAAGAAAAGAAAGAAGTAATAAAAAGAAGAAAAGACGAAGACAAGTTATTTTATCCTTTAGTCCTCACATTCCATGAGCGATGTTTCTGACTAAAGGGAAAGAATTGCTGTTTTCTGGGTCAGAACCTCTAACACTTATTGGTAAGTTTTTAACCTCGAAGTAATATATTTAGCTCCTTACATAAAAAAAAAAATGAAAAGAGTTATAAAATTAAAAAAAAGAAAAGAAAGGAATATGCGAAAAAGATAAGGATAAATATTACGAACAGTAGAGGAAGGAAAATAATAAAGTGATAATAAACGGAAGAAAATAATAATAAAAAAAGGCAGAAAATAAAAAAATTCATAAGAAAGAAAATAGACGACACGAAAAAATGACGACAAGAAAAAAAAAGACGAAAAGAAAAAAAGAGGAAAAGAAAAAAAAGACGAAAAGAAAAAAAAGAGGAAAAAAAGACGAAAAGAAAGATGTATGAAAAATGCGAACGAGATAATAGGAAGAAGGGACAGGAATACAAAAGAAACACGAACCTAAAGAAATAAGAAAAGAAGATAGAAAGAAAAAAAGCAAAGAAAGGAAAAAGAGTAAAAAATATATAGGAAGAAAGAGAAAGAGAAAAAGAAAGAAAGAGAGAGAGAGAGAGAGAGAGAGAGAGAAGGAGGAAAAGATCGCGAAAAAAACAAAACAAAACAAAATAGAAATAAAAATTGTCAAAGAAAAAAAGTAACGAATAGAACAAAAAATAAACAATGAAAAAATAGATACAGGGTGTCCAAAAAGTCACTGAAAGGTTTTGAACTTAAATAGATTAATTATTTTTGATATCTTTCTGTAATTTTAAGACAAAAAAATTTAAAAAATAAATGCACAAGTCAAACCATCTTAATTTATAAAAAAAATAATGTCTTTTAAATGTTTCCCATTTTCAGCTTCGCATATTTGTGCTCTTTCCAAAACATTATTCATGACAGACTGCAGAATCTCTGGATTGCGATTTAACTTCCTTGTTTCGTTCCTGATGCTTTTTTCCCATTTTTTTTTTCCAGAGTTTGTGATTTGTTAACATAGACTTTTTCTTTAAGATATCCTCACAAGAAAAAGTCGGGGCTAGTCAAGTCTGGGGAACGTGGTGGCCATTTGACATTGCCATAGCAAGAGATAATGTTGTCGCCAAAGCATTGCCTAAGAAACTCCATTTTACTAATTTAATAATTTTACATTTTCTTAATTTAATAAATTAACATTTTACTAATTTAATTAATTTACATTTTACTAATTTAATTAATTTACATTTTACTTATTTAATAAACATTTTACTAATTTAATAAATTGACATGTTACTAATTTAATTAATTTACATTTTACTAATTTATAAAAACCTAATTTTTCACGGCTCGTTATTTATCGCTTTTAAACTACCTCTAAAACGTGTACGGCATAATCACGACGACACACCGGTTGTCACTGAATTCCCGAAGTTAAGCAACGTTGAACATGGTCAGTTCTAAATAGGTGACCATTTGGGACTTCCAAGTGCTGTATGTGTTCTCCGCTTATCTCGGCATTGTTTTCAGTCGTTCTGGACTTTTCCTTGCCACTGGACTCAAGCAATGTCGATTCAGGAGAGGTGTGGCTGGAGATTGCGCAACCCTTGCCTCACAATTACATGCGCAGCAGCCACTACAAGGTCTATCTTTTGTCTTTTCGAGACCGAATAGAGGCATCGATCGAAAAAAAGTAATATATAGATGTACCCCACAATTGTATTTTCATGTTTGCTAAAATGGCACTTGTGCACTAGTAGGACAGAATCGCATTTTTGGTTTTCAGTTGGGACATGAGGAGAGTGCATAGCAGGGGAAGACAAATGCAATTTCAGGACCGAATCGAAACTATTTTTTCTTTCAAAATTTAAAATTTTCGGCACAAAGTACAAACTTTTTTTGTAATTAATAAAACAACACGCATTTTCGATTTGGTCGTGAAATAGCATTTATCTGCCCCTTCTATGAACTCTTCTCACGCCCAAACATAAAACAAAAAAAGTGAATCCGCCCGAGTAGTGCACCAATGTCGCGAAGATACATGCACATATTAATATGGATTTTTACCGTTATCTGAACCTTTACCCCTCCACCCAATCTATATTTAGAAATTTAAATAGAATCGGAATTACTACTTGCATCCGAATCGACAATTTAGACCATGATAAGTAATTGTATTGGAACCACAGAAAATATTGGAATTGTTCCACAGCTACTTCAAATGTAGCGTTTTGACTTTATCGTCGGTGCGAGAAATGTGCTTAGGTTTCACATTTATTTATATGGGAGCAGAAAAATAACAAATCTGACATGAATTAATGATAGGTACTACGACGAACTACAATCCCTTGTCCCTCTTCGACGTAAATACCCCCGACAAACCCGACAAGCAGCTAAATCCCACCCCTACACAATAGAAATCCCTAGATGTAAGAAAGTCTTCTACTCTAATAGTTTCTTCCCTAGAACTACTAGACTTTGGAATTCCCTTCCGGGTTCCTGTTTCCATGACATGCAGAAGTTCAAGTGTAATGAAAACAAACAGATTTTGGCTGTTCAACTCCCTACATAGTGCCACTGTAAATTATATCCCAGATAGTAGCCCTTTACATCAAAGTGGCATTATACCTTGTTTGGGAATAAAAAAAAAAAGAAAAAAAATAGAAAGAAAAATTTGAAAAGCAAGAACAGAAACGACAAAAAAACAAAACAAAAACAAACAAAACAAAAAAAAAAACAAACAAAGTAAACAAAAAAAAAAAGGCAAGTAAAAAGTAATAAACCAGTATATACTAGCAGTGAGACCCGATGTTGTCCGGGATTGAATAATGATCAACAAATGTTTCACACTCCCATATTTTTTAATGTCATCGATATCGGTGAAATCGATCATTTTTCAATCAACTCAATTGATTGCCTGCTCTAGTTCGGGACCCATCACTGCAGTGACTTAATTCACAATACATTGTAGTTTACATTGCACTGTAGAGAACCTTACTGTTGAGTTTATAAAATTATTTTTTGTATATAATGACTTGAATTAAAATTTAAAATGCAAAAAAGGTCAAGCATCATGCTTCAGTTGTGCTCTAAACAGAAACGTTCATTTCGAACACACTCCTATCATATAAAACAACCTACTGTTTATTTTATCTGACTGACTTTACTGTTTGTACGGTGATAATGGCTTGCTTTTAAATTTATAATGTAAAAGTCCAGTATCATGGTGCAATTTTGCTTTAAATAGAGACATTCATTTCGATCGCGCACCTGTCAGATTAAAGAACCTACTGTTGATTCTATATGTTGAGCCTTTCTGCTTGTATGGTAATAAAACATCTCAAATGCACTTATAATGTTAGTCCGGGTAAGAGAGAGAGAGAGAGAGAGAGAGAGAGAGAGAGAGAGAGAGAGAGAGAGAGAGAGAGGGCGAATGGTGCGAAAAAAAAAGATCCAAAGATTAAAAAAAATGAAAGAAAAAAAACATGAAGATAGAAAAAAAAGAAGATATGCAGGAAAAATGGTAAGAAGAAAAGAAAGAAGTAAAAAAAAAAGAAAGGGCATAAAACAAAAAGAGTGGGGGGGGGGGGGTCAAAGCAAGATAAAAATTAGAAAAGCAAGGAATAAAAAACAAAAAAAAAAATTAAAAAAAAAAAAAAAAGATGTCGACAAACATTGCTCCTTTTTAGTTGTTTTTAAAATGGCGTCCTTAATTAAGAAAATTGCCATTAAAACAAACAAAAAATAAACAAATAATTAAAACAAAACAAAACAAATCAAAACAACAAAAGAAAGACATCCTCGGGCCATTAAGTTAATGGCGGGAAGCACAAATTTGATAATGGTGGGAAGCACAAATTTGATAATGGCGCCCGCCAGCTGCAGTGTTTATTTTTGTACTAAAAATATATTTCCAAGAAAATTTTTTTCGAAATAAATAAATATTAAAAATAGACGAACGAAAATAAAACAAGCAAAAATGACAATAAGCATATAATAAGACAAAGAGAATAACATAGTATAAACCCTTTTTATATACATACAATCGAATCAACCAGCTACAAAGGTCAAACGCCACTCGAGGATAAGAGTCAAAATATTGTTGTGTTGCGGTTACATATTAGAGATGACGTTGTTTAGCGGGTTCATATTGGAGACATGTATAACGAGGGACTCATACCATATGATAATGACATTTATGACAATTTATATTCTTTGTATATCATAACGACTGTGATGATAATTCTTTTATCATCTTATATTACGGAACTGGGACATTTATACAGTTCTTGTTAACATAGAGGAGGAAACAACAGACATTATTGATGATGTTGGGGATACATTACTTGGAAGGGGGGGTATCCAAAGTTCATTAAAGATTATGACAAAACGCACTTACATTTTCGGTTGAAAAGACGACACGAAGACAACGATTACAAAATATACACGGTAATTTCTTTATTCATCTGTCGGCCGATTGATGAAGTTAGGAATTCAAGCTTCTATAACTACATGGTCTAATCTTCTACCCCTCGCCTCTAAGGGGCTCCCAGTCTCTAACTGACTCTATCATTGTTCTTTCTCCGATCCAATATATTGAGAAATTACTTTGTTTATGACGTCAGAAGTCTAATATCGACCAACGTGACTATATCTCGTTTTCTACATAAGTCCGTCCAAACACATTTTTGGCAAACAAAGAATTTCCAATTTTAATTGTTCAATATTTGACCTATTTTTACTTTATAAACTCGCATTGTCCATTTTAACTGACATATTTAATATCCAGTTATTCTAAAATAATGGGAAATCGCCTTTTTGCGACATAAATAATATTTAGTTATTTTTAAAAGAATTAACAATGGACTGCATTTCTAGGATTTCAATTATCCGTTATCTTTTAACACTTGCCTACAGGGTTCGATTCTAGGCTTTTCCTAATATCATTTTCACTTATCTAGTCTGCCTTCTTACTTACATGAGAAAGGGGCAGCCCTTCTCATGTAACAATATCACAAAAATTGGATTGATGAAGTCTACATAGGAAATAAAACTGAAAATCCAGATCAACAAACTTTAAAAAGAAGCCAAAACTTTAAATAGGATGAAAGAGAACGAAAAAGTATGGAAGTGGGGAAATATGACAAAAAAACCCCCAAAAAACAAAAAAAAAAAAAAACTAAAACAAAAAATAGCAGCAAACGAGGGAAGACCGAAACAAGATTAACATAGATCGAAACAATACAAGCAAAACAATGAAAGTCAATTACGTTTCTGAATTTTTGAAATGAGAATAGGTTATTCAAATTATTTGTCTTCATCGGACTACTATCCTCATCTTGAGTGTCATTTTCATAACATTTCGGTCGATGTAACCTCCGATCTTCTACATATATATCGAACTCTGAAATATTTCTGTCATTTGGACGGAATTTCGAACAGAATCCTTTACTTACTTCACGGGGGGGGGGAGTAGAATGCTTGCTGTTGTTCCGTCAGTCATAACTGGATAGTAGTTCTAAGTAATTTACAATTGTATTTTCCGGTTGCTTACACTGAGAATTGAACCTTCAACCTTAAGGAGAATATCACTTTTACAATTGATTTTTCCAAGTACTCTAATCACTACGTCATGGATAGTTTTAGTACGAATTTTGGAAGCGTTAAACATATTTTTTCAGTTGTAAATATCACTATTTATTACTAATTATTATTACTATATATTACTATATATTGCTATATGTATATACTACCTTATATTATATATATATATATATATATATATATATATATATATTACTAGCAGTTCAGTCCGGCTTTGCTCAGGCCCTATGTACTGTTCATAACTTTATATATATATATATATATATATATATATATATATATATATATATATATATATATATATATATATATATATATATATATTAAAATGTTAGACTTATGTCCAGGTAACCTACATCTAAAATTTCGAGTGTTTAGACCGAAAATTGGGGGAGGAGTTTGGTAGCGTCTACAAAGGTCAACTCTTTCAACTTTGACCTATTGGCAGCCAAATTTTCGCCCCCAAAAATGATTAAAAAGCTTGCTGCATGTCTAGATACCCTTTATGTAAAATTTCAAATGTTTAGACACAAAATTGCCTGAATAGTTTGCTAGAGACTGCAAAGGTCAAATCCTTTAAGATTTCACCCCTTGGCAGCCAAATTTTCGGCCAAAAAACGATTAATATATGTTTAAAACTAATCTTTTTGAAATTATCGAATTTAACTCACTTAAATCTTTTAAAAAATTAATTAATTTTGGAAATATATTTTTCTTTGTAATTTAGTGTATTTTATAAATAAAAAAAATATATATCGTTATTTCTGAATAATATATATTCAGAAATAACGTTATATATTTTTTTACAAAACATTGTATTGAATTCATTTTTAGTTTCTATTTACGAATTCAAATCAAATAAAAGAACGATATTTTTTTTTTTTGCATAAAAATAAATATAAACATTTTTTAAAACCTCGTAGCTTTATTGGAAAATTTGCTCAATTCTAATATTTCGTTAACAAAAATGTTCTTGCGGAATTTTTAATTTTGATTTCAAATGATGTATTTTCAAATAAGTTTTCATGAAAATACATTTACTCTATATATCATTTTAAAGAGCGGTTTTCTCTCTATCTAATCGTTTAATTTACAATCGTTTTAATACAATTATGTCTTCTTTTCAGAACGTTGAATACAAGATGGAAAAGAACAATTTTCTTATTATTTCAATTCAAGCTAGGCCGAAAAGCTGATGAAACAGCTGGCGATATCAACGCAGCCTTTGGCCCAGGAATCACACCTGAACACACAACACAATGGTGGTTTAAGAAATTTCGTGGCGGCGACGAGAATTTTGAAGATGATGAACGTAGTGGTCGGTCATTTGATGTTGACAACGATCAATTAAAGGCCGTTGTTGAAGAACAATCCACGCATAAATGTTCGATAACTTTCTAAATTAGACGTAACGTGTGCTGATTTTGGTAGTTCTTATTTCGACCAATAAATTTTTGTTTGAGCCAAGATATGTTCGTCTGAATTTAAAAGATAAAAACTGCACGAACTTTCTTGTCAACCTGATATATATTTTGTACAGATTTCGTAAAATCAAATATAGAGAGGGAGGGGTGAGCACGTAACAAAAGTATTTCCTTTCTTATATTTTACGAAAACTGCATTTTTATTATAAATTTATTCAAAAGTGAATAAGCATAGAAAATTTCATGAAAATCTAACCGTTAGTTGATTTTTGCTAGATTTATTAAACACGGGCATGTCTACACCTTCAAAATGCCGAATACAGAGGAACGTTTTTTTTAAGGCGACGATAATATAAATACGATTTTAGTGTCGCATTTTCATTATTTTCGTACGCTAAAAAACATTATTAGTTCATTTTAGGCTACTTTAGTTAAATGACCCAAAAATTACGATGATATTGTTGAATAAAAAAAAAACTTGGAGATCGTGCACACATGCAAATTCCAGGTTAGCAAAGAACAAAGAAAATACCATGTAAGACTTTGACACACATATTGACCTCTGATAGAACAAAGAAAATATCATGTCGGATTTGTACACATATATTGACATCTGATGGAACAAAGAAAGAATTTGGTTATAAAAGCAAAAAGGTAAGACGAACAAAAGAATAGAGAGAAAGAGAGACGAAGAGATACGCACGATCGTTAGGTCGTCAACACCGACCTCACCCTTTGCGACAATTGCTTGATACGCCCGACGACCACTGCAGGAAAAATAATAATTAAATAAAAAAGTGTTGCTATGAAACCGTCTGTGTTTGATTGTCAAGCGGCTGGAACAAGCTAGAATGTATATATTTATTTAGCAACACGCATCTTCGTAGAAGTGCAACAAACATGATTATACATACGTAAGTGATAAACATATAAATCGTTACAAAGGGTACAGGTTATACAATAATATTAACTTATATTAAAGTGACACTGTGTTACATATAGGGAGGGGTTAAATCCGTGGTATGCTTTGGAGGTACCTAGTGTTTATATAGCTTGCTTTCAGAGATGTATTCAAACGCGTAAATAAATAAGCAAAAAGATGCACAATAACCAAGATGAGAATGATAGTCCAAATTATACAAAAAATAATTATAAATCCTCATCTGAAAAATATACATTCATCATATCAAAAAAAAAAAAAAAAAAAAAAACCCGGAATAGACCCGAGGTTATTAATATAAAACAAAAAAAGACTTGGCGCTATTTGCATTTTAAATTTCTAACGGCTGTGTTCGTTGGAAAAGCAAATAAGCCAAATATCTTTTCACTATTCACCAATTACATCCAGTGTGAATGCACCTGAAGATGGCCGGAGGTTACATCGACTGAAACGTTGTGGAAAAACAAACAAACAAAAAACAAACAAAAAACAACCAAGATGCGAATGATAGTCCAAATGATACAAAAAATAAAGATGCACTTGTGTCCTGATCGGGGAATAGACACTGGAATTATTGCGTCGAAATAAAAAAAAAATGTCCGAAAGAGACAATTCCAGGAAATTTTTGCGTAGTGTTTAATGGCGGCAATTACAATCAACCAATTTTCTTGTTGCCTTCATCTTTAATTGTTAATTGGATTTGATCATTTGCTTCCGAATCGAGAAATGATTGCAGCTGATATTTTGGCCCTAAATTCATTCCAACTCGATGCACTATCGTAGAACACCGAATCGAAGTTCTCTTCCATCACTAATTATCACCGCATCACGTGTTGTCTTATGTAACTCATTATAGCGTCCGATTTAAGTTCGTGATTGTCTTCGTTGTTTTCTCATTCTGTCCAGAATCGATACGTGTTCGATTTCTGCGAGCAGCTGTGATTATTTCTCCCACGTTGGAGTAAAAACTCCCATCCAAGTGAACGGATAACACCGTGCTAATCATCATCGATTGAATCCGAAGATTATATTGTTGGCATCGGTTTCCCTGATATTTTTCTAATCAGAAAAATAATTTCTAGAAAGGCATCGTGTACTTAATGAAGGAATCACGTGAAAGTTGCCAACATACTAATTGAAAGTGATTTTTTAAAAGGAATTAATTGGATTCAAACTTGGGACACCTAGGGTATCAATCCGTGTCGTTAACAACTGAACCACCATCACCTCCCATTTTCATACTAACATCTAACAACCGTTATTATTATTATTATTATTATTATTATTATTTAATTATCATTTTTTTTTACATAGGAGTCACCACTTATCAAGGCCCGGAGGCCACTCGAGGATAAGGGTTAAAGAGTATACAGTAGTCAATGGGACAATATCGTAGTAATCGTTAGTAGTGGAAATTTCGTAATTTGGATTACTTAAGGAGACGGCTCATCAAGAATTTGTTTACATTGGACTTGAAGACAACCATATTGTAGTCAGTTGGAAAGCAGCCAAACGGAAGAGAGTTCCACAGGTGTGCAGTTCTAAGAAAGAAGCTTTGTTCATGGAATCTATGTTAGGGTTTTGGCACAGATAAAGAGTGGAGGAAATTATTGACAGTGTTTTCAGATAGACGAGCGTTACTCATGAATATTTGGTGACGGGGACCATAGATTGGAGCTCAGACGAGCACTTGCCATGAAAATAGCGATAAAGCAGAGACAGGCACGCAATATCTCTTCTGTGAGAAAGAGGTTGCAGGAAAGAGAAAAGGGCACTCTCTACTAAGCTACGAAGTCTATTTTGAACTCTGTCAAGGCAGGATAAGTAATTTCTAGCAGCTCTTGCCCTGATTTGACAACTACTTCATCTTTGTACGTACCTGGCTCTTATATAGGTAGAGAATTGTATCAGCAGTGAAATATCTACTGGATCGATAGAAAGATCCCATCATTTTTACAGCGACCTTGGCAACAGATTTGATAAACGTGCTCCATTTCAGATCAAGAGTAAAGGTCAAGCCAAGAAGCTTGTCAAAACATTTGTGTTAAGTAGTGATGGGACGATCTGAATATTTTTTTTCCGATTCCGATACAATTGACGATTTTGATTCTAAATTTTCGATTCCGATGCAATCACCGACTTAAAAAAATAGGATTACATTGTTTTGATGGTAGATTGATTTAGGAGAAAGTTATCGTCTACTTTTAAATGTAGACTATCAGGGAGACCCGACGTAGCCCAGGATTGAATGGCGATCAACGAATCTTCCACATTCCCATATTTTATGGTCATCGAATCGGTGAAATCGCCCAATTTTTTTTATAATGAAATCGATTGGTTCCCTGTTCTAGTTGGGGACTCATCGCGGTGCACCGAAAGGACGCTTTACACGCCTCCCCGCAGTTACTTAGTACACTGAAGTCTACATTGCACTGTAGAGAATGCATTGTCGATTTATTAAAATTATTTTTTTATATATAATGGCTTGCATTAAAGTTTAAAATGTAAAAGTCAAGTATCATGCTTCAATTTTGCTCTAAAAAGAAACATTTATTTAGAACGCGTCTCTTCCTTATAAAAGAATCTACACTTGATTTTATAGACTGAGTCTTTCTGCTTGTGCGGTGATAAATCTTCTCAAATACAGTTGTGATGTTAGGTTGTTGTACAAAATTGCTAACTTTGGTCAAAATCGGACTTCGGAATTTTTTCGATTTTCGATACTTATCGGACGCATTCCCATATAAAACCTACGTAAGAACACTCCCAGACACGTCAAGTACTTTCGTGTGATATTAAATAAAAACAAAAATTGACCCAGCCTTTTTCGAGTCCATAGGGAACGACTCAAAAATTTAAGTTTTTTTTTGCATGTTAAATATTTTTTCATTTTTATAATGTACTAGTATTACCCGACCTTGCTCAGGGGTTGCTTTGATGCCTTTTTTATGCTTATTTTTATCTGTATCTTTGGTAATTCCAATTTTTTCTTTTTTTTTGTAATCATAAATTAGTAAATTTCGGTTATATTGACACCTTACTGATCAACGCAGCCCTCACACATAGGATGCCACGTACCAGCAACCCTCTAATTTCTCTGATTTATCCTCTTAGCAGCTATTCTTCCAGCTCAAAGTCAACTACTTTGGCGAGGTTTTGGGGACCATGATTTCTTGAACCGTATGCGAAAGAAACCACAGGATCAACATCGATTATCCATTCGTTATAAGAATTTATGTCGTTGTCGCTGTATAGTTCTACAATTACTCAATTGTGTCGAAAAATTCGTTATCTTATGTTGCCGTGCATACTACTTGTGCTTGGTTGTTGAGGCCTATGTTTTGTCAAACCGACATATAAAAAACATCTGAATCATATTTTCACTAAAAATGTGTGTGTAGACTGTTTTGCAATATCTTCAGGATCGGTTGCTTGTTCAATGGACGTTCAAAAATAGAAACATAATTTACTTTTGCACTGCTAAAAAAGCACGTAAATTTTCAAGTCTTATGAAATTCTTTGCAGTCAATGAAAAGAAATTATGAAATTTATGTACGGTGTTTGAACCTACAGACCACGTCATGCAAAAAAAAAAAAAAAACGTAAAAAAACAAACAAAAAACAACACACACACACACATGCTATCAACTTACCCACCGTAGAATTTTCACGGCCCGTTGTTTTATCATTGTTGCTAAGCGACGACATGGAAAAATGGCTTTACCAATGATAGATAAATTTAAATAACGGTTTCGATTATCGGTAATTATCGAGGGTATTCTGAGACTAAACTTAACTAAGATCACTCCCAGACTTATACACTATAGTTCTGTAAATTTTAAAGAAAATCTGTTCAGCCGTTTCGGAGTCTATAAGTTACGAACTCACGCACACACATACAAAGTTGCATTTATATAATTGTGGATAGATAGATGGATAAATGGATAGATAGATAGATAGATAAATGGATAGATAGATAGATGGATAAATTGATAGATAGATAGATAGATAGATGGATAAATGAATAGATAGATAGATAGATAGATAGATGGATAAATGGATAGATAGATAGATAGATAAATGGATAAATGGATATATATATATATATATATAGATAGATAGATACATGGATAAATGGATAGATAGATAGATAGATAGATAGATGGATGGATAAATAGATAGATAGATAGATAGATAGATAGATAGATAGATAGATAGATGGATAAATGGATAACTGGATAGATAGATAGATTCGCCAAGTCAACAAAGTCGTCCTCGTCGTTTCTCAGACGTTGAACCAAGAATTGTGTTTTGAATATCGATTTTGTTCGTCCTCCAAACAAATCGAAACAAACTTAACACCATAAGTTATTTTAATTCGCAGCTTGCGCGACTGGGTCAATAGTGTTAATCCGATGCGTTGATAGGTTTGCATGGAGATGGTGGACAGTGGTTTTAGAAAAGAAACAATGAAAACGTTTTGTGTTCAGCGTTTTCTTTTGTGCTTACGCTTTTTATTTTCCATTCTTTGTTATATCTTTCTTTTTCGTTTTTCTTCCTTTATCCCTTTCCTTTCTTCTTTCTTTCTTTCTTATTTCTGTTTTTTCTTTCTTTTTTCTCTTTCTTCTATCTTTTTTTCTTTGTGTCTTCTATTCTTTTTATTATTGTTTCTTTTTCTTTTCTTTATTTCTTCCTACTTTTATTGTTTTCTTTTGTTTCGTTTTACTTTTGTTTCTTTTCATCTTTCTTTCTTTCTTTCTCGTTTCCTTCTTTTGTTCATATCTTTTCTGTGTTTCTTTTTCTCTCTCTTCTGTTCTTTATTTTCTTCCTTCCTTCTTTCTGAGTTTCTTCTATACTCCTTTCTTTTTATTCTTCTCTTTTCTCTTTTTTCTCTTCTTTCTTTCCAGTTTACTTTCTTTCTTCTGTTTTTTTACTCTTCTTTTTTTAGTTCTTTCTTTCTTTTTTCTTTCAGTTTTACTTCTTTCATTTTCTTTTCACCGTCTTTTTCTTTCAATTTTTCTTTTTACAATTTTTCGTTGAAAAATAAAATCTTCATATAGCCGTAGACGATTGCTTTCCAAATAAATCGCCTATGAACAAGACTGTGTTCATCTTTTATAGTCCTATAAATTCGAGTTTTTTTTGTGTATTGATATTCATATTAAAAACTCTTTGTTCTATTTATTTTAAAGGAAAATAAAACTTTTTTTATATATGGATCGTGGAATTGCATTCATCTGCAAAAGATCTAGCTAATTTGCATATTCTTTTAAACATTCATTTGAATTAATCCACTATTAGTTTTTTTTCGGTTTTCTTATGGGATGATCATCTTTAGTTAACTATTACGTGTAATTATATTCATGCAGATATTTTACATGATTTATACTTGCGTAATATTGTAATGTTATGACCCTTTAGGCTGTGATCATAGCGTAGTATCTGTTAACTGTGGCAAGCGGGGTCAAGGGTCAAAACATTATTATCATTGTTATTGTATTATTGTTACTTGATTTGAGCGACGGATGGTCGCTGGATTAGTTATTATGATTAGAAGAATAAACAATTAAATTGTGAAAGAAATGATTGACGTGTGAATCGCAAAAAGAATGTGAAAATAGAAAATATATGTAAACATTATTTTGGGGTATTGAATAAACAAATAACTAGGTGGGTTAGATTGGTATGAGACACGTAATTAGGTGATGTAAGAGAACACGTGATGTAGTTAGTTTTGGAGGGATTCAGAGAGTTGAGGACTGACCACCAGAGCAGACAGACGTCTAGACAGGGGTGGACAGACAGCTGGGAGCGAGCTGTATGAACAGATAATGTAGACTAACTGCAGATCCTGTGAAAACCATTTGAGACAACTGTAATAAATTTATATTACAAAAACATAAAGAGTTGTTTTAAATGTTTCACAAATAAGAACAGATGTCTCAATTGGTTGGTACTGATCGCTTCATGGTTCATCACGGAGCAGCAGGAAGTTAAAAGAACTCTTCAAGAAAAAGGTAAGAAGCATATATTGTTCTTCTTATATATGAACTGTAAAAATCCCGTGATAAGTCTCATACAACATGACTCAGTTTACACGTCAATATCATGTCCTTCTAGCTAAACAACATACATACGATTTATACGTTTATTATCTGTCTGTTAAAAGAACAATATCTTACATCCACTAGATAACACATGATACGTTTTGATATATCACCTCCTCCAATATAAACCAATATACAACAATATTTGCGTAAAAAGTTTATAGTAAACAAAAACCTTTTTCTATATATATATTTATGTATGCGTATATATATTTGTTTTAAAAAAAATTACCTACCAAACTCCTCTGTCAGTTCAACAGACATGAAACTTAATATATAGGGTTCTCGAACCCATGCGAAATTTTATATTTAGGTTTTAGCCGGAGAAAATTCGCCAGGTGAATATGCATGCGTAACGTAATAGTCATTGATTCATGTCTTAATTTTTAGCACTGCAGCGAAAATGTCTTCATAGTTTAGTCATTAACTTTAAAGGAAAAGGTAAATCGTAAGCTAAACGTTTTAGTTTCGATTCTTGGTGATGGCGCACGAGCCATTTTTTTTTAAAACTCTTTAAATCATTACTGTCTTTGGGTCCAATATAATCTATAATATAAAGCTGAACGTCTATGTGTGTCTGGTCACGAATAGGCTCCTATATGGTTGACTATTATAGAAAACTGATCACATATAATGATAGAAGATGTATCGAGGATGAGGAATGGGTATGTTTGATCTGGCAGGACGGTGGTTCATAAAAATTGTGGGGTCTGCGTTCGCGCCTGGCCCACAAAGTATGGAAAAAATGGAAAACGAATGGAAAAAATGGAAAACGTTTACAAGGGTTTTTGATATAGATGTACATAAGAATACTTTGATAAGTATGTTTCAACTTAAATAGGGATGGTATAATAAAATTGTGGGGTCTGCGTTCGATCCTGTACTCCATGGAAATATGGCACAAACTTTAACAAAGACTTTTTATATCTATTTGCGTAAGTATACTTTGATAATTATGTTTCAGTTTGATGAAATATGGTATAATAAAATTATGGGGTGTTCGTTCGCGCCTAACCTCCATAGACTGTAAAGTTTTACAAGGTTTTTTAAAAGGGGTGAGAGTCCACAATAACACCTTGACTTTCATCTTAATTCACGTTAGCTTTTATTTATTTTTTTGAGTTGAATCATATTGTGTCGAATAAATTCACCTCATAAATTCACGTTCTTATTAAAGTGAAAGGCAAAAAAAAAGTCGGAACTTTAGACAATTCTCGACACAATTTTTGCATAACTCTGTCTTTTCCTTCTCCACTTGTACATGACACTCTTTCGAAAATAAATAAATAGATAAATACTAAAAAATAAGAACGTTACTTGTTATCGTGTCAAAAGAAGGAAAAAATCCTGCTCACATGATTACGTGTCTTTATGAAAACATTTACGTAACCTTTTTATTTTTATTTATATATCTGTTTAAGCTTTTTTTTGTCAGTGTACTAGAAGGAATTAATTTGATTACAACCCTTTCTGTGTGTTCTTTACATTACAATAGTACAACCCTGAATCTGACGGCGCAATACTACACCGTCCAATACTGTAAAACTGAAACGAAGCTGTTCTGCTTGAAAAGGGCGCCATTTTCTTCTTATTCATATTTATATCGATTCTTTGATTTAAAAAACTAAAGTAATTACGTGTTTACTTTTTTAATATCCCATTTTGCTGTTTCGGATTATTTTACTAAAGTAAGTAAAGCTTCATTATTTTTCAAAACTGTTTTTGTTTCTTTGTTTTTCGATATTTCGTCGATATTATTTAGTAAGAGTGTTTAGCAGAAAAGCCAATAAACGAATACCCGAAAAAATAAATATACAAGAGATAAATGTTACCATAGTCAATAAAAGTTCAGTTCATGTTTTTTTTGTTTTGTAATAGTTTTTAATGCTCTTTACTTGCAATAATTTCAGCGAACCGAAATTAAAACGAAATTTGAGGGGATAACTACAAAAATGAATTTTTATATTAACTACACATGCCATAATTGAATATTTCTCAAGCAAAAAATAACGGAAAACATTAAAATATGTTCATAAATATTCCTTACGCTGACGGAACTCTCTTAAATTGTTAACACAGAATGCTCAGGTGCCCCTCCTTCAAATTGAAAACGGGGCTCTCCATTTCAAAGTCGCTGCCATTTTGATTTTTTTTAAAAATCGGTTTGTGAATTAAAAAATTTTTTTTTTTTACAAACTACTTAAAAATACAAACCAATGAACTTTTCTACCATAAAAGTACCTTTTATTGACTATGGTAACATTTGTTTCTTGTATATTTATATTATTATATATAGAACATTTTCTCTGTAAGGAAACATCATTTTGTTGGTCAATCTTGGCTACGAATGGAAACAAAGTTGATATAAAAATATATATATTTTCGCGAAAATTATCTTTACTTTCATTATATTTTGCTTAGGGTAAAATGTTTGAGTATCAAAACCTATCTCTTTACAACCCCTCCTTTTCATAACCTATCATACTTTCATCAATCACAGTCCATTTTCTGTAGGCTGTTTTTGAACCCAGTCAACGACGGGTACTTCTGCTAGTATAATAATAAATACGAAATCTTCATTAATTAAAATATCATATTTAAGCGTATTTTACGATCGGGCGAAGCCGGGCGGCCTGCTAGTTATCTGTATAAAGACTGCGCTCATTCTATATATTGCTGTATAGGTTTAATATATTCTTTTACTTTTGATTGTTTTCTACATAGTGTTCGTTCACCAATTACGTGCAGATACAGCCTAAATATTCTTCGAAGGCGTATCGAACAGCTAACAAACAATCCAATAAGAGAGTTCTTGTAAAAACATGAACAAATATGGCGATGTTTTGCTAGCGCTTATTATTTTTATTTTCAAGGAACTGAAACTTGGCGTGGAAACGAATTCAATGATATATGGACTGCAGTAATTGTAAATGTCCGACAGTTAGAAAACGAGGAATTTATTTTTCTGTTTTTCCAGAACGCGCCTGATAATTTCAAACGAAAAACTGCTTCATGTTTTTTTCCTATTTCTAAATTTTGAGACGACGATTGATAATTCGTATTGCTTAGATTATTCGGACTATTGTTCTCACCCGGATTGTTATTCTCACAGCGTTATTGTCGGTATAATCTCCGACCCTCTTCAGGTTTATCTTGTCATACTTGGGAATCTTTCTGTTGAACTCGGGAATCTACACGAAATCTAGAAAGGAACCTTTTATTTAATTCACGGGAGTAACTTCTCTCGGTTGGTCCGCCATGACTGGATAGAAGTCGCCCGGACTGAGAATTGACTCTTCAACCTGCAGAACAGTTTCACATAGAAATGAATGTTGCTTGGTACTTTATCCGTTACGCCACGGGTCTCATAAAAATTTTCAGAGTCTTGAGCCTTTTATTGTCTTTTAAGATGTACAACTTATCACTAGTTATTACTACACGCGCGCGCGCACACACACACACACACACACACACACACACACACACACACACACACACACACATATATATATATATATATATATATATATATATATATATAAGTTTGACAGGAAAGATTCCCAAATACGACAAGAAGTCCTGGCAGATTGTAGGTTTTGTCGTTCCAGCAGACCAGAGAGTGAAGATCAAAGAGACTTAGAAGCAGAGTAAATACACAGAACTGGCCAAAAAGGGATCTGGAAAATGAAGAAAGTCATGATAACACCACTAATAGTAGGGGCACTAGGAACAATACCGAAAAACTTTGTAAAAATAATGGGAGAAATTGGAATCAAGGGGATGGCCGAGAAGATACAACTAATTTCAATAATGAAAACTGCAGAAATATTAAGGAAATCCCTTGAATGCGGAGACTAACACCGCACATAAACTACACACAAACTGTAACGGCTACAGATGAAAAACACAAAGAAACATCGCATGGAAGCATGAAAACTATAGCTGTATAATTGTAAGATCCCGCCCTTTTTTTGTTTTTGTGAATGTCACCATGAATGGACACCACACCAAATATTGAGGATGCAGGAAGATGGAAAGACCGAGGAGAGAAAGCACTAGTCAGGCCTGCGCTGGCTGAGTGCAAAGGGGACTGGGACCTTGGGGAGGCTTATTGCCACCCAAATCCTAGTGAAGACCAATGGTCGCTACCGACGAGAAATCAATAGTAAGCGGTTGTTGCGATAAACCAAATTCTTTTGCAAAGGTTATCAAAAGAGGTGGAAAATACTGGAAATCTGGAAAGATTTGTTGTCACTTAGACTCTAGGGAACACCACAAGATGTCCTCAAAGAGCAATCTTTGATGATGGCGTGTGTTACTTTAGTGAGTAATAAACAACAACAACAACAACAACAACAACAACAATAATAATAATAATAATAATAATAATAATAATAATAATAATAATAATAATCCAAGACAAACAACAAAGACACAAACAAAACAATAATCTAAAACCAAAGACGACAACAAAAATAACAAATCCCAATGCGCATGTCAGGAAACATTTTGCAAGGGAGGGAACTATGTCAGTTGGTTCTTTGAAGTAAAAAAAAAGAAAGATGTCGCTTTTAATAGCGCCGATTGTCCTGTCACAGAAACGTCATTGATGGCTGTCAACCAACGACGAGTTTCATCTTTTGATAAAATGGATATTAAGCCTGTCATTATATTCCAATGAATTCTGGTCCTTTTTTGTTTTCCTTTACTTTTATTTGCTTTGAAAGAGAGATGCTTCGTGATTTTTCTAACGTAGCTTTCAGAAATTAAAAGTAATGATTGATCGACCCCCGAGGCGAATACGACTTTAAAATATAAGAGCATAAGTGTTCTGTTCAATACGATATCATTTTTTCTTCCCTTTTTAAATATGAATTTTGATTGCTTTTAAGTGGGTATTAAAGCTGTTTTCAAATGGTGGGGGTTGGATTGGGAGGGGGCTCAACAATAAGCCATGCGTATTAAGCAAAAGCAATAGTTATATTCAATTTGAATCACAGTTGCAAACAAATGGGCTTACTAAATTGGTTGAACACAGATGCAGAAGAAAAAAATGTTGTTTTGTTAAGAAAAAAGTTAGTATTGGATTAAAATATACAGAAATTTTGCAGTATAAACAAAACGAAAAAGTGACCAAAAATAAATACACAAAATGTTATCAAGGACAAGTTACACTTCTACTTACCTAGATTTGTGTTTTAACTTATTTTAAAACGTTTATTTACTATTACGTTCCTGAATTTTTGAGATGAGGATTGGTTATTCGTATTATTTGGATTCTTCTTGAGTGTAGTTTTCACAACATTTCGGTCGATGTAGTCTCCAATCTTCTTTAGGTGCATCTTGTCGAACTCGGGCATGTTACCGTCGAACTTGCCAAATGTTTCTGTCAAACTCGGGAATCTGGACGGAATTTCGAACAAAACCCTTTATTTACTTCACGAGGGTAGCATGATCTTGTTCCTAAATAAATAAATAAATAAATAATAATAATAATAATAATAATAATAATAAGAAGAAGAAGAAGAAGAAGAAGAAGAAGAAGAAGAAAGAAAAAAAAAAACAGAAAATAAATTAAAAGTCAGAATTGGCCGTGTCTCGAGGCACATAAAATTTGAGTTTAAGAGATAGATTCGCAAACAAATTTTCCTGTCTTTTAAATATAAAGTTTGATTGATTTTAAGCTGTTTTGAAATCAATAGAGTGTCTTCTCTCTTTCCTTCATTTTTTCATTCTTTCGCTCTTTCTCTTTTTCGTTCACTGTTTTATCCTCGCTTTCTTTATTTTACTCTGTATTTCTCTCTGGCTTTCATTCTTTCTTTCTTTCGCTGTTTCTGCCACTTTTTCTTTTTCCTTTCATGTTATTTTCGTTCACCTTTTCTTTTTTATTTCTTTCGTTCGTTACGGCATTCATTTTTTTTCTTTCTTTCGCTCTTCTTTTCTTCTTTATTTATTTATTTGTTTGTTTGTTTCGTTCGCTGCTCTTCATTTTTCGCTCTTTCTTTATTTCGCTATTTCATTGGTTTTTCGTGCACATTTTCTTTTATGTTTTTTGTTCTTTTTTATTTTCTTTCTTCCTTTTTTTCTTCGTACTCTATCTCCTCTTTCTTTCGCTTTCTTATTAATTCGATTTATTTATTTAACATTGATAATGTATTATTTATACTAGCGGGATCTGTGGAAATTCCACAGGGGGACTCATTCATATGTAATATATTGATGTTGGCATTCTATAGATGTTCAGTGTAAATGGAGACGCTCTGATATTTTTGTTAAAACTGCAGAAGTATTTATCTAAGCTAGTACGAACGCTCGGCAAAGCCCGGTCGTAAAATACGCTTAAATATGATGTTTTAATTCTGACAAATTTCGTATATATTATTATAGAGTTAATTTTCATATATTATAAAGTTGCGATTTAAAAAAAAAATCCTTATGACTTGGGTGCATTAGCTGGAATCGAAACCGAAATAAAAACTTATGAAAAAAATATATGCATATATATAAATATAACTTGAGTTCCTTCCTCTATAATCGAAACCGAAACCAAAACTTATGAAGAATTCTTGATAAAATTATTTATATATATATATATATATATATATATATATATATATATATATATATATATATATATATATATATATATATAAAGAATATAGATCATTGGAGTGCCATCAGTTATAATCGAAACCGAAACCAAAACTTATGAAGAATTCTTGATAAAATTATTTATGACAAGAAATAGAAGTACATAACAATTAAACGACCCGGATGTAAGCGTGACAAAGAAAATGACACACACGCTATCATATATATATATATATATATATATATATATATATATATATATGTATAATTATTTTTTTTCTATAATAATTAAATACCTACAGACACTAGTGTTTCATCCTTTCGGGAATCTTCAGTGCAGGGTGCCACGATTAACACCAGTCGAACGATTTGAACCCCGCAACACGAGTCATCTCTGGTTCGATTAGCGAAGACCTAATCCATTCGGTCACCATTAACCACGTGAAATAACGTCGAATTTAAACATTTTAATTTTAAATCTTCATTTACGTCAGCCAGACAGTGATCTAATCGTTATACGATGATCTATGCATAAGAGCTAAATTGACCGACTTTAATTCAACTGAAAGTGCTCAACGATAAGAAACGAATTTCTTGCTGTCATATATATATATATATATATATATATATATATATATATATATATATATATATATATATATATATATATATATATATATATATATAATGCGTTCTTTCTTTCCAATCTTTTGTTACTTTTTTGTGTTTCATAATTCTTTCATTCTGTTGCCATTTCTTTTTTAATTCACGTTAAGGTTATAAAGACTTAACAATAAATTGTTGGTTGGTTGTTTTTGTTTTACGGCATATCAACCTTTTTCAGGTTATTTAATGCCGAATCTAGTTATTTTGAGGAACGATTTTTAATGGAGTATATATATATATATATATATATATATATATATATATTTTAAGTCAGATTCTATTTAACCCATAGTTGGGACCCTAACAGGTACTACCACTCCGGGTCAGAGTGGACCTGGGAGCAATGGCAATTTAAGGGTGGCTCCACACTCCCCAAGGCCCGCAAGATGGGGTCTCACCATCGGATATAGTTTAAAGTCATATCCAGGACCAACAATAAATTGAGTCTAGATACACAATCATGTAAGCATCTAAATGCACCAAGATATTTCATGCTCGTACATACGTTATCACCTACGCCACTTTAAAAAATTGAATTGCTCGATCACGAAAGATGAAATGAAAAATAACTGTTGTTGTTAATTATCACGCATTTCGAATGAATCAGATAATTATTGTGGGCATTCGTTTCCTCGATATCTTTCTGATTAAAATTCTTTCTAGAAATACATCGTGTACTTTCTGAAGGAGCCACGTGATGTTGCCGGCATCCTAAGTGAAAGTGAAACTGTGAAACGAACTGGATTCGAACCACATCCAAATTATAAGTCCGTGTCGTTAATCACTTAGCCACCATAGTCTCTATGATGTTGCTGCTGTGTTCAACGTGAAACTCGAACTAAAAGACACAAAGATCAATGTGTAGTTTATGTTCTGTTCAAAAGATGGTACAATGATATCGTGGGGTCTCTGTTAACGCCCGATGTCCATAGAATGAAAATATGGCATAAATCATTACAAAGATTTGGGGGATAGACCCTCTAACAAGATATATTCTGAAAAGTATGTTTCAGTTATAATATTGTGAAGTTTGTCGTCCAGCAGACCAGAGAGTGAAGATCAAAGAGACTTAGAAGCGGAGTAAATACACAGAACTGGCCAAAATTGCACAGAACGGAAATATTTTTAAGAACGGCAGCAATATTAACAGATAAAGTATGCATCTGTATTTCCACAGATCACGCAACCTTCTGATAAGGTTGTGTCCGAGATGGGTATATTTGCTCTATAAAATGCACGAGGGAAGAACGGATGTACATAAATCTAATACAATGGCAGAATCCTTAGAAAATGGCCTCCAAACTGTAGTGGAATGGGCCCATAAATGAATGGTAACATTTAATGCTAGTAAAACTAACCCGCTCTCCTTTAACAATTACAATACGTCTTTCCAACCACCAATATCCATGACAAATAACACCGTACCTGAGAAATCTTCCTCCAAACTCCTCGGCAACATTCACGGACAATATGAACTGGAACAAATACATTGAGGACATTTCGAAGGCTGTTACAAAAAAGGTGGCAACAGATTTGAAGTACGTGTTCCATTTCAGGTCAGGAGTAAAGGTCAATCTCAGAAGCTTATCAAAACATGGAGTCTCTCCTAGAGATCCATCCATTTCAATTGATGCCAGATGGAGATCAGAGCGTTGATGATGTAAAGATAGGAGCTTAATTTAAGATGCATTAAAAGTAACCAGCCACCTCTTTCCCCACTATACCACTTAGGATGTTAACAACCTTCACATGGTTCCTCTCATAAGTATCGGATATTTTTCTAGAAAGAATTCTAACCAGAAAAATACCGGTGAAACCAATGCCAACAAAATACAGGAATTAAAAATATGTCTAACATCTTTTTAAAACCTCCCTTTCTCTCTCTCATCTGAATTTCTTTATCCTCCATCTCTATCTCTCCTATACGCCTCTACCCCATATTATTTCCCCCTCTCTATCTCTTCCACTTTCTCTTATTTTCCTATCTCCTCTTTCTTTTTCTTCCCTCCTCTCACCATTTCTCCTTCTTTCCTTATCCATTGTACGGCATAATATCACGTTGACACACCGGTTCCTGCTGGATCACCGAAGTTAAGCAACGTTGATCCTGGTCAGTACTAAATGGGTGACCATTTGGGACTTCCAGATGCTGTATGTGCTCTCCGCTTATCTCGGCATTGTTTCAAGTCGTCATGGACTTCTCCTTGCAACTGGATTCAAACAGTTCCGATTCAGGAGAGCTGTAGTTGGTGATTGCGCAATCCTGTCCTCATAATTATACGCGCAGCTGCCCTTACAGGGGGTATCCATTGTCTTTCGAGACTGAGCGGAAGTATCGATCCTTATCCCTAACTTCCTTCTAGTTCATCCTACATATTTCTCTCCCCTCCCTTTCTCTAGTACCCTGTTTCAGTTTCTCTGGCAACTGAAAAAAAAATAATTTAACAATTGCTACATAATAACATTAAAAAATGTCTCTAAATGTCGACCCCCCCTTAACTAATTCTGTTACTAGTAACCCCTAAAGCAATGAATATAAAAATGTGTCTATATTTTGCTTGAGGCAATACTGAAAATGTTCTGCGTCTGTGGCGTCGTTGGTTGTGACACGCACAGATGCAGAGACATTAAAAAAACTGAAATTTTACCAGAACCCTCGGAGGTGACAGTGGTCAAGTGGTTAACACCACGAACCGACGACCAAGTACGAATTCAGTTCGTTCTAGAAAAAGTCATTTTCGTTTAAGAAGTTGGCAACCTTCAGGTGAATCCTTTTGTAAGTACCGGATGTCTTTCTAGAAAAATTCTAACTACAAAAATATCATGGAAACCAATGCCAACAATTGGGTTCATGCAATGATTATGATGATGATGAGCAGAGCCCTGTTTGCTGAACTTCAGCTTTAATATCGATGGATGCCTGGCCTATCAGCTTAGTTTTGTTGGCGTGTCTCGCGTAGTTTCTGATATAAAGAAAACTCTTCTTTTTATGCTAGACTAGCATTTCAGCCCGGCGTTGCCCGGGTGTTTGGAGGTGTATGTTGAGCAAAAAAAAAAAAGCAAAAAAAGAAAACAAAAGCGGTCAATTTTTTAAACTTTGACCCCTTTATGATCCTTTAAAATTTATTGTTTTGGGCTCAAATCAAGTTATTAAGTTAGATCCATGTCCAAGGAACCTATATCTAAAATTTCAAGTGTTTAGACCAAAGATTGTCGGAGGAGTTTGGTAGAGTTCTCAAAGGTCGAATCTTTGAACTTTGACCTCTTAACAGCTAAATTTCTGGATGAAAACCAATCACAAAGATTTTTCCAAACTCTCAGTGCCCTGTATATCAAATTTCGAGTCTGCAGACTTTAAATCGACAGAGTTATTGCGTAGGGAATTGTACACACACAGACACACACACAGACACACACAGAGACACGTTCACTTTTATATATATACTAGCATGGGTGCCCGGCGTTGCCCGAGTGTTTGGAGGTGTATGCCGAGCAAAAAAAAAACAACAACAAAAAAGGTCAAGTTTTTAAACTTTGACCCCTATTATGACCCCTTAAAATTTATTGTTTTAGGCTCAAATCAAGTTATTAAGTTAGATACATACCCAAGGAACCTATATCTAAAATTTCAAGTGTTTAGACGCCAAATTTTCGGAGGAGTTTGGTAGAGTTCTTAAAGGTCAAATCGTTGAACTTTGACCCCTTAACAGCCAAATTTCTGGCACTAAATCAATCACATCGATTTTCCCAACTCTCAGTACCCTGTATATCAAATTTCAAGTATGTAGACTGAAAATTGACAGAGTTATTGCGTAGGGAATTGTACACACACACACACACAGACACACAGACAGACACGTTCACTTTTATAGATATACTAGCATGGGTGCTCGGCGTTGCCCGAGTGTTTGGAGGTGTCTGCCGAGCAAAAACAAAAAAAAGGGTTAATTTTTTTAATTTGACCCCTATTATGATTCCTTAAATTTTACTGTTTTAGGCACAAATCAAGTTATTACGTTAGATCCATGTCCAAGGAACCTATATCTAAAATTTCAAGTGTGTAGACCCAAAATTGTCGGAGGAGTTTGGTAGAGTTCTCAAAGGTCAAATCGTTGAACTTTGACCCCTTAACAGCCAAATTTCTGGCCGAAAACCGATCTCATCGATTTTCTAAAATCTCAGTACCATGTATATCAAATTTCGAGTCTGTAGACTAAAAATTAACAGAGTTATGTCGAAGGAAAATGTATACAGAAACACAGAGACACACACACAGACACGTTCACTTTTATAGATATATAGATAGATATAGATAGATTAATAATTGCAAAATATTCCCGCATTTTTGTCAGGATAATAGATGAGATTTGGCGCAGATTATTTTTAATTTTCAACAAAAGAACTTTCATGTTATCTTATTAATTACGGCCACATTATTATAATTTTCTTTGATGATTTTATTTTATTTTTATTCTTATATCTAATAAATCATCTTTCAAATATTTTAGCATGCTTTACTTTTTTTTTGTATCGAGTTTTGTAATTTTTAATGCATATAATTTCTGCTTTCGTTTTTTAACGCAAATAGAACGCGCCATCTTTATTTTTCCTTCCTTCGTGATGAGCCAACGTGTTCTGTTAAAATTCGAGTTTCATTTTTTTGTTTAAATTGTTTGAAAAATTTCTTTTCTCCGCAAAATCAAACTGCGAATTAATCTTCTTTCAAATTAAACGGTTCTCTTTGTTTATCGGAAAACTTAAAAGCTTTTTACAAACAATGGCGACTTTTTTCACTGCATTATTTAGTGTTTTTTTTTCTTCGCTTTTGCTCTTGACACAAAGACGCATATTCCAAGTGTGTCTTAAATTTCATTAAAGAAAATCCCGCACCGTCCACCATAATGTGTCTACTTCACAACATCCTTCAAACAATATTTAAATTAGACTCGACGCTAAATAAACATCGAATTAGCACACAAAGAACTCTCGGAATAAAACGAATCCCAATCCAAGTTATTGATTCGTAGCCAAATAATCTAAGCGTACATTTCTTGTAGATGGAAAAAGAAAAACAATAACAGTTACTAAAAAACAGAATTGAACCTGATACGCCAAGTTCGAATCCTTCTATTTTTTCTATCAACAACATAGATTAGTTTGGTTTAATTGTTTTGTTTTACGGCATATGATCACTTTTCGAGTTAGTTAATGTCGAGTCTAGCAATTTTGAAAAAAAAAAAAAAAAAAAATTTTTTGTTTAAAGTTCTTTATATCTTTTTTTTTTTTACAAGGGAATCACCAAAGGCCATTCGAGGATAACGGTTAAAGAGTGTACTGTGGTCAAAAGGACAATATAATAGTCATCGTTAGAAGTGGAAATTTGGTAAATTGGATTACTTAAGGGGAACGGCTCATTAAGAACTTGTTTACATTAGACTTGAAAACGGTCATATTATAGTCAGCTGGAAAGCAGGGAAAACGGGAGAGAATTCCACAGGTGTGCAGTTCTAAGAAAGAAGTTTTGTTTATGGAATCTACGTTTAGGTTTAGGCACAGATAAAGAGTGGGGGAAATTATTGATAGTGTTTTCAACTAGACGAGTGTTACTCGTGAATGTTTGGCGAGGGGAGCCCATAGATTGGAGCTCAGACAAGCACTTGCCATGAAAATAACGATAAAACAGATGGTCTTTGGTTTGATATTTTTATTTTACGGCATCTCGACGCTTTTCGTGTTATTTAATGCCGAATCCAGTAACTTGGGGGGGGGGGAATTGTGTGCTTCAAGTAGGTTTATATCTATCTATCTATCTATCTATCTATCTATCTATCTATCTATTACACAAAAGGAACTTTGTGTACATGTGTGAGTTCGTTCCCTATGGATTGGGAAACGGTTGGGCCGATTTTTTTTTTGAAATTTCAGACAAATGTACTTGATGTGTCTGGGAGTGTTCTTACGTAGATTTGTATTGGAATACGTCTGATAAGTATCGAAAATCGATAATTGAAAAAATCCGATTACAAAAGGAAGTTTGATTTTGAACAAAGTTAACCTTTTATACAACCGAACATCACAAGTGCATTTGAGAAGTTCTATCAATGCATAAGCAGAAAGGCCCAGCATATAAAATCAACAATAGATCGTTTTATACGACAGAGGCACGTTCGAAATAAATGCTTTTAGAGCACAATTAAACCGTGATACTTGACTTTTGTACATTTAACTTTAATTCAAATGATTATATAAAAATCATTTAATAAAATCAACAGTTGATTCTTTGATAAGACAGGGGCGCGTTCGAAATGAATGTTTCTGTTTAGAGAACGATTGAACAATGGTACTTGACTTTACATTTTAAACTTTAAGTGAAGCCATCATTTACAGATAATTTTATGAAATCAACACTAGATTCTCTATATTCACAATGTAGACTACAATTTATTGTGAACCAAGTCACTGCGAGGAGACATGTGAAGCTTCCTGCGCGGGGGGTGAGGCCTTACTAGAGCAGGCAATCAATCGATTTAATTAAAAAATGAGCAATTACACTGATTTCGATGACAAGGATAGTATGGGACAGTAGAACATTTATTGATCCTTATTTAATCCCGGACAACGTTGAGTTTCCTCGCTAGTCTTCAACGTCGCTTAACTTTGATAACCTAACAAGAATTGATGTGTCAAAGTGATTACGTCATATTTTATTAACTTAGGAGGTGAAGCCTTTTCTGTTCCAGGTATTCTCTTTCCCACAGAAGAGACGTTGCGAGTCTTTATCTGCTTTATCTTTATTTTCATGACACGTGCTCGTCTGAGCTTCAATCTATGGTTCCCTTCTTGCCAAACTTTCTAAAAAAAACCCCCACTCAACTAGCTACAACCACTATCAACAATTTCCCCCGCTCTCTACCTATGCCTACATCTAAATGCAAATTTTTCCGAGAAATACCCGCCTGTTTAACATGGGCCCATTGGTCTGCTTCCCTGCCGATTACAATATGTTAGCCTTAAAGTCCAATGTGAGCAAGTTTTTGTTGTGCTGTCCTCTTAAATAATAAAATTCTTCCCAATCTACACGATCAGTGATTACAACACTACCACTCTACATTCATTAACCCTTATCCTCAAGTGGCCTTCCGGCCTTGATAAGTGGTGACTCCCATGTAAAAAAAAATATATGCATATTATTATATACAATTGTTCAATGATTTTTTCCAGATGCCAGAGAAACTGAGAAAGGGACGTGGAGGAGAAATATGCAGGATGAACTAGAGGGAAATGAGGGATAAGGATCGATGCTTCTGTTCAGTCTCGAAAGACATTGGATAGGGGCAGCTGCGCGGGTAATTATGAGGACAGGGTTGCGCTATAACCATCTACAGCTCTTCTTAATCGGAACTGTTTGAGTCCAGTGGCAAGGTGAAGTCCAGTACGACTTGAAACAATGCCAAGATAAGCGGAGAGCACATACAGCACCTGGAAGTCCCAAATGGCTACCCATTTAATACTGACCAGGATCAACGTTGCTTAACTTCGGTGATCTAACAGGAACCGGTGTGTCAGCGTGATTATGCCGTCCAAGGATGGAATACTGTTGCAATATCTGGGCAGGAGTTGCTAAAAACAGCCTATCCTGCCTTGACAGAGTACAAAATAGACTTCGTGGCTTAGTGGGGGATGCCCTTTTCTCTACCCTGCAACCTCTCTCCCACAGAAGAGACGTTGCGAGCCTATCCTTGTTTTATCGTTATTTTCACGGCAGGTGCTCGTCTGAACTCCAATCTCTGGTGCCTCCTCGTCAATCTTTCACGAAAAACACCCGTCTAGCTGAATCCACTGTGAAAAATTTCCCCCACTCTATATCTGTGCCTAAATCAAAACGCGGATTCCATGAACAGAGCTTCTTTCTTAGAACTGCACGCCTGTGGAACTCTATTCCGTCTGCCTGCTTCCCACCGGACTACAACTTGGATGTCTTCAAGTCCAATGTTAACAAATTCCTAATGAACCTCCCCCTTAAGTAAACACTTCATCAAATCTCCACACTAACGTAATGTACTTGCAATAACCCTTATCCCTGAGTGGCTTCCGCGCCTTGATAAGTGGTGATCACTGTGTAAAAAAAAAAAAAGGGATAAGGAAAGAAAAGAGAAATTGTGAGAGCAGGGAAGAAAAAGAAAGAGGCGATAGGAAAATAAGAGAAAGTGGAAGAGATAGAGAGGGAAGAAATAATATGGGGTAGAGGCGTATAGGAGAGATAGAGGTGGAGAATAAAGACATTCAGGCGAAAGAGAGAGAGAGAGAGAGAGAGAGAGAGAGAGAGAGAGAGAGAGAGAGAGAGAGAGAAAGAAAGGTTTTAAAAAGAAGATGCTACACATATTTTTAATTCCTGTATTTTGTTGGCATTGGTTTCACCGATATTCTTCTGGTCATATACATTGATTAATATGGGACGCTAGATAATGATCATCAAGAAGCTTTAGGAAGCCTTGGGTAAATAAAAAGGTCTTATGAGGGATGAAGAGTAATTTCAACACGAGAGGGAAACACTCTCCATACATCAAATAATTCATTAAAATTGCTGTACAGACACTTTGGTAACCGTCTCATTTGTAGGATATTTGATTTTGAATGAATATCACACAATCAGACCAGAACCGCCAGATTTTTTACCTGCAGTGTTATCGCAAAGAAAATAAATTAAAAAGAAAAAAAAACACTCACCGGACTAATTCGGAACTGAAGAGGGTCATCACAGTCGAAAGCAGAGCAAATGGAAATTGCATCATTTTATCTAAAAAATACGTAAATAAACTTGTTTATAATTTTTTCACACCGAAAATAGCAAAAGAAAAAGAGAAATCTCGGAAAATTGAGTTAATTTTTATTTTTGTTTCGATGCAGTATGCCGCTTTTGTGGAAGTTAGATTTTCCCTTCATGAAAAACCGACATTTGTATGTAAGTTTTGACCACCTAATGACAGGAACACAGATATTAATTTTTTTAATTAATATTTACTAGTTTGGGGAGCTTGGTTTTGTCCGGCGTAAAATACGCTTAAATATGATATTTTAATTTGTTTAGATTTCGTATATATTATTATAGAGTTGTGATTTAAAGAGTAAAAAGAAAAGTATTTGGGTGCCATCAGCTAGAATCGAAACCGAAGCATTCAAAGCTGGTAACGTGACCACGGTACCAACATGACACGCATATAAACTAATTAAAAATTAAAAATAAACTAAAATGAACGTACAAAATGTATAACTATTTTTTCAATTTCGACCCATTTTTGACCTCTTAAAACTATTTTAACCGACTAAAGACCCATAAAAGAACAACCCGTAAAAAATCCAGTCATTTGTGGCCCCAAGCGCTGCTCTGCGACTTTTGGTTTCAGTTTCGGAGGAGATAGAGAGACAGACAAACATATAGCTTTTTATATATTAGATTAAGTTTCAGTTGTTATATAAATCGATTCGTGCTTCCCGACTAAAAAAGTAAATAAATAAAAAAAGGAAATGAAGAAAGAAGGCAATATTTGTTGACGTTTATACATAATTTAGAACTGAAGAAAGTCGATATTTTACCAAAATAAAACGTAAAAGATTACGGTTAATTAAGTATGAGGTTATAATATTAATACTGGTTTGGTTCAGTTTCTTTAGATGAAAACATAATAATAATAATAATAATAATAATAATAATAATAATAATAATAATAATGATAATTATAATAATAATAATTATAATAATAATAAACGCCTAAATATGTGTCTCTGAATTGTAGTTTGGATTGGTTTTTGCAGCAGGCCGATAGGTTGGATTCTGTTCAGCCGTACGACTTAAAAAAAAAACAAAAAAACAAAACACACACACATAGACAATATACGACAGACCATATAGAAGAGAGGACAGAAGCAGAAGACAGTTAAAAAACAAAACAAAATAAAATAAAACAAAAAAAACAAAACACACACACACATAGACAATATACGACAGACCATATAGAAGAGAGGACAGAAGCAGAAGACAGTTAAAAAACAAAACAAAATAAAATAAAACAAAAAACAAAACGCTGTATTAATTTCGCCATAAATGCAAGAGGAGAATGCAAAACTGGAGAAAATCAATCACCAAAACTTATCGAAGCGAGAAGTTGGAGACGCAGCGGGAGACTGGATAAAAAGAAATGCTGGACACTGGATATGTGGAAACTGGATCTGGACAGCATGGGATGATGTCACAAGGAGATTGATGTAGACGTCACTGGAATGTGATACAATATCTCAGGTAGGTCAAGTCCGCCTGGACGTGGCCAAGGACTGAATGCACAGGAACAGTGGTTGCAGGGGTGAAAGTGAGAAAGTTAGATCCTGGACAGCAAGGGATGGCGTCACACGTAGATTGATGTGGATGTCCCTGGGGTAGGGTGAGATGTCTCAGGTAGGTCTAGTCCGTGTAGACGTGGCTAAGGGAGTGATCGACAGGAACAGAGGTTGCAGGAAAGATAGGAACTGGCTCCTGAAGCTGGGTATCAGCGATCACTGAAACAAATGGCCGGACGTTGACGGGCTCTGAAACAGAGAGCCAGGCGTCAACAGGCACCGGAACAGGTAAGATCCTCTGTGCGTGTGTGTCACGTTGGTACTGTGGTGACGTCACCAGCATTTTGTGCAGGAAGCACATGGAGTCGCTAGAGCAGATGCAGGTTGAGCTGGACGTTGCTGAAGCTGCAGGAATGGGCTAGAGCTAGAACTGGGAGCTTTAGAAGTCGGAGCATGAGCTGGAGAGGGGAGCTGGAGAGGGGAGCTGGAGAGGGGAGCTGGAGTCCGATGGATGAAGCAAGCAGCAAAGCATGAAATTGCATTTTATAATTTGTTTTCCTAAAAAGGACAACTAGATTTCTGCTACTGCTGTTGCTGCATCTTTTTTTTTTTGCATGGGAGTAGCATTTTTAAAAAAAAAGTTTACAACTTATCAAAGACCTGGCGCCACTTGAGGATAAAGGTCACTCAGTGTACGGTAGTCAATGGGAGAATATCGTAGTAATCATTAAAAGTGGAAATTTGATAAATTGGATTACTTAAGGAGATGGCTTGTTTACATTAGACTTCAAGACGACGATATTGTAGTCAGCTGGAAAGCAGGGAAACGGAAGAGAGTTCCACAGCCGTGCAGTTTTAAGAAAGAATCTTTGTTCATAGAATCTACCTTTAGGTTTAGGTACAGGTGAAGAGTGGGAGAAATTATTGATAGTGGGTTACACTAGACGAGTGTTTTCGTGAAAGTTTGGCAAGAGGGACCAAAGATTGTAGCTCAGACGAGCACTTGTCATGAAAATAACAATAAAGCAGAAAAAATAAGTAATCTTCTCCGGCTGCAATGCACTTGTTGTACCGTTCCAACAACTTCTAGAAGGCCGCATGGAAGTCTTCTTCTGTGAATGTTACAGCCTCTTTCTTCTCCTAAATTGTAACGTAATGACAGCTTCTAAGGCTTTCTTTAAGCTTAGAAAATAACCAAAAGTCACAGGTAGCAAGGTCTGGACTATAGAAAGGGTAAAGAACTATCTTGATGGCCATCTTGGTCAAATAATCTGTGAGAAGGATGGAGTTGTGGACTGATGAATTTGCGCAAATTTTCCGCATCGTCAGTTCCTCGCGAATAATTGTGTATGCAGTCCAACACTGATATCAGACTATTCACTCATTTTCTCTTTACACACACACACGACGGTTTTTATCCATGAGATTCTTTATTTGGCCAATCAACTATGGTGCACTGACTTCATTACTCTCTCACACATCTCATCATCCTCACAGACCCTCTGCCTTCCTTGAATCTCTTATGCCACTCCAAAACTGATACTCAATTCATGCAAGAGATTCCATAAGCAGTCTGAAACATGAAAATAATAATAAAGCAGAAAAAAGGCTCGATTAGTAATAAACAAGTACTTGCTCGAAAAGGGAAAGAAAAGCCTAGGAAGGTGGACCTCCTAGAATTGCACAGGGCCGACGTTTAAACCGCAATCAACAGGTAACAGTTTATTATTGGAATGGTCTAAACTCTGTTGATTATCAGTCCCAGCCAGGGTATACGGTTTCTTGCGTGTCTCATTTCAATATTGTCTTTAAATATAATAGATAAAAATATTTGTATACTGCTTTTAAAAAATTAAATATGTTTATTTAATTTATGAATTATTCACATGTATTTTTAAAAATAAATATGTTTATTTAATTTATGAATTTTTCACCTATATTTTTAAAAATAAATATGTTTATTTAATTTATGAATTTTTCACATGTATTTTTTAAAATAAATATGTTTATTTGATTTATGAATTTTTCACATGTATTTTTTAAAAATAAATATGTTTATTTAATTTATGCATTTTTCACATACATTTTTTAAATACATATGTGTATTTAATTTATGAATTTTTCACATATATTTTTTAATAAATAATTTTATTTAATTTATGAATTTTTCACATATATTAAAAAAATTAAATATGTTTATTTAATTTATGAATTTTTCACATACATTTTTTAAATACATATGTGTATTTAATTTATGAATTTTTCACATATATTTTTTAATAAATAATTTTATTTAATTTATGAATTTTTCACATATATTAAAAAAAATTAAATATGTCTATTTAATTTATGAATTTTTCACATACATTTTTTAAATACATATGTGTATTTAATTTATGAATTTTTCACATATATTTTTTAATAAATAATTTTATTTAATTTATGAATTTTTCACATATATTTAAAAAAAAAAAATGTTTATTAAATTCCATGATTGCTTTTCATATAATTTATTCAAATAAATATAGTTATTCAATTTTATGATTTTTTTTCACATATAATTTTTTCAAATAAATCTGCTTATTTACAGACACATTTTCTCAAAATTAATGAATAAATATTTGAAAAAAAAATACTTACATAAACATATTTATTAAATAAAACAACAGTTTACGAATATTCTTATTTATTAAATTTAAAAGCAATATTTTTTTATAAAATAATTGTGCGAAAACATAATGAAACAAACAAGAAATCGTATAACATAATTGGGCGGAAGACAAAAACTTAACTAACACCGTTTAATTACTATGACTTGTTATGACAATGTCTTGAGTAAATTGATATGCGCGATCACTTTATATGATAGTGTCTGTGATAGTTTTTATACTGCATAAGACTTGCTTATGAAGAGGTTGCGAATACAAAACATACAGTACATATTTCAAAGAATGTAAGCACATTCCTGTACCTCTATAAGGCAACCATTCGCCCATGTATGGAGTATTGCTGTCACATTTGGGCTGGTGCATCTGCTACTAGTCTCTCGCTCCTTGACAAGGTTCAAAAGAGAGTCGCAAATCTGATAAGCCCTAAACTGGCATCTAAGCTTCAGCCTCTGTCCCATCGACGAAACGTTGCATCCCTCTGCCTTTTCTACAAGTATTTTAATGGTGAATGCTCTGATGAACTGCAAGCACTTGTGCCTCCACGACGTGAACACCCTCGACAGAACCGACAGGCTGCAAAATCCCACCCCCACACTGTAGAGATCCCTAGATGTAAAAGATCTTTCTACTCCAGTAGTTTCTTCCCCAGAACCGCTAAACTTTTTAATTCCATTCCATGTCCCTGCTTCCCCAACTGTACTGATGTGCAGAAGTTCAAGTGCAACGTGAACCAACATCTTGCTGCCCAAATCCCTACATATTATCCCAGTAGTTGTTGCCCCTGATAGTAGCCCCCTACACCAAAGTGGCAATGTGCCTTGTTTGGGGTGAAAATGTAATAAAAAAAAAATTCTAAAATGTTAATGCTAATTGGGATCAGGAATCGAAAAAATAATAACTTTTTGAAATATCGAAATCCGTATTGAAATCGGCAAAAATTTTGTTCCAATTTCCGAGACGAACAAAAATTCTTTTTATTTTTTGTTTGAAACTGTATTTACCGTTTCTGATACCAATGATGAAACGGTAAATGGTTATTGATTTTAAACTACTAGTAAAACTAAAATTTATAGATTAATCCCTACAAGTGTATTTTTACGTTTGCGAAAATATACGCATATACTGAATGGGGTTTTATGGTAATCCAAAAATTAAAAAAAAAAAAAAATAAAAAATAACAATATGGTTAAATATTTAAAGATTTAAGAAGAATCGGATTCGGAACTAGTCATTTTATCGGAATCAGTAATTGTATCGGAATCGGGGGAAAATATCCGAATCGTCTTATCACGAGTTAATGTATGATCTAATTTGGAACTGTTTGGTTGAATGATTTCATGCAGAAGTATACAACCCCAGTGACGTAGCAATTATTTTTGATGCTCGGCGCGGCCATAAGAGTTGCTACCTTAGTCCCCGCTAGTCATTTAATAATCCGTTAATAATCCGTTATTCCAGAATGTCCTCAAAATATTTATTTTCATGGCATTACAATCAAGGATCTAAAATCCGTTTAAAAACAGTATTGCACACATAAAACACACGCACAAAAACAAATAAACAAAAAAACAACATATTACGACGTTAAAAACTCATCTTGCTATACATTTTCAGATTTTTGTTAACGTTTTATTTTAATTTTTTCCATTTTCTATTTTTATCCCTCCCCCCCCTCAAAATCTCATACTACTGGCACGTGCCGCCCAAGGTGGACCGCACCCTGCCGCTCTTTTGCTACTAGTGGTGCAGGTTATCTCAATATTCCATAAGAATCTTTCACTTAGTGATACAAGCACCAAGTGAAAGATTGTTTCAGCAATCTGCCCCACTAAGGCCATTGTACAATCCTTAGGCAATCCATGAATCGGAATGATCAATTCCTTCGTTTCGTAGTTGTCGCCTTAACAGACGGATAAGAATATAATGAAGTTATCGTCCGTATTCATATATGTACGATACAACCAGTCCATATTTACTAAAGGAAGAGTTTTGGTTATATGTAATCTATAATATAAATTTCACCTGTCTGTTGTAATGTATGTATGTATGTATGTATGTATGTCTCGCAAAAACTTTCGACAGAGGCGATAAATTTTCACAAGATCGATATCATTTTAAAGCTTGACCCTTCGCACGACAAATATCGAAAACTTGGCTAAAAACATTAATTGCTTCATCCTCAACTTGGCACTTTGCTACAGGGAGGGGTCGCTTTTTTCGCCGATAATTTCAGAAGTAAACCCCTCTTTTCGAATGTCTAGCGTTAATTAAAACCTACGTCACTCTCGGTTTGGCGATGGGCGCAGCAGCCAACGCGTCACGTTTTTTCACTTTCTTTTCCTCCTTCGCGATACAGGTTCGAGCCTGTCTGCCTACTACCTCCCCTTTTTTGCGCTGGAAACTTCTTTTTTTTTTTGTTGCTCAACCAACGCCCTTACAAACACTTCCATTTTCTTTTTCGCATTTGCGTCACGGGTTTGAGCCTGTCTGCCTACTACAACTTTTTTTTTGCTCAACACACACCTACAAACACCCGGGAAACGCTGGGCACTTAGGCTAGTCCATAATATAAATCTCACCTGTCTGTTTAAATGTATGTATGTATGTATGTATGTATGCATGCATGTATGTATGTATGTATGTATGTATGTCTAAAACCTTTGAAAAAGGCGACGGATTTTCACAAAATGCAAATCATTTTGAAGCTGGACTCTTCGGACGACAAATATCGAAAAGTTAGTTTAAAACACCAATTCTTTCACTCTCAACTGGACAGTTTTTACAGGGAGGGGTCGCTTTTTTCATCGATATTTTCTAGAGTCATCCCCTCTTTTCGATTTACTAGCCTTAATTTAAACCTTCGTCATTTCTGGTTTGGCAATGAACGCAACAGCAAAGACATAACATTTTTTCACTTCCTTTTCCTTTTCTGTGGTATGGTTTCGAGCCTGCTTGCCTACTACCACTTTTTTTTTTTGCTCAACACACACCTTCAACGCCGGGAACCTAGGCTAATATGTAATAAAATATAAACAAGAAATAAAATATTCTTGACGGTCCGATCCAGAAGTACATAATTTTGTGAGACGGGAAGTAACTCCCAATTCCTCTAAGTAAGATTGTTATTTAAGAGTCAGGTTTGACGGAATAAATGTAGGAAATTACAAAATCTTATGAAAGTCATTGTACATTTCTGGAAACATGCATCAGTTATTAACATGCATCAGCTATTAACATGCATCAGTGGTCATAGAAGTATATTCAGCGTCTATATTTATATTTCTATCATGCCAAACTTTCTTTATTATATGCACATGTAACATATATGTATATGTAAATTATATATAAAGTATATGTACTTTATTATATATATGTGTAACATTCAGCCCCACACGTTATATCCGAGACAGTCGCAAAGGAACACAAAAGGAAAGAAATTCGACTCAGCCTTTTCAGTTTAAATGAAATGCATTTATTTATAGCTCTTCCGAAATAACGCATTGGTACATATTTTAAAAATCTTAGTTTATCCTATCTGCCATGTATTTTACAAAAACCGTGCCATCCCGACATGGCTTTAAAGTCTCTCGCCGCCAACACGGGATCAAACGTCCAGCCAGCATTCGGCACGCGTTTTTATTGCCAATCCCCTGCCGGCCACGTGTGTTCTGTTTTCTTTTTTTCCTTCGCTGTGACGTCACTTCGCGCACTGATTCGGTCATTTGCATATGTTTCATGCTGCTGCTGATAATAGCTCTGTTACATATAAATAATTAACTTTTCTTTATTATACTCACCACAAACAAGCCACACTACCACTGGAACGTAAAGGGCTACTTGAATTAGGGGCATCCTAAGTGAGGGTGTTGTACAGCGAACCGTTTGTTCACATATCTAAGTGCCTGAATGTTGATACAATTGTAGAAACAAGGAAAAGGGGAGAATTCCAAATGTCAGCAGTTCGAAGAAAAAAAAAAAGCTATTAGAGTAAAAAGCGTTCCGGTATATGGGGAACTCCGCAGTGAAGAGGTGAGATTTTATTGATTTTCGGGTTTATCGGAAGGATTAACGTTTAAGGGGCACAAGTGCAACACGTTCGTCAGAGCATGTTGCACTGAAGAACTTTTAGAACAAACACAGGGAATCAGCATTGCGGCGATGGAGTAGGACCTATTAGATTAAAGACTCTTTTTGGACTATGTCTAATAGAGATATACGATTGCTTGGTGCATCGGCCTAGATATGGAAACAATACTTTATGCATATGCGAATGGTGGCCTTGTGGAGATATAGGATAGAGGCAGGCGAAAGAATTTTCTTTTAACGTGGTAGAGAAAATCAACCTCTTTGCAGAAACCTTGGCAGTATCTTCTATGCATTCCAATTAATTTTACCTATGAATCTTAGTCAAAAGAGCTCTAATTAATAGGAACCGCTAAGAACGGCTGCCTTATTTCCGGTTTACAAAATCTAATCAAAGTGATTGTTAATTTCTGGAAACATGCATTAGTTATTGAGTGTGGTGAATTATGGTTAATTTCAAGCGTATGTATGTATGTATGTATGTATGTATGTATGTATGTACCTCCTTTCTTTTAAAGCAAGCCTCGTATTTTTCAGCTAAAAAAATTGAAGTGCTACAAAGATGGGAGTAGTACCATTCAAACGAAAAGCTTTTTGTGCTCAATAATTTATTTTTCACATAGTCACCATACTACTCAATACACTTTAGCCAGGAATTCATTGACGCAGGTTTTTTTTTTTAAACCAACAAGGGTTGCTTTCTTAGTCTCACACCGTCAATATCTAAAACAGAAACTTTCAAGTCATAAATGCATAAACAGATCAGAAGGGATTTAAAATTCTATTGTTGTAATGACTGGGCTTATGCGTTCATGACCTGAAAGTTTCATCTCTCTGTTGCAGATATTGACAGTGTGAGACTCTAAGAAACAACCTCTCGCATGGACATGCGTCAGAAGTAGAGATATGTAATTGAATTCCTGTTAAAAAGTGCATTGAGAATGGTGGTGACTATGTAGAAAAATAAATTCTGGAGCACAAAAGGGCACTCGTTTTAATGGTACCACTTCCGTCTTCGTAGCTCTTCAACTTTTGAATTAAAAAATAGGAGGCTTGATTTTTTAAACAAGCCTCGCATGACAAAGCGCGCTCTGGCGTCCCATGCACAGCTATCTTTCGTCGTTGGCAAAAGTGCATTAAGAATGGTGGTGACTATGTAGAAAAAATAAATTCTGGAGCACAAACGGTCGCTCATTTTAATAGCACCAATTTCTGTCTTCGTAACTCTTCAACTTTTTGAGTCAAAAAATAGGAGGCTTTTCTTTCAGAACGACCCTCGTATATCGATAGATTCTGAAATAATGAAAAAATGGTTTTCCAGGAACACTGCCAACGTTTGCCTAGAAGCGCTATGAGCCTGAGACTTATTTAATGTTTCCGACTTTGTTTATGCGCGCTTCCAACCCAATCAATTCGGAAAGCTATGTGAGTTATCGATGGAGACCGTCGCTTGGAATTAACCATAATTCACCACACCCAATTATCAGTGACCGGTTTATTTGCAAAACAGATCATGTGCTATGGGATATTACAGACCCCACCCGTCTATTTCACGGTCGATTTAAAGACGAACTTCTAGACAATCTGTCCGGCGAATCTGTCCGTCGAAGCTTGTTAATCGGTCATAAATGAATATCAGATAAAAACACCGATTACTCATCGCATCAAATTGATCAAATTGATCGACTTCCGGATGAACGGCCGACGGATATTTCGCGGAACGGATAACTGATCATAAGAGGCGTCACCAACCTTTGAACCACCTGAACGGGCTGGGTTTAAATCAGCCAAGAGAAAGTGCGTATTGCTGGAATAGATTATTTTAATGGCAATAATTTTGATTGTTACAGGGTAAAACAATAAAATTATCGCCCTAAAAAAAAAAACTACATTTTAAAACTTTTATTGAAAAATAAAATCATAACTTGATTATGTAGTAGAGCTGACATCTATTCAATGTAGCCGGCTTCTACCTACATCACCGCTTTGACACTGGTCTGGAATTGGGAGCATGTCATTTGCACAAGATCCGCCGGGAGCTCAGCCAATACCCAGCAGAGGCAGAGATCAGGCTGGCTTTGGTGTCGTGGGAAGTCATGTTGGTGATGTTCCCCACGCATGACCAAACAAAGTAGTCCAGCGAGTTCAGGTCGGGGAAGGAGGGTAGCCAGTGAAAGTCATAGTACTCATTCTGAAGACAAGCCTTGGTCTCTTTGGACTTGTGGGGCGGCGCTGAGTCCTGCTGTCACCCCCAGGATCTTCCAGCGGCAACTTGATTGCACTAGAGGATTACCACACTCTTCAGCACATCCATATGTGAGATGTAAGGGGCCATGATCTGACCCTTACTTGAAACCAACCCCAAAACCATAACCATGGTCGAAAACCTTGTTTCCATCTCATTGAGCACACCCTCAGTAGTTAAACCGTCCAGATTTGCATTTTGAAGGTGTTGGCAATGGTCCTATTGTTATTGTTTGGATCAGTGTAGAGCGTGAGTTGTACAGCGGCGCATCTCCGATCTTGCTTGTTGAAAATTGTGTCACTTTCAGAGATGATAGAAGGCTTGTATCGCTCTTTGGTTTGTAAACAATTGGCTGACTCGTAGATAATCTGCCCCCCCCCAAAAGCAAAACAAAAAAAACAGCAAAAAATAACAAATAAACAAAAACAAAATAAAAACAAAATTGGGTTTCATCAAACGGAAATGGAATCATGTCAGCTTTTCTTATGCGACAATTTAATCGTTTTAAATTAACGATGTTAGTAGTAAGTGTAAGGTATTGGGAGGCACATCCCAAGAAAAGCTTAAGTCTTAAAATAAAAGGCTTTTTTACTGGGGGGGGGTCACCACTTATCAAGGCCCGATGGCTACTCGAGGATAAGAGTTAATGAATGTAAGGTGGTAGTGTAGTAATCGTTAATGGTGTAAATTGGGTAGAATTTGATTATTTATAGGGACGACTCAACAAGAACTTGTTTACATTGGATTTGAAGATTACCATGTTGCATTCTTTCCGGAATCTATGGATCTCAACTTCCGGCTGAGAAGAAAGTAAATACAAAATAGGATGAGTTTACCTTTTTCTCAACCGGGTCAAGAAAGGTGACGTCAGAGCCGAATGAAAGTAAAAAGGTTTTTGTTTTCCATCTTTTGCTTCATCTCCTCTTCTGGGTTTCAACTAAACACGTTTGTTAAAGGTTGTTTTTCAGACCACTGGAAGCGTGTCGCTTCCTCTCCTTTCCCTGGTGTACTTAAAACAACCAAATCGAAAAATAAATGAAAATTATAAAATTTCAGCTGAAAAAGTGTTCTATGTTGTTCTATTTAATTGCACTTTATGTGTACGTAATTTATGTACATCTAACTCATAAAACTCACTAGGTCTGTCTGTCTTCATATTTTCAAACTCTATCTCCTCCGAAACTAAAAGTCGCAGATCGGCGCCATGGGCCTCAAATTATTGGATTTTTATGGACCGTTCTTTTATTGGTCTTTAGCCGGTTAAAATAGTTTTTAAAGGATCAAAAAGAAGTCAAAATTGAAAAAGAAAATCATTATACATTTTGTACATTAATCTAAGTTTATTTTTAATCAATTCATATGCGTGCCATGTTGTTACCGTGGTAACGTCACCAGCTTTGAATGCTACAGTTTTGCTTTCGGTTTCGATTCTAGCTGATGGCATCCAAATACTTTTTTTTTTACTTTTGAAATCACAACTCTATAATAATATATACGAAATCTGGACAAATTATAATATCATATTTAAGCTTATTTTACGACTGGGCAAAACCAATCGCCCGTCCCTGCTAATAGTATATGAGAAGTTGCGCTCTACCAAATAAGGTATTACGAAAAAAAAAAATAAACAAAAAAAAAAAAAAACAACAAAAAATAAACAACAAAAACAATCCGTCAAAAGACTCAGGTGTTTCTTATTGTCACTAACAAGTTGACTAAAAACTAAACATTGTTTTCGTTCACATACTTCTTATAGTCCAAAGTATTTTCAATAATAATAAAAAAAGAAGATCTATCTACCGTTTTATCGACTTTTCGATATACACTATGTTCGCGATTTCCGATCGTTTGAACCCTCTCTACTGCTTATTGTTGTGCTAGCATTTGGCATTTATGACTGTATAAATTTCCTTTAATCCTCGTGGCCATTGGTAGTGGCCTAGAGGTAACGTAATAGCAAATATAGTTAAAGGTTACTTCCTTACTGGGTTCGAATCTCACGTCATGTCACATCCTACACTGATGATTGCGTAAGCATAAAATACTAGTATCTGTAGGTATAAATATAATTATTAATATGTATATACATTTTTTATGTACCAACATAAGATTTTATGCACCTTTTTTTTCAGAATTCACTTCGGCAGTGCTCAATATGTAAGTAGAGCTAGACAGTGTTTTGAAAATATATATATGACAATTGAAACTTTTAGTAGCTTTATTGCCATATATATTTTCAAAACGTACTATATATGCGTGTCTGTCATTCTGTCATTCTGTCTGTCTGTCTGCCTGTCTGTCTGTCTGTCTGTCTGTCTGTCTCTCTCTCTCTCTCTATATATATATATATATATATATATATATATATATATATATATATAATGTAATTATATATATGTACCGTAGTCGTTACATGTCAACACTCGGGACCCACACGTTGTATGCAGACAGTTGCAAGGAAACAAAGACAAAGAAAGAATTCGACTCACCCTTTTCAGTTGAAACAACAGACATTTATTTACAGGTACTTCCAGAATAACGCCTTGTCTCTTGTTCAAAAGCCTCCCCGTACTCTAATGTTCTTAATAAGACTCTGTTGTGTCGAACACGCGGTATTCTACTTTATCCGGCCATGTTTAGTTCACGTATTTATCTGTTGCTCTCGGGCCACGTGTGTAACACATGTATTTCTGTCTTTCTCGGCCACGTTTTTCTTTTTTTTCTATCCTTTTTCCTCGCTGGTGTTTTATCTGGATTTTCTGAGATAACCAATTTAAGAACAACCCTCCACCGAAATAACTACCCAGAGAGTATGGCATCAGCTCCATAAAATTCAGATCAAATACCAAATGACACCACGCAAAAACCCATCACAGTTTGCACACCATACTCGAGAAGCCTATCCGAAAAGAAAGTAAAAAATATGCAGTCGGTATGATATTAGGAGAGTATTAAGGAGCAACTCAATACTCCCAAAACATGTAAATATGGGAAACTTTACAAAGGTGAAGCATGCCGCCCCCTTAAAGTAAAACTAAAAGAACACCGAAAAGCAATCATACGCGGATAAATCGAAAAATTAGCTCCACCCATTCCTTAAAGTGGGATGACATTAAAACACTAGATACAGAAGAAAGATGGAGGATTAGAAAGCTCAAGAAAGCAGCACATTTGGTGAATAGCAACAACTTCTTCAGTCGTCCAAGTATTGAATTTAACCACATTTAAAATCCATTAATTACAAATCCCGGTGAGGAAAACAAGAGAGAAAAAAATACGCCCAACCCAAGGGAGATAATCCCGTCAAAGCACTTTTTTTCTTAGAGTCGCCTTTCTTGTAATGTGTTTTCTAGAAAAAGAAACCCGAAAAAAAACAAAAAACAAAAACAAAAACAAAACAAACAAACAAACAAACAAACAAACAAAAAACCCGAAAAAACACGTAAGTTGTCTATCCATGGTTTCGTAAAACATCTTTTTTTTTTTTTGCTAATATTGACAATTAGCATAAGGATTAAGCTAAAAATTGAATCATAAGAAAGTTTTTAAAAAGTTACCGAGTGACACCTAAGAATTGACCTTTTCTGTAATTTACAGACACACCCTAAAACCCACGGTCCGATTTCTTACAATACAGAGCTACTCCCTTTTCCTTAGGATAAAAAAACATATCCTACGAAGGTCGTAGGTTTCAACGACCAAAACGTTGTGCTTATAACACCCAAGATAAGAACAAACAAAACAACACAAACAAAAGCATTTATTGCCGTTATTTTCGGCAAAACTTAAAAAAAAGTCTCTTCCTGCCACATATTAATTTTACTTGAACGCGTTTTTCCTTTCTCGGACCGCACACCGGCTACAGCCGGACCATTCTCGTTCCATTTTATTTTGTGTCGGCCTTTTTGTCTGCCGACTACTGGCTGCATTTTCCCTACATTTTTCCTTTTTGCTCTCGCGCACACTTCCCAAGTTGCCTATGTGCATTTTCGGCTACTGCTGCTGCCTATCTCTTCGCAAGCCAGCCATCCTTCGTTGCTGCCGACATCTTTCCACACACTCCTATGCACTATATTACACCACGCGAGAGAAAGTGTTTTCCATTTATGTTTTTAAGCGTTGGATTTTCTAAGTGTACGCTCAAACACAAATAACACAAATTATCTAAACATCCGAATCGCTTAGTCCATCCTAAGATTGGACTATCGGTGACAATAATAATCTGATACATCTGTTGTTTTTTTGTTATTTAATCTATTGTAGCTTCTCTTGCACTTTCATACATAGTAAAGCACAAATTACGTAAGCATTAACCACATATCACGATTCTGTATTTATTTTTAGGTTGGTGTAAAGATAATGTCGTTTTTTGAGATGAAGTTGAACGTCAAAAAACGACATTATTTTTGCACCAACCTAATAATTCAGGTGGCAAGAGGTTTTCGTAGACAAGTTACCCTACACATGTTTGGAAGCCTAGCCTATTTCCGAAGTTTATTAGAGAAAGTGAACTCTTGAATTTATGGTACTGATATGGTCACCCGACTAAATAATGACCAGGGTCATTGTTGCTTAACTTCAGTGATCCGATCAGAACTAGTGTCTCAACATGACACAGTAACAGTTGTGGCATAAATAGGACAACCCAGAAAAAGCGTGTGCGATTTGTTACAAACCCTTTTAGAGGTAAAGGTAATTATACAAAAAGTCAATATATACATATATATGGCTGGCTGTTTTGTTTTACGGCATATCAACCCTGTTCAGGTTATTTAATGCCGAATCCAGTGATTTGGAAAAGTTTTTTTAGTAGAATATGTTTTTTCAAGTCAGTTTCTATTTAACTCATAGTTGGGACCCTAACAGGTACTACCACTCCGGGTCAGAGGGGACCTGGGAGCAATGGCAATTAAAGGGTGACTGTATACTTCCCAAAGCCCACAAGCTGGGGCCTCACCATCGGATATAGTTTAAGGTCATATCCAGTGCCATATTTAGGCTTTGTAACAAATGAATAAACATAAAAAAAATAATAATAACAAAAAAAATGAAGTGTTTTCTGTGCCCCTTTTGATGAAAAGCGATCCAGAGAAGGCATGAAGCCATTTCAAGTAAGAAGCTTTCAAAAACTCATGGCCAACAATAAATGTTAAATGGTAGACTCAGAAAAATAGTAATTCTTCCCCCTCTGTCAGAAACATCGCTAATGGAATGTGAGGACTAAAGGGCAAAATAAAGGAAGCGGATGTTACGAGGCTACTCTCCTTATTTTATCAATTGTGCCTAAAAATATTGATTGTATGATTAAGGCGGAAGTAATTGCTTACCTTGTATTTGATTGGCTGAAATAAAATTTTGATACCAAGATCTTAACCAATCAAGAGTCGCTATTTCAAAACTCCTTTGTTACCCCTAAAAAAGTTTCTACACCCTTCCCAACAAATAGATACACGTCAGCCATTTTGTGAAGAGTAACACGGTCGTATGAATAGTTAACACGATAAGGACCCGTGGCGTAGTGGATAAAATACTAGGTGAAATTCAATTGTAAGTTACATTCTTCTGCAGGTTTAAAGTTCAATCCTCAGTGCGGTCAGCACTTAAAATACAATTGCGAATTACTTAAGACTCCTGCCCAGACATGACTGACAGAACGAGAGAATGATAATTTGTGGAATAAATAAAGGGTTTCGTTCGAAATTCTGTGTAGATTCTGTGCAGATTCCCGAGTTCGTCAAGATACACCTTCAGAAGGTCAAAGGTAGACTGAAATGCCTTCTCTGGATCGCTTTTCATCAAAAGGGGCACAGAGCGGTGGCCCTTGATATATCTAAGGCTTTTGACAGGGTATGGCACGATGGTCTTCTAAGGAAAATTAGATCATATGGAATCACTGGAAGAATTCATAACGTAATTAAATCCTTCTTAAGTAATAGAAAAATCAAAGTTGTCCTCGACGGACGTACATCCAAACAATATGACATAAATGCGGGAGTGCCTCAGGGGTCTATCCTTGGACCTCTATTGTTCCTGATATTTATAAACGACCTCCCTGAAAATATTGTTTCGGAGATGGGTATATTTGCCGATGACACCACTCTCTATAACAGATATGAGGGGAAAACAAATGAACACATATCCAAGAAAATGGCAGAAACACTAGAGGATGACCTCCAATCCGTAGTGGAATGGGGACAAAAATGGTTGGTCTCATTCAATGCTGCTAAGACTAAGCTTGTTTCCTTCAATAACTACAAGAAACCTTCTCTACCACCAATAGCAATGGCCAAGAACACATTGCCTGAAAGTACTTCTTTTAAACTCCTCGGCCTAACGTTTACAGGGAATATGAACTGGAATAGATACATTGAGAGCATTGCCAAGGCTGCTGCAAGGAAGGTTGGCTCCCTCTACCGTGCTAGAAAACTACTTACGCCTGCCAGTATCCTATACCTCTATAAGGCAACCATTCGCCCATGTATGGAGTACTGTTGTCACATCTGGGCTGGTGCATCTGCTGCTTGTCTCTCGCTCCTGGACAGGGTTCAAAAAAGAGTCGCAAACCTGATAGGTCCTGAACTGTCATCTGGGCTTCAACCTCTGTCCCATCGACGAGATGTTGCATCCCTCTGCCTGTTCTACAAATACTTTAATGGTGAATGCTCTGACGAACTGCAAACACTTGTACCTCCCCGACGTAACTACCCCCGACAAACCCGACAAGCTACTAAGTCTCATCCCTTTACAGTGGAGATCCCTAGGTGCAAGAAAGCCTTTTACTCCAATAGTTTCTTCCCCAGAACTGCGGGTCTTTGGAACTCCCTTCCGGGATTCTGCTTTCCCAACTGCAATGATATGCAGAAGTTCAAGTGTAATGTTAACAAACATCTTTCTACTCTTCTCCCTTCATAATGACCCCGCTAATTAATTCCCTAATAGTAGCCCCCTGCTTCAAAGTGGCACTGTGCCTTGTTCGGGGTGAAAATTGAATAAAAAAAAAAAAAAAAAAAAAAAAAATAACATTCAAGATGAGAACAGTAGACAGAAGAATCCATATAATCAATCCTCATCTAAAACAATTCCGAAACGTAAATAGATACCCGTCAGCCATTTTGTGTTTGAATTACGTATAAGTAACACGTAACTGAATGCTCGTCAATCATTTTGTGTTTAGATTATGTATAACCCATTCGTATAAAAAAGTTAATCTGACAATAAAACATCTACGAAGATATCCGTCATTTATTGATTTTACTGTTTTAAGTTGCACAGCTTCGAATTGTAAATGAAAGATCGATGGTCAATAATCGATCGATTAAAGTAATTGATTAAGAAAATAGGCAAACAATAAAGCGGGAAAAGATAAAGCACAAAAAAATCACAAAAAAAAAATCTGCTAAAATTTTTATTTTGTATGAATTAGCATTTTCGACTATTTTGACCGATTTGTTGCGAGTATTGGTTTTCCCGTTCTTTTTTTTTTTTAAATTTTTATTTTGGATTCAGCTAGGATCTTGTGTGGGTGTTGTTAACGGTCCTACGTGAAAGTTGTGCCGGATTTTGTGCTTGGCACATCAATGTCATCAATCTGCCTCGTTATTCACTTCGCCGCCATTATCGCTGTCTAAATAAATGGAATATCTATACACACATAGACACACAGTAGGTAGCTTCCTTCAGTCTTGACAGATTATTGATATCCACTGTAAGGGTACCTGCGCGTGTAATCTTTGTGGCAAGAGTTGCGCAATCTCAACCACACCTCTCCTGAACCGGTGTTGTTAAATACCAGTGCAAGTGGAGGTTCAGAACGACTGGAAACAATGCCGAGATAAGCGGAGAGCACATACAGCGCCTAGAATTCCGAAATGGTCACCCATCTGGTACTAACTAGGCTCAACGTTGCTTAACTTTCGTCATCTGACGAAAACCGGTGTGTCAACGTGATTATGCCGTATATCAACACACATACACGTATGCACACACACTCCCGACGCCCATACTTAGTTATCGTTCATCGCTGACAAAAGTACATTGAGATTATTGGTGAGTATATAGAAAAATAAATTCTGGGGCACAAAGGGTCGCTCGTTTTAATAGTACCACTTCTGTCTTCGTAGTTCTTCAATTTTTCAGTTAAAAACTAGTAGACTTTACCTTTAGGACGATCCTCGTACTTGCAACATGGCCAGATTGGAACCCTCAGGGCAACATCACACAGCATTGCAAATGAAGTCGGGGACGTTTAGCTCTAGGGCACATAAAAAAATGTTGGTTTCACATGCGCATAAACAACGTTTTTATCCTCACGTTATGGACCTGCAGCTATGTGTCTGCTAAACGCTTTCCAACCAAATAGGTGGTCAGAGGTCTAATAGTGACTCCTAGATCTAGCCGTATACCTATAGCACTACATCGTTGTCATCGGTTAGGCGTTAGAAAGAACTAAATAGCTATTGATTGGCGTGTAACACTAAGGGAGAGAATTCTGTGGACCTTTGTTATAATAAAATGCAATGAAGTATTATGGTATCCAGCCGATGCGCAATAACAGATAATAGGATGATGGTGATGATGATGATGATGACATTCGTTTTGAGATCCTGAATTATCTCCCTTAGTGTTACATTTTCCAATTAATAGGCATTCATACATATAGATATTGAAACGTAAAGAAATCTATATCATCATATATATTCGCTTAATCCGTCTTCTCGTTCCACTTTTTCTTGGAAACTACTGGTCTGATCTGCTTGAAATATTGTAAGAAAATATTGTAAGATTATGATAATGTGTAGCGAACTAAGTGTTATGGTATCCATTCGATACCAAGGATTAACTGGGATTAGTCACCACAATGTCACGTCTATTCTAGAGGTTTTCTAGAGAAATACTGAACCGATATGGTTTAAATTTTGTGTGGATATTTGTTATAATAAGGTGCAGTGAACTAAGTACTATGGTATCCGGTTGAGAAACAGTTAAGGATGAGTAGGGATTAGTGTTTAATGCAAAATATGAGACCAAATTTGACCATAGTTAACCATCAATTTGGTATAAAGCACTCATTTTAAGTCATCGAGTTATAAATTTTGATTTTAAGTCATCGAGTTATAAATTTTAATTTTAAGTCATCGAGTTATAAATTTTGATTTTAAGTCATCGAGTTATAAATTTTGATTTTATGTCATCGAGTTATAAATTTTGATTGTTTGTTAATAGGTTAAAAAGTGTCGTATTTATATAAATTCTCCTTTAAATTCAAACCTAAAATGATTTTTTTGTCATTTTAAATTGTAGTGATGCCTAATTGTATTTAAACGTCCTATAAACTGTTTGATTGAATCCGCTTCAGTGACAGGAATGTGGGTGGATGACGAGTTCTATTCCACGTTCTTAAACTGATTAACTGTTGCTTAGCGAAATGGAAACAACCTTGATCAGATCATCGTGACAAATAAGTGGCTTACAACCAGGCAAGACTTTGAAACCCCCCCTTTTTTAAATGTCACACATGATGGTGTAAGCGAAAAAGAAAAGAGAAAGTTTTAAAAGTTTTTTACGTTGTGAAATTGAGACCTTATCATTACTATTGCCCTGGCGTTATAAAATCACTTTTTGGCTTTGAAGTTGATATTTTCTTCTTCTTCTTCTTCTTCTTCTTCTTCTTCTTCTTCTTCTTCTTCTTCTTCTTCTTCTTCTTCCAATTCAGCACGCGTTCCCTTCCATACACACCCAATGTCTTTCTTGAACGAATTCTAACTAGAAAGATATGGTCGAGAGGGAAACGCCAATAAATAGAATGGATCCTCATGTTATTTAGATTATCTGAACTACTGTCCTATTCCGCAAAGGCCTGTGACGTAATGGATAAAGTAGTAGGTATAACTCCAATTGACTCCCTTCTGGGGGTGAAAGATTCAATTCTCAATGCAGACGATACTGAAATTTACAATAATAAAGTGTATTTTAGCACGACCTTCGTAATATATGTCGTTGCAGTGGATAATTTCTTTCCTTTTTTTCGTTTCTTGAAAAAAACCCAACTTTTTTTATGTTACATATGATGGTGTAAGTGAAAAAAAATCTAGTTATTATTATTAATTAATTATTTTATTTTATTTTTATATTTCTTGTTTATACAGCAGTGTGTCGGTCGAATTCATCGACAATATTACGCGAAAGCGGTCAGTGAAAAAATCGATGGAACATTAACTGATTGGAACGATCGACTGACAGAAGAATTAAACAATAAATTGAAAAGGAAAGTAAAACATGAAAAAAAAAATAATAGAAGAAATAAACGACACCTGAACAAATCAAATAGAACTGATACCATGCAAAAAAACGTTATGGCTGTTAACATTTGTTAACAGGGATTTAGCGTAGCCAGTGTTGATTAAAGAGCTTTTAAATCCGATTAGACACTCGTAATTTGTTGATTCGTTGTCCATGACGCTGAGTCGAAATTTCTGATTGAAAGTTAATAGTTCGTACACGACACCAAAAAAGAAAACAGGTATAACTTTTTTGAGCGAGAGAAAATTTTTCTTTTTGGTTTATTCTCCCAAGAAACACGAAGTAAAATAACGTCGACACTTCATTCATGATTTATGTACAAGATTGGTATGCGCGCTGCTGTACGTATCATTGCAAACGTGTATGTACTCGTAGCATGCAGTCAACTTACAGCAGCCATCTTTGCGCCTGTTTGTCTCTACCTGATTTTTAGTGTAAACACTTTCGTTGTCTTCTTTTATATTCCCCTGTTTTTGAGATAGGCTTCCCATACAATCAATGGTGTAATGTTTTCAACCATTGGTTATCAACAAACCAAATAGAGTAATAATTATTTTTCTATCCTTTGCAAATGATTCAAATTTTAGTATGTTATTATTACGACTACCAGTTGTCGAAATTTCAGCTTTTCACAGTTGTTATTTCTAACTGATGTAATGGAATAACCTAACATCCCTTCATAGATGAAATGAACTATAGATATATTGACCCTCTCACGTGACTGACAGAGAAGGAAAAAAGACAGGAAGAGAATAAGAAAATATGTCGGTAACTCTTATGTCACATGTATTCCCTTGTAAATAAATCCCTTTGTCTTTCACCCATAACCCCGTGTTTCTTGCTGTATTCTGATTTAAAGTAAGGATATAACAAAATCATAACTATTTTATACATTATATCTTATAATATTTTATGCATTATATCTTACAATATTTTTATACATTGTATCTTACAATATTTTATACATTATATCTTACAATATTTTATACATTATATCTTACAATATTTTATACATTATATCTTACAATATTTTATACATTATATCTTACAATATTTTTATACATTATATCTTACAATATTTTTATACATTGTATCTTACAATATTTTTATACATTGTATCTTACAATATTTTATACATTATATCTTACAATATTTTATACATTATATCTTACAATATTTTATACATTATATCTTACAATATTTTTATACATTATATCTTACAATATTTTATATATTATATCTTACAAAATTTTATACATGATATCTTACAAAATTTTATACACTAACAAATATTAGGTTTTAAAAGTATTGGACGCTACTGTATCTACATATTTGTTTGTAATGTTTGAGGTGAACATTTTTTACAAACAATAAAGTATGTTTTTCTACATTAGAAACAAAATGAAAGCGTTTTCTATTTTTGCTCACGAAACACACCTGCGTAGTTTAACACAGTGATTTTTTATATGGATATATATATATATATATATATATATATATATATATATATATATATATATCTGAATCAAATTCGATGGTGAAAAAACAAACGCTGACGCAAAAAATTCTTCAGGTCGTCTAGGAACAGCTGACGTGCGTCTACGTTATTAAGGGTATTTTTATAATGTTGTCATGCCTGTGCGCGTGCACAAACGCACACAATTGATACACGCAAACGAATTATTTTAAACTAACGTGCTGTACCCGGCGTTGTCCGGGCGTGGTGAGATGTATGATGGTATGGGGGGGGGGAAGAAATCAAAACAATAATAAAAGGGAAAATAAAAATAAGCGAACGAAAAAAATGTTAAAACTTTTTAAAAAAAATCTGAAAAACAAAAACAAAAAAACATCGAAGGTGATGGAAAAATAATAAAAAAAGAAAAGTAAAGAATTAGCGAACGAAAAAATGGCATCAATAACCCTGTTTGAATATTAAAACTTTAAAAATCGAAAAAGATATCATTTATGTCGGCGCGAACGTGCAAGCTTAAGATAACGATGAGCTCACATTAACCGTTGATCCACGATGGCCTCAACAAAGTATTGTCTTTTTTCTATTTAAACAAATTCAAGAAAGAACCTTTATCGCACATGCGTGTTTGGCTAAACTGTCATAATGAAACTATTCTTTGCTACCCTCGTTCAATGCAAATGTCTATTTCTATAGAATATAATTGACCATTTTTTCTAATTCTTACATATTAATCAATCGAGAAATCGCCCTTTCAGACGGTTCCGGTTTCGTCATCATTAATTCTGTTAATGAAAACTAGTAAGAGTATGCGATGTGTATGAATTCAGTAGCCAGTTAATGACGGCGTAGATACAGAAAAGTAGGAAAAAGTATAAATTAACGCAGTGAAAAATGGGGTCTAAGTGGACTTATGGGATAAGGGGTAAAATTAGAACTATTTTCTCTGTAGGTTATGATGATGATGATGATGTTGCTCCTAGGAATAAATGTAATGTTTTAATATTACGAATTAATGTGTCTATAATGTCGTTCTATATATAGTTAAATAATGTAATGGCTAATTGTGTAAACATGATACATTTGTATGTGCTATCTGTTGTTGTAAACTTATCTCTTTCTTTCTCTCTCTATGCATATATATATATATATATATATATATATATATATATATATATATATATATATATGTGCATGCGTGTGTGTTTGTATGTGTCTACAAGGAGATACTTTTGCCCCTTTTCTTTCCATTGTCTGTCTTGACTTCATACTTCGTACCTCTGTTGAAATACACAACACGCTAGGCTTAATCCTAAATGAATCCAAAAACAGACGTCATCAATCAGCAGACATAACTGATGCAGATTACGGAGACGATATTGCTTTGTTCACGAACAACACTGCTGATGTGCAAACACTGTTACGTAAGCTAGAAAACTCTGCAAATAACATTGGTCTTCACATTAATGCGGATAAGACAAAGTTTATGACTTTCAATGTGAAGGGAGAGATCAGAGCTCGGGTTGGATCAACACTGAAAAAAGTCGCTGAGTTTACGTATCTGGGCAGCAACATAGTTTCCACAGAGAGAGAGAGATATCGAAATTCGCATCTCAAAAGCATGGGCCGCATTGGATGGGCTGCGTTCGGTATGGACTTCGGGACTAACTAACTAATTGAAAATGCAATTCTTCAGGGCAGTGGGAGAGTCTGCCCTTATTTACGGTGCTACAACCTGGACACTCACCAAAAGATTGGAAAGATCACTAGACGGCACGTACTACCGTATGCTACGAACAGTATTAAACATATCTTGGCAAAATCATCCCAGGAAGCAGCAACTTTATGGCAACCTACCTGCCACATCTAATTCCATCAGAGAAAGACGCCTACGATTTGCCGGACACTGTCTGAGGAGCAAGCATGAATTGGTGAGTGATGTATTGCTATGGATTCCACGACACGGACGCGCAAGCAAAGGACGACCTAGATCCACGTACATCCAGCAAATAGCACACGACGCCAACTGTGAACCTTATATAATAGGTCTTAGCAAATGGTAGCAAAAGTAACTGGGTTCAAATCTTCTGACCAGTAGCAATCGTCAGTTCCTGCACTGATGATTGCGAAAGCATGAAACACTAGTGTGTGTAGGTATAAAATAATTATATATATATATATAATAATTATATATATATATATATATATATATAAAATAATTATATATATATATATATATATATATATATATATATATATATATATATGAATTCGTGTAAAATATTCAATTGCCAGTGCGTTGCTGGCTATGTGAGTCGAACCTCCTTAAAGTTGCAGACATCATATACAGACAGAAATTAGACTGGGCAATCCACGTTGTTTTTGCCCCTCTTCTGCCTTGGAATCTGTCATTGATCCACATCTAATTGAAAATTGAGCTTGTGTCAATTCTTATAAAATGAGCTGTTTTTAAATATGTCACCGGCCGACTTTCAAAATCATTCAAAGACTTTGTAGTTATTTTTTTCACGCAAGCATTCTCTCTGTTGACAGAAAGAATTTGTTAAATCATTGGACTTCATGGAGATGAATTTTAATCGTTCCCACACCCCCTTCATCTCAATTGTACTCATATCTTCATATTTTATTATATATATATATATATATATATATATATATATATATACATATATATACATATATATATATACATATATATATATATATATATATATATATATATATATATATATATATATATATGCACACAGATCATGCGGAATAAAATATCTGATTATCGAAAAGCAATCGGGTTTCGATCCTGGCTTGCCGACCTGTAAACTGTAATAGAATTGGTCTGTGGATGAGATTAATTATTCATAAAGAAAAAGCCCAAAGTGACTACAGCATAAAAAAAAAACTGGCCATAAAACTATCGTACATACAGAACGCACTAATACAATTATTTAGCAGAAGAAACCAAAAAATCGGATTAATGGCGAATATGGAAGCTCATAAATATTAATATGAAACTTTCCATTTCTCATTCGGACCATCCCACTTCTTATGTTTAGGTTATTTCATTCTTCAACGAAGCTGACGCCAGATAACCGCTCCATAAAAATGCTAATTTCGCACATTTTCACCTGACACTGACACACACACTGACACACACACTGACACACACACGCACACACACACACTGACACACACACACACTGACACACACACACGTTTGTTTGCTTGTTTGTTTGTTTGTTTGTGTACGTGTGTGTATGTAAGTGGTGGAAGCATGTGGATGATATTCTCATATCTGGCCTGTCTCCTGACGTTACAAAGAAATATAGAATCAATATATACATTTAAGTTAGACTAGAAGGTAAAGTTATTGATTCCGGGAGAATCCGGGAGTGTGGACCGAGGAGACTGACATAAACTTCTTAAGAAGCGAAGGGGAGGAAAATACGACAATGTAGCAACATTAGCAAGCATTGAATTCCAATCACCAGCTGATGATGAATAAATGTCTTATATTAGTTATGTAATCCTTTTGTCTTCGTTTGTCATCAACCGCAAGGTAATGTGTTTTGTTTTACATCGTCTCATATAATGAACTTTGTATTGAAAGCCTCCGTCCAAAAGCTAATTTGCATAGTGTTTTCGGTTTTCTTATGGTGTTGTATTATTGATTCCATAAATAGGGGTACATATTAAAAGATGACGGAGACATATTAAAAGATGAAGGAGACATTTATACCAGTTCTTATATGCTTCTTGGAGACTTCATAATTAACACGGATATTAGAATGATAATGACATTTATATATATTGCATCATGACGACGACTGTGATAATCCCTGAGGGGAAGACTTTTATATATCAGACAGGGGATTGTTCTTCTTAACATATACCGAGGAGGGGGTGATATGTTGCACAGTTCTTAACACAGAGGAGGGGTTACACAATGTTCATTATAAGATGATAAACACAATTACCTTTCGTTCGTGATGAAGGATGTGACACAAGACAACATTTACAACATGATGATGACTTCTTTATTCATCTGATCGACCGGTCGAATGACGTCAGAAATTCAACTGGTCTACATGGTTAAACTTCTACCCTTCGCCTCTAAGGGACTCTGACTCCAACTTATAAATTGATCAACTGACTGCCAACTCACTGCTCAATTCAACTCTCTGACTAACTAACTAAGTATTAGATCCTATATTGAGAATCTCCTTTTGTCTATGGCGTCAGAAGTGTGTTTTCAAACGTAAAATTTGTCCATTAGAACGGACAATCAACTCTTTTTCCGATATAAACAATATTTAACTATTCTAATAGAATTTAACAATAGACTAAATTTCTAACATTCCATTTCTTAACCTTCCCTACAGGGTTCGATTCTAGGCTTATCCTACTCTCATTTTCACTTATCTAGTATTCTTCTTATTTACATGGGAAGGGGACAGCCCTTTCCCAGTAACAATGGGATGATCATCTTTAGGTAACTATTACGTGTAATTATATTCATGCAGATATTCTACAGATTTATACTTACGTAATATTTGTAAACACAAACTTATTTCCATATATATTTACGTATGCGCATATATATTTGTTTAAAAAAAATTTCCTACCAAACTCCTCAGTCAGTTTTGGGTCTACAAACATAAAACTTAATATATAGGGCATTCGAACTCATGCGATACTTATATTTGGGTTTTAGCCGGGGGAAATCGGTGTAAATGTGTGAAAATTTAAAAAAATGAAATTTGCAAGGTCAACGTCGAACGACAGCATTACGAATATGCATGTGTACGTAATAGCTATTGCTTCATGTTTAATTTTTAACCTTGCAGCAGACATGTCTTCATAACCCAGGCATTAGCGTACAAAGGAAAACGTAAATCGTAAGCTAAACGCTTTGGTTTCAATGGTGGAAAACGTAAATCGTAAGCTAAACGCAATTGGTTTCAATGGTGGCGCACGAGTCATATTTTTAAAACTTTTAAAATGATTACTATATATTGGATCCAATATAATCTATATAAATAAAACAGTAGGCGTATGTGGGTGTGTATCTAACAGGTAATCTCTGAAAGTACTCGTCACATAACACTAAAATTCTCAGAAAATAATATTCATGCACGAACGGTGGTTTATAGCGAATAATATCTTTGCTTACATGCATGTATATCGCATACAGACATCGGCAAATTTACATGTAAAATGTTAATTAACCATTAGCTGACATTTTGTTTTTGTGTGCGCATGCGCGTTCTTTCGTTTTTTTTTTCTCAGGCTGGAACGCTCGGTTCTTTTTAATTTCAATTCTAACTAATGACACTAACTCATTTTTTATGTTTTTGTATTAAAAAAAAACAAAAAACAAAAACAAACAAAAAAAACGAAATCATGCGTACATTTTACTCACGGTTTGAAATTTGTAAATATGAAAACAAACCTATAAATCTTTTTTAGTATCTCATATTTACATTATTTTTAGACAGAGGAGGGGGAGATGACACACGGAATACGGACAGTGCTGAAATAATAACGTTATTATTAGAAAGCCATTCTTAATATGGGGAGAGAAGGTATTATTTAAACTATTCTGTACGTTCACCTAACAATTTATTAAATGACATGTATTATCTCTATTTTTGTTAAGTATTAGTTAACATTAGGATCCGTTTCTCAATCCAATTTCTTGATTAGTTTATTGTAAAGCAAGTGCTGCCTAATCCCTAACTGCACTTTGAAATATTTAGTTTTTGGTTAGCATGAATTTTAAATAAAATGCTTCTACAGTGTAGTACGCATATTTAAAAAATACAAATAATTTATAATGAAATCATGTATTTCGAAAACTTGCTGAGTCATTTTCCGGAAGTGACGTCATGTGTTGACGATGAGGGGGGAGGCAAGCACGATTGTGTTGCTTTAAAAAGTACTCTGGAGGCTGTCAGAGATTACCAAACTTTCTTTTTTTTAGGTGAAGTGGAGGTGTGGTGAATTAGTGCCTGTTCACTCTCCCAAGCATTACCACCTTTTTCTGTTTATGGAGAGGGGGCCAGTAGATGATTTCGCTGAAATGTTGCGTCAGAACAGATACTACACTTTGATCTTAGCCAAAAGGCCAAGTAAGCGTAATATAGTTTTCTACCAGGCATTATCTCCTCCAAAAATAAAAAATACAAAATAAACGACAGCATATATTTTAAGAGGTGGGGAGGGAAATATGGAGTAAGTCCCGGTAATGGCTGAAGCAGCAGTTTATTATCTCAAAAATACTTTATTTCATATATATTTTAAAAGGAGTAGGAATATGGAGTCAGGCCCAGAAACGGCTGAAGCAGTTTACGATCTCAAAATTACTTTATCTAATATTAAAAGCTGAAACAGTCTGCGATTTAGACATTACAGTATTTCCTGTATGTTTTTAAAACAGTAAGGTGGGGGATATAAAATCAGTCCAGGAAATGGCCGAAACCTTTTACGAGTTAAACATTACTATATTTCATTCATATTTTTAACAGTTGGGTGGGGCTTACAGAGTCAGTCTCGGAAATGGCTGCAAAATTTTACGTTTTAGATATTAATTTATTTAATGTATATTTATAACAGTGTGGTGGGGGATAAGAAGTCAGTGCCGGAAATGGTTGAAACAGTTTACGATTTAAACATTACTTTATTTCATATATATTTTTAACAGAGATTATTACATAGTTATTATTTTCGTAAGGGGGAGGCGATAATGTGGGTTAAAATTATGAAAAATGACTGTCTAAATTCGTAACATATCCAAGAATTATGAAAAATGATGAAATGTGAATTAATTGATTGATGTTTTTTTAAATGAAATAATCGGCCAAGACAATATATCAAAGTTACTATTGTCGTAAAGGGGGGGGGCTCTAAATGTGGGTTAAAATTATAAAAAAACGATTGTCGAAATTAGTAACATATCCAAGAATAATGAAAAATGATGAAATGTGAATTAATCGATTGGTGTGTTTGTAATGAAATAATAAACACAGACAAAATATCAGAGTTATTATTTTCGCAATGATGGGGGCATTATGTAGGTTACAACTATAAAAAATGATTGTTGAAATTAGTAACATATCTAAGAATTATGAAAAATGATGAAATGGGAGTTAATTGATTGGTATTTTTTAAAGAAATAATCGACCCAGACAATATATCAACGTTATTATTTCCGTAAGAGGGGGGTGCGATAATGTGGGTTACTATTATGAAAAATGTTTGTCGAAATTAGTAACATATCCAAGAATCATGAAAAATGATAAAATGTGAATAAATCAATTGATGTGTTTTTAATGAAATAAATAACTCAGACAATATATAAAGGTTATCATTTTTGTAAGGGAGGTGGTGAAAATGTAGGTTAAAATTATGAAAAATGATTGTCGGAATTAGTAACATATCCAAGAATTATGAAAAGTCATAAAATGTTAATTTATTGATTGGTGCGTTTGTAATAAAATAATCGGCCCATCCAATATATCAAAGTTATTTTTTCGTAAAGGGTAAAGCGATAATGTATATTACACTTATATATTATAAATATAATAATAATTACTGAAATTAGTAACACATCCCAAAATAGTGAAATGTGAGTTAAATGATTCGTGTGTTTGTAATGAAATAATCGTCCTAGACAATATATCAAATTGTGATTTTCGTAAGGGATGGCTAGAATGTGGGTTAAAATTACGAAAAATGATTGTCGAAATTAGTAACATATCCAAGTATTATGAAAAATGATGAAATGTGAGTTAATTGATTGGGTTGTTTGTAATGAAATTATCGGTCCAGACAATATATCGAAATTATTATTTTAGTAAGGGATAGGCGATTACGTGCATTACAAATATTAAAAATGATTGTCGAACTTAGTAACGTATCCAAGAATTATGAAGAATAAATCGATTGGTGTGTTTGTAATGAAATAATAAGCCCAGATAATATATCAAAGTTATTATTTTCGTAAGGGGGGTCATAATATGGATTAAAATTATAAAAAATGATTGTCTAAATAAGTAACATATCTAAGAATTATGAAAAATGATGAAATATAAGTTGATTGATTGGTGCGTTTGTAATGAATTAATCGGCCCAGACTATATATTAAAGTTATTATTTCGTAAGGGGGTGCGATAATGTCGATTAAAATTATGAAAAACGATTGTCGAAATTAGTAACATATCCAAGAATTATGAAAAATGATGAAATGTGAATTGATTGGTGTGTTTGTAATGAAATAATCAACCCAGACAATACATCAATGTTAGTATTTTCGTAAGAGAGGAGGGCGATAATATGGGTTAAAATTATGAAAAATGATTGTCGAAATTAGTAACATATCCAAGAATTATGAAAAATGATGAAATGTGAGTTAATTGATTGGTGCGTTTGTAATGAAATAAGCAACCCAGACAATTTATCAGTTTCTGTAGGTTATCAACAAAATTTTTCTGAATTTTCAGTGTTAACTTCTGGGAATGACGTCACAGTTGTAGTGGTGAGCAGAAAGACACATGATCATGTTGCTTTTTAACGTGCTCTGAAGTTCTCTAGCAATTAACACACCTTCAGTTTTGGGGTGGGTCTGGAGAGAGTAATGCCCATTTTGGGGTCGTGCAATCTCCCACAATGTCATATTCCAAATATATGGAATAACTATGAAATCATATTCCAGAAATAACATCCTTTCTCTTAATAATGTGTTGTTGGCGGTTGTGGTAGTAAGGAGGGGGAGAAGTATATTTATATTGAAAATTGTGGTAAAGTAAAAGTTGCCTAATGATAATTCGCATCAATGCATTTATGTAATTATTTGGAAAACCTGCTGAGTTATGGTCAAGAAAATGATTCTGTCAGTAGTAGGGAGGGAAAAACACAGTAATATGGAATTTTGTAGTGAAGCAAGGGTTGCCTAATCACAAAGCTTCTCAACATATTTGTTTATTTGTTTGTAAAGCCAGCTAAGTAATCTCCTGAAAATGATGTCTTTTTTCAAAAAAATTTTGATTGTCGGTAGTGATGAAAAAATGAAACAGAGTAATGTAGAATTTGATAATGAAGCAAGGGTTGCCTAATCACTTAACTTTGTCAATGTATTTATGCATTAATTTTAATATCCTGCTAAGACATCTTCACAAAATGACAATTTATCTTACAATAATAGTTCCGATAGTGAGGGAGGAAAGAAACGCAGTAATGATGAAATTTATGACGAAGCAGGGGTTGCGAACTCATTAACCAACACAATGTATTTATGTATTAATTTGGCATTCCTAATGATCCATCTTCTAAAAATTCTTTCAATTTTCTTAAGATTATTGTAGCCTTGGTGGGAATAGAAATTATTTCATACATGTTGTACAATACCTGTTGAGAGTATGTTAGATTATTTCATATATGTATATAAATTACCCGTCTCCAAAAGGTAGATAAACATATTTTAAATGTGTTGTAAATTACCCGTCTCCAAAAGGTAGAATTATTTAATATACACACTGTAAATTACCTGTCCTATGTGTAATAGCCGTCCTAGGGTAGGTAAAATATTCTTTTGCACGAAATAGCAATTGATACATACACATTCAAAATTCCTCTCTCCAAAGAATAACAATTATAATCAAAATCAACTTCAATTTTCTCATTGTTTATATGGTCCCGAGCAACGTAGCCCAGCTAGTGTACTTATAAATACGAAATCTGCATTAATCAAAATATATTTTAAGCGTATTTTACGGTCAGGCAATACCGAGCGGCCTGCTAGCATGCATGCGTATATATATATATATATATATATATATATATATATATATATATATATATATATATATGTGTGTGTGTGTGTGTTCAGAAAGAGTGAGAGAATATATATAAAATGATTTTCCACAGCCGAACCAATGTCGCAGCCCACAAGAGCCAAGAAAGCCAACAAACCGGAAGTCCAAGACTCGAGTTTCGCCCTCATTTGGGCTCATCAGTTAGAATATCTGCGCTCAAGATTTGAAACCCGAAACTCTTGCATGCTAGGCGAGCACTTTACCAACTGAGCAAACACGCCACACACACACACACACACACACACACACAGATGAAGCAACCCGCGGCACAGATCCGACAGTGCAAAGAACCTACCTCATATCGAACCTAATATCAACTCCCGATCTAAGTCTGGGGTGATATAAAACCTAGACGAAGTTTGCGCCTTCTTTATTTTGATAGGCAAATGGGTCATGCTTTTTAGTGGCATCCTTTGCCCGTTAGCGAGAGTAACTGTTAGGTTAGAATCCCTTAACTCTTCTTTATGCGTTATTAACTCCTCGAAAACTGATGTTTTTAGGAGTGAGACTTACGATCCAGTGTCGATCAGTGCCTCTATGTGTCTACCTCTTATTTTAACTAGACACTCCATTCCGGAGCTCTGGTTGGGGATTTTATTTCGTCGGGTCTCTCTATTTTCCCGAGTTTTCTTGACCGATTTATTTCTTTGGTGAGCCCGTTTAAGTCTGCTCTCACCACGTTCTAGACACTCATGACCTCTGGTGTTTATTATTCCTAGGGCTACTCTTTTCTTTGAGGGTTTGTCATGATTGCATGTACGTGTGTTTGACCTTTGTGGCGGTCGGTGATGAGTGGGTCTCGAGTGTAACTTGGCCTTACTTTTTCCTGAAGTGAAGTTATTTAATCTTTCTTCAGGTGCGCATTGCCAGTCTCGTTCTAGCCTATTATAACTGGAACACACTCGCTCCAGTCTTGCAGAAGCACACCAACAAAACTTATATCTTACAACGTTACAGCTGCTGTAAGGTTCGGTTTTGGGTACCCTAAATCTAATTGGGCCACCCCTGGGCCCCTGATACCTGTTAAAACTATTATTTAAGAAAGCCTGCTCCTTCTTGTGGCCACTTTTGAGTCGCTCATAAAACATTTCGCATTGTCTAGCAGCAGACAAAGCCTCCGATAATGCTGTCGGATTTGATCTGCCACATCCTCCTTTATAAAGGGATTATTTAACGCATCTATGATGAATTCAGCTAAGTGCACTTGCACAGCTAGATCTTCCCTCATCTCTGCATCCCTATAGGTTAACTTAATTAAAGTCCGAGCAGCGTCGGCAGCATTTGTAAACTCGCCGTACTAGGCTGCTACTTGATCGAGCAGATCCTTACTGGTGCAGTTCGGATGATCATCGAGAAATTTTCCGATCATTTCCGATACTAGTCCGTCCGTAAAATCATATACTAGGTTTACTAGCTCTGGGTATGTAAGCTGATAGATCCGCTCTTTCTTTTTCAGAGCTGCTAGCCATGGCCCAAAGTCGGATGGTTTTCTAGTAAAGATTGGGATCTTCGGTCCTCATGTGAGGACTCTGTTAAATTCAGTTTGGTTAGTGTTAGCCATTTTGTCTAAATGTATATTTTTAAATAGCCGACGTTTAAACAAAAAGCTATTTCCACAAAATAATTTTTACAAATTATTAAAACCAAAAAAATTTGCAGAGTCATAAAAAGAGCAGAGAAAATAGTCACCTACCTTAGTTTTTTTTAAGAGTTAAGGTGTCTTTTTTTCTCTGAAGATGCTGGGTTGAAGTGGCTGTTTTTGAGTTGAGTTCTTCGTTGTTGTGTTTCCGTGGACTTTGATTAATCTCGTGTTACTTTTCTTTAGTTTTGTGTCCGTGGATTTTTATTTGTCTAGTGGTTGATTTTGTTTTCTTATGTCCGTGGGGTTTTCCGTAGGGTCGTGCTTGTTCCTATGCGAGAAGCAATCCTGGATTTACGGCAACAATGTGATCCTATCGCTCCCCGGGAGGGTTACTTGGTTGAGAAACGTCTTGGGAACTCTAGAAGTGTAAGCCCATGTTTAGTTTAAGAACAGTTTCAGATGGTTCGTTGTTCTAAACAAGTCTTGAGAGGTGACTGGTTTGCAGTAGACAGAACAGTTTCCGATGGTTCGTTGTTACACACAAGTCCTGAGAGGTGACTTGTTTGCAGTAGACAGTTCCACAGAGCAAAATATTCTTACCATGTCGAGACGGAAAAAATATGTGAAATTGCTACAGGAAAGGTTTAATATTTATGGAGCAGTTCTGGTTTCTGATTGGTTGGTAGCAGAACGTGAATTAATTCGATTCGTCAGTTCCTAGCAGCATCGTTTCTAAATAGAATCGTCCGACTGTGTGGGATCATACCCCATTATACTTCTTTATAATGGGATGTGTCTCCTAGCGGCTTCGGCTTCAGGGAGACAGGGTAGTACATGTCAAGGATTCGTCACTTGAAACTCATCCCAACAGGTGAGGGGTCGGGAACCGGCCCAGCACCTCCCAGACCTTGCCACCGGGCTTTCCGGTTGGGAAAGGTTATTGCTGGCTGCCTGAGGCGCCCCGACCGGGGAATGGCGACGGGGTTACTCAGGCAATTTTTAAAATTGTAGGAGTGCCCCTTCTTTAGGGGAGCCTGCGGGGTTCCCACTTTCCGGCCTTGTGCCACATATTGCTGATGTGGGCAGCAATTAAATATATACACCATTCTTCGTCGTTAGGATGGGATGTGTTTCCTAGCGGCTTCGGCTGCAGGGAGACAGGGTAGTAGTACTCGTTAAGGATCCGTTCTTGACACTCAGCCCAACAGGTGAGGGGCCGGGAACCGGCCCAGCACCTGTTGGACTGAGATACGCTGTCTGGGTACTACCTAGCAGGCCCACCCTCCCAGGCCTTGCCACCGGGCTTTCCGATGGGGCAAGTTAATTGCTTGTCGCCTGAGGCGACCTACCGAGAAATGCCGACGGGGGTGCCCAGGCAATTTTTGATGAGGCAAGAGTATCCATCCTTTAGGAGAGCTTGCCTATTTCCACCTTCCGGTCTTGTGCCACATTTTGGTGTGGTGGACACCAAATAAATAGCTACCCCATTCTACGTCCAAAATATTGCAACATCCTCCCTATTTTTTTATAATGGGGAAGTCCCTTGTGTTCGTTCTGCTAAAAAATAAATATATATTTTTATATTCAATTATACATAACAAAAATTAGAAATCATTTGGATCTTAGAATTTTAGCATGTAAAAAGACGCCATTTTTAATTGTGTTCAAATGTCAAAACAGATATATGTGTACAGAGAAGAGAAATAAAAGAAATGGAAGGTATTTTTACCTTAAAAAGGGGTGGGTATGTGAAAAAAGGCCATTTCTTAAATTTGATTATGCAGTTTTGTAAAAAAAAAAGAAAAGAAAAGAAAAACGCATACATATAAATAAATATACATAAAAATAAACATACATGCAATATGTACCCGTTTAAAGAGTTTTTTGTTTTGTTTTGTTTTTTTTAATGTTTTTTTTTGTTAATGAAAAAAATGCAAAAAAGATAGGACATTTTTGAAAAATAAGAAAGAAAACTAATGTGCACAAAAAAATAAAAGTCAATTGTAATTTCTGCGCGTCTTAGAATAAGCATGCAAAAAGTATTTTGTCGTAAAGGAAAATTACAAAGAGTTTTTTTTTTAATTTTTAAAGTGACTTTTTTTTTATTTCAGCAAAAGTATTAGTTACGCATTAGTAGGTTAAAGTGTTAATACAGATAAAATGGACACAGGTTAATGTCTTGTCCAGGACTATTTTTTTTGATATATAGAAATTTATATGTATACAAGGCCGTGAAAAAAAATATTCAGTCGTATCCCCCAACAAGTTTTAAGAAAAAACGCTGTAACTTTATTCTTGTTGCGGGTTTCGTGAATACATCAGCGATATTTTGTTCTGATGATATGTAATTCAAAATAATGGATTCCTTTTTCACCTCGTTTTTTATGAAATGGTATTTTATATCTATATGCTTAGATCTTTGGTTGATTATCGTGTTCTGTGCTAAGACTATATTGGCTTGATTATCACAATTAATTACTACGGGGCTTTTAGTTAATTCTGGCTCTAAAATAGTCTTTAGGATATTTTTAAGTTAGAGTGCTTCATGTGTCGTGTGTGGGATCGCGATAAATTCTGCTTCACACGTAGAGAGATACAATCTGTTGCTTTTTAGATTTACATGAAATAATAGTCCCATTTTCTGAGAGTCTGAAACAATATTCAGACATACTCTTGCGATCTTCGTCGTTTCCCCAGTCTGAATCCGAAAAACCTTCTAATTTTAGGGGATTTCTTGATTTTCTAAATACTAACTTCTGTTCTTTAGTTCCTTTTAAATAACGCAGGACTTGTTTAGCTCTGTTTAAATCTTTCATTGTCGGTCGTGATAATTTTTGTGACAGTTTTATTACTGTATAGCATATGTCGGGCCTGGTTGCAGTCATTAAATATATAAGACTACCTATAATTTCGCGGTATTGTTTGTCATTTATTATTTCAGTCTCTGTATGTATATTTTTATTAATATCATTTTCGACCGGTGTAGAGCGTTTCTTGCACTCTCCCATTCCAAATTTTGATAGTATTTTGTCGATGTACCTCGATTGAGTCATCGTAACAAGTCCTTTGCTTTGAGTAAATTCTATCCCCAGAAACCAGGATATTTTGCCAAGATAGGTCATTTTGAATCTTTTACTTAATTTGTTCTTAACATCGGTTAACATTATGTCACAATTTGATGCGATTAAAATATCATCGACCCACAAAACCAAAATCAGTAGTTTATCGTCTTTGTGTTGGGTATATAAACAGGGGTCTACAGCGCATTGTCTAAATTGTTGTTTAATAATATAATCATGAAATACTGTATCCCAACACTGAGCACTTTGCTTTAGACCATATAATGACTTGTTAAGTCGCCACACGCTATTTTTTATTTTTCATTATAAATCCCTCTGGAGGGGTAATATAAATTTCACAGTCTAGTGGGGCATTCAAATAAGCATTTTTTACGTCCATTTGATGGATGTTTAGGTCATATTGTGATGCGATTTGCAGTAAAATTCTGATTGTCGTTAGGTTTGTGGTCGGTGAAAACGTAGAAAAATATTCTATACCGTAAATCTGAGAGTACCCTTTCGCAACAAATCTAGCTTTGTACTGTTCTACGCCTGATGCTGTAGTCTTTGTTGTAAAGACCCATCTTGTAGAAATAACATGTTTATCTTTTGGGAGAGGCACTACCGTATAGGTATCATTTTCGGTTAAGGCATCTATTTCTTTTTTCATGGCAATTTTCCATTCATCAAAATGTTCTGAATTAATTGATTCGTTAAAGCTTTTTGGCGCATTTTCCATTGAATAGCAATAGTCGATTTGATAACCCGAGAGGTAAATGGTTTGCAGTAGACAGTTCCACAGAGCAAAATATTCTTACCATGTCGAGACGGAAAAAATATGTGAAATTGCTACAGAAAAGGTTTAATATTTATGGAGCAATTCTGGTTTCTGATTGGTTGGTAGCAGAACGTGAATTAATTCGATTCGTCAGTGCCTAGCAGCATCGTTTCTAAATAGAATCGTATGACTGTGTAGGATCATACCCCATTCTACGTCCAAAATATTGCTACCAGCTCCCGGGAATAAACGATATTCAACGATATCTAAACGATAGGCACATGCTACAAACACAACGAAAACGTGTCGATACGTCGTCGGCTATAACTGTCTGGTACGGGTCGCATTATGTGTGGTCATTGCAGGCATCTTCCCATCGTCGCTTGTTGCGTGTTCATTGTGTCGTTACAGGCAGCTTACTTTCGTCGGCATTAATGGTATGCTGAAATCAAACACTTGTATGAAAACAGCGAACGAATGCATTTTTATAAAAATATATATAATTTATTTAAGGTTTAACAATCAAGAGCACATTTAGTCGACCCATCGCGTATAGCGCGCAAAGCCTCAACTGATTTAAAACAATGAAATCATATTTTATTTTTCCCTTTCTTCATTGAAAGAGAGAGAAAAGGAGTGAATGAGAGAAATAGAGAAAGAAAGAAAGAGAGAGAGAGAGAGAGAGAGAGAGAGAGAGAGAGAGAGAGAATGAGAGAGAAAAATATGCGTTTCATACAATGCTTTGTTTTCAACTACAGATATATGCATTTAACTCTGACCTTTCTAGAAATGATTTTGACACTGCTAAAAGTTTCATAACACCTGTCATTAAAACCCGAGCGACATGATCTAACGTTCCCAAACCCACAAAACACCTTCATGAAACGTTTTTAAGTTCATCACAAAGTCAGGCAAAAGGTTAGAAGCTAGATATAGGGGTCATTAATGTAGAAACCCTTGGCTCCCTTAAAAGGGGATACATTATTGTGCCATATATATATATATATATATATATATATATATATATATCAATCGCTTTCTCTTTTGTATATATATATATGTATATATATATATATATATATATATATATATATATATATATATATATATATATATATATATATATATATATACAAAAGAGAAAACGATTGAAAACGTGTGGAAACGAGACCAATCAGGTCTCCAATCCATGTTATATTCTTTGATCACAAATTTGCTTACAATAAATTGTAAAAAACTAATTTTTTTATGATGATATCGGAATTCATAATTAGCGCCGATTCAAGGAGTCTTCTACCTTGGACATTATATATATATATATATATATATATATATATATATATATTTATATATGATTCAAAATGGCTTAATGTAAACATATTATAGGGTATTTATAGCTTCTCTCATAATTTTCGGCTTTTAATCATGTCAAAACGCACTTTATTTCCTTTTGATGGATTGATTGTTGCTATTTCTTCTGATGAGTTAAGGGCAAAATAGATTCACTAATTGATATAATAATTAAGTTATTGATTTTGTGCCACGAAACAGATACTGTCAAGAATTGTAAATGTCAACTGAATAAAAGGAATAATTATAAGATGGTTAACACCATGAACATTGGAATATAGACTTTTGTCATTCATTCACTATATATATATATATATATATATATATATATATATATATATATATATATATATATATGACTACTTCATTTAATCACATGAATTAATATATGAAAATATAATTTTATGCGTAAATTTTCAGTACCTATTTCGACAGTGTGCTCAATACAAAGGTACAGCTTGGTAGTAAGTTATAAAATATATATGGCAATTAAGCTACACACAATATTCCGAGTTTAATTCTCAGAGAGAATTCGTCAGGCTGTGATTGTGATTACCGCTCTTTTTTATATACGCACATGCTATTGAATTTTTAGTCAGCAAATCAGCTTCTTAGTTTCCTCTGCGCCCATCCTAATCAGCCATCCTAAGGTCAACTGAACCCTTGTGCCCGCCCATTGGCTGATTAGGATGGGCGCGGTGAAAACTAGGAAGCTGATTGGCTAACTAACAATATAATAGCATGTGCGTATATAAAAACGTGCGGTAACCACAACTCTTTGCATAAACCTGACGAATTCTCATAAGAATGAAACGCGGAATATTCTGTGTAGTTTAATTGCCATATATATTGCCATATATATATATATATATTTAAACTTACTACTACTAATATATATATATATATATATATATATATATATATATATATATATATATATATATATATATACCTTACTTTTCAGAAGGGGAAGACTGCTCATTATGGAATATTTTTTTATATTCCTCAATCATCTCCATCATTTCCTTAAGAAGTCCCCCGAAAATAAGGACGAAACGTTGAAAATTTTCTAAAAGGCTACAGGTTTTTTTTTTTCCATAACGTCATAATATCATACCTACTTTTATTCATTTATGTTTGTGACTTAATCACTATTTATCGGTCTTATCAGATTTGACTATCTTTGTACTCAGTCCGTGTAGAAAGACGTTCTGTCTAATATCATGAAATAGACATAAAACCGCACGAACCTTCGATCCGACAACCTTATTTATTACTGTAATAATTAAGCACTTTTCTTCTTGTTTTGATCATATCTTTTTGTTCCCATTGAATTTGTTTGCCTTCGTTTCTGTTTACTTATTCATTCCCTTCCAAATACAAAAGCAATCAAAATGGCGGGCAATACATTAAATTCAATGATACACTCATGAAGTGAAGATCTTTTAGCTGACCCGACTGAAGTGACAAGCTAGCCTTAAACGGAACTCGTCAATTATTATTTTGATCCTGTCAGCTTTTATTATCTGAACCTAGCATTCAATACATCTTCTTATTGAAGTTCATAATGAATTATCATCGATCTTTCGTGTGGAGCGGTTTCGTTATTACTTTCTTTGTTTGGGCGGGAAGACATCAAAGTATCAACACTGGGTTTCAACCAAGAAAAAAAAAATGGTCGGAAATGGAGATCAAATCATTTCTTTATTTCCCAGTGCAGACTTTATAAATAAATCTGTCTAGTGATTCTTTTTTTATGAAATATGGACGAGAATAGACTAATTATCTGCTGTCCGGAGGCTGTCGTTAATCTAAGGACAAACTAATTTATAATATATTAAAAAAAGATGACGTGATCAAAACGTTTCTTTCGCATATATTTTTAACTGATAAGAGGCGGGTGTGTGTAAAAGATAGGATTACAATGGTAAATTTCCACTGAAAATAAACAAGGTAAAGTGGAATTTTCCAATTAGAAGTTGAATAAAGCTACGTATCCCGGCAGTGACGCGACGGACTAAATTGACGTGGCGAACAGAAAACAAGGATGTTTTTCTTGCAACTGAACCACCATAGGCAGACCTATGGCAGCGCCACGACAGGAAGTTTCGCATGCGTCTCCGGAGTAACTTAGTCCACAGTACATTTTAGTCTATATTGCACTGTAGAGAATCTACTGTTGACTTTATAAAATTAAGTTATATATAATGGATTGAATGAAAGTTTAAAATGTAAAAGTCAAGTATCATGGTTTAATTATCCTCTAAACAGAAACATCCCTTTCGAACGCGCCCCTGTCATATCAAGGAACCTACTGTTGATGTTATATGCCGGATCTTTCTGCGTGTTTGGTAATAAAACTTCTCAAATGCTCTTGTGATGTTAGGCTATATAAGGTGTTAACTTTAGTTAAAATCGTATGTTCTGTCCTTCATCTCATTTCTTCGCTTATTGATACTTATCAAAGGCATTCCGATACAAAATCTATGTCAGAACACTGTCAAATACATGAAGTACACTTGTGTGAAATTTCAGAAAAATCGGCTCAGCCGTGTCTGAGTCCATAGGAAACGAATTCAAACACAGACAAAATTCCTTATATATATATATACACATACATAAATACATACATATATATATATATATATATATATATATATATATACACATACATAAATACATATATATACATGTAGTCTGTTTATTATACAAACATTATTGGTTACATATGTGCATACATGTTTCAGTGGAATCCTAATTCAAGTAAACCATTTTATCAAACAAAAAAAAAAATAATAAAAAAAATATGTGGTTTCCGCCTTGGAAAAAAAAGTAGGTTGTATACTTTGCGAATGTGAGCAGTAGGGGGTTTGGAGGAAGGTCTAATAAAGGAAGGGAGTAGGGGTAGGATGAGGCGCGTGGGGGTGAGGGACCACGGGGGAAGTACGATCTCATGTGGTCAAGCAGTAGCAGCGGAGGGTATTGGTATTATTTTAACTTGTCGGTTGTTTATTGGCCTAAGTGATCGCATTGATATGAAGGAATGCTGTTAACTTATCTATCCTTGGTTTCTATGGTTGTTTCTTTTTCTTTTCTGGCGGTGACTACATTATCCATCTATTTTATTGTTAAGTTCTATTTATTTATTTATTTATTCCTTGATTTTTTTATCCGTTCATTTGCTTCTCGTTTTCAAATTATTTATTTGTTTATTTATAAGATATATGTCTATGTGGTAAAATTAGTGGTCAGTGATTAGATATGCAAGCCTATTCATAGCATTTAAATAAAGGTGGTATGCTGGGAGATATTTTCCCATCTACTGCCATGTCTGAAGTAATTACAAAAGTTTTACAAGCTATATATAAACTTATTTTCCATGGTTGTCATTCTTTCATTTGGGTTGTTTACCTTTTCCTTTATACTAGAGTATAAATGTATTTATAGGATTATATGCTTCATTATAGAGATGGGTTTTCCAGCGAGAAGCAAATAAATGGATTTAGGACTTCACCGAAACATGCATGCACATATGTAGCCAATAATTTGTAAAATAACAGACTATATACCAGCTCTCTCCTCCATTGAGCACGCTTTAATAATCACACGGGTTTCATTAGATTTACCTCTAGAAAACAAATCCATGCAACCATTATACACACACACACACACACACACACACACACACACACACACACACACACATATATATATATAGTCATCTACATGAAGTACTACTTCGCGGTATCACAGCTAATCTGCGGCTAGACAAGCAACTACCTCAAGCTAGGATCGAAACTCGACTGCCCGAACGACAGTCAACGCTTCTCACCATTAAGCTATTCGGCTGCTGCTATATGGGTAGTAAATTAACAATGTTTTGACATCGTCTAAATGCCTAAGCTCGATATATGTAATTATTAATAATATTTTTTTATTTAATAGATATATATATATGCTCGCGATTTTATTTTATGTTAGGCTTGTCAGTATGAAATTATATCTATAAGCTGTCAAACTAAGCGTAATGCAAAGTTCCGGCTTCAGCTGTTCAGTACTATTATGATCAGCTGACTTGCACGGCCACCGATTCGATAGTATACAGAAGGTATATCTTATTTTTCCTATAGTAATTAATGGTGGATGAGAGGGTGAATTCCAGGCTACAGAGTCAAAGGTGACTTTTTGACTGAGTTCGAATCATTCGACCGGTAGTAATTAGTATCTACTACACTGCGTAAGCATAAAACACATGTCTGTGAATAAAAAATAAAAATATTTGTATCAAAGTAGTGTTGTAGCTCTCTTTCAACAAGGACCGGGTCTATTTAAGAGAGCAAATAGTAATAATAATAATAATAATAATAATAATCTATAGTATATAGACATACATAATGATTGTATTGTTCTGGTTTTCATAGATGTTAATCTAATGAATTCCGAAGACTGCTTGACAACATCAATGACAGGAAATTACAATTTTTAGGACATATGGCCAGAACAGACGGTCTAACACAATACATGCGTTTTGGTATAAACCCTGGCAAAAGAGGACGTGGAAGACCCCAAAACAAGAATGTCAGGCAATGTGTTGCTCAGAACGGCGCCGAACCAGAATCAATGGCGACGATTCGTGAATAGTGCCACGGTTGGTTAGTAATTACCAAAGAGAGAGAGAGAGAGAGAGAGAGAGAGAGAGAGGGGAGGGAGGGAGAGAGAGAACATCTTCAGCAACGTTGACAATGTCATCAATGTATTTACTCCAATGTATGTTGTCCGCGAACGTTAAACTGAGGAGTTTGAATGAAGTACTTTCAGACAGTGTATCATTAGCCATGACTATCATTGGTTAGGAAGATTTCTTGTAATTACTAGAGGAAAGGAGCTTAGTATTGGACGCATTGAATATTACTACCCATTCATGTCCCCAGTCCACTAGAGATTGGAAGCCTTTCTCTAGGGTTTCCGCCATAGCCTTCCATATGTGTTCACTTTCCCCCCTCATGTCTGGTATAGAGTGTGGTGTCATCAGTAAATATACCAATCTCAAAGATACTTTGGCAATAAAGGCCATTCATAAATATCTGAAATAATAAAGGTCCAAGGATCGACCCATGTAGGCATCAGAAAATTAGCTCAAATTTTTCAGACTCCCGATTAGGATTAATCGTTTCAACATAAGTATACACACACACACACACACACACACACACACACACACACACACACACACACACACACACACACACACACACACACACACACACACACACACACACACACACCACACACACACACACACACACACACGCAAACACATACACATATATATAATTATTTTACTCTTATAGACACTAGTTTTTAATTCTTACACAATCATCAGATGCTTTCAATAAGTTTCCAGACTTTTTGTACAAGCATTTAAGATTGTCGTAGACTCTTGAAAATTCACTATACTATTGCTATACATCTTATGAGATGACTACTTTATGATTTCAGTTCAAATGAACAGCTATAGCAGGAATTGGAATACGCCCTACTAAAGCCTGATTGTCCCAGCCAATGAATTTCAAAAATGCAATCTGGACGTGAGGACGCTTTAGAAAAATTGCAATAAGATTCTGTTTTAAACTTAGAAAAAAATGACACAGAAACGTATTGAATACTTCAGACTGCTTTTGGAAATCTTGCATGAATCAAACATCAGTTTTTGAGTAGCATAATAGATTCAAGGAAGACAGGGAGTCTGTGAAGGATGATGAGACTAGTGGGAGGAATAAGGAAGTCAGAACACCAGAGTTGATTGGCAAAAATAAATAAATAAATAAATAAAAAATAATAAAACTTCATGGATAAGGACCGTTGTGTGTATATAAAAACAATAATTGTACAATTTAATCTCAGTGTGGGAACTGTACACACAATTATTCGTGAGGAACTGAAGATAGAGAAGATTTAGGCAAATGGTTTTCTCGTGGAAAAATGTGCCGATTCTATCTGGCAAGTTCATTTGAAATAGAGCATAAATAGATCTGAAATGCTACCCCCCCCATCTACACGTTACGACATATAAAAGAAAATGCTTGTCCAAGTAGTGAGCTATATCACGTGATGACCGTTTTCTTTTCAAAAATGTAAACGCTGAAGTTTATTTCAAGCAAAATCAATTCTTATTTGGAGTCACGAAGGTCGTTTATTTCAGTTAAGTTACGAATTTGTAATATTTTTCTTTTCTAGATAAAAGTGCTACTATTATATTTATTTCAGTTTTTAATCATTATCTTTAGTTCATTGTTTTATTAATTGTGTAAATGGTTTTCTCGTGGAAAAATGTGCCGATTTTATCTGGCAAGTTCATTTGAAATATATATTGTTTTATCTTTTTATAATCGACTTTCTTGTCCATAAATGTTGTTTATATTTTCCAAGTTGATAGCCTAAACAGATTAGGAAATTGTATTCCTTTTCAGTAAAACTCCATCATGAAAAGTTTCAATAAAAAATATATGATTAACCCGGGTCTCCTACTTCTAACGTAGAACCCCACTACCACGT
>NC_136506.1:88742051-88744551 GCF_053919585.1 Euprymna scolopes
TCTTTTGGATGTTGAAGAGTAAATCATTTTGGTATTTAAGGGTAAATCTTTTGGGTGTTGAAGGGTAAATCATTTTGGTGTTGAAGGGTAAATCTTTTGGGTGTTGAAGGGTAAATCATTTTGGTGTTGAAGGGTAAATCTTTTGGGTGTTGAAGGGTAAATCATTTTGGTGTTGAAGGGTAAATCTTTTGGGTGTTGAAGGGTAAATCATTTTGGTGTTGAAGGGTAAATCTTTTGGGTGTTGAAGAGTAAATCATTTTGGTGTTGAAGGGTAAATCTTTTGGGTGTCGAAGAGTAAATCATTTTGGTATTGAAGGGTAAATCTTTTGGGGGTTGAAGGGTAAATCTTTTGGGTGTTGAAGGGTAAATCTTTTGGGTGTTGAAGGGTAAATCTTTTGGATGTTGAAGGGTAAATCTTTTGGGTGTTGAAGAGTAAATCTTTTGGATGTTGAAGAGTAAATCTTCATTACAAATTACGAATTATTTAGGACTTTAATCCAATCACCGTTGAGAGAATAAGAGCATGCTAATTCTATGGAGTAAATATAAGGTTACATTCGAAATTTCGTGCAGATTCCCGAGTGTAACATATAACAGAGCGCAGACGCGCGTATGTAAATGCATACGCAATTACGTCACCGGTATATATACTTTATAGAATTTGAGGAGGCTTATTGCCACTCAAATTACAGTCCTCTCCGCATTCATCCAGTGGAGGTCTGGTCAGTGCTTAATCTTCTCTGTCTTTCAATTCTCATTGCCAATTCACAACTATTTTGGTGTGGTGTCAATTGATGCCGACACATTTTTTGGGGGTTGGAGGTTGTTATTATTATTATTATTATTATTATTATTATTATTATTATTATTATTATTATTATTATAACAAGGTGCAGACGCGCGTATGCAAATGCATACGAAATGCTAAGCGATGGCACTGTAATGGAAAAAAGAATATAAAAAGGAGGAAGAGGGCACGTTAGATAAGACGATCCACACGAGAGACGTCACAACTGTAACGAGAAGTCACGCGTGGTGGGGGAATGAGAAAAAATGTCGTTGTTACAAAAAAGAAGTCGAGGTTTTGCTTGTCCTGCGTTCCTTGCGACGTAAGCTGCGCACAACGTGTGAATCCCGTGTGTAAACGTGGGTAACGATTATTATAAAAAAATTGTAAAATATGAATGAGTTAATATTTCTGCCAATCTGATGTACACCTCGTTCAGCAAGTTTTTCTTTAATCAGTTACAGTTGGTGAATTTGCATTAGTTTTCCTGGCGTATGTGTTAACGAGACAGAGGCGCCATGTTTCTTTTTGTTATTTTTTTTAGGTCGCAGGAACTGGTTATAGCCTCTGTTGTTGAATGTTGGTTGGTGGGTAGCAGATATTTGATGGTTCGTGTCAAACGTGACCAGATTCCTAATCTCGCGACCCAATGGGGTTAGAGACGTGTGCTCAGGTCATCTGTTCGCATGAACTGCATTGATCATTCAAGACGGACTCCCGCCTCTCATTCACCTCTTATAGGGAAATGTATTCCTGAAGTGCAAATTCCTGACACAGATCTAGAACCATACTTTGTTCTCGAAGACTAATAAGGCGACATAAAAATAACAGTAAATACAAAAAATTAACAAATATTCCTAAGTCTTTCGCGCATGCAGTTGTTCCACAATAATAAATAGAATGAATTGAAACTGGAAAATCAAAACATGTTTTGCCACTCAGTAGATGCTGAATATGTACGCAATACTCCAGATAGAGCAGATTTGTTAGCATAATTTCATTCTTAGGAATATTGTATTTCCGTGTGTGTGTGTGTGTATATATATATATATATATATATATATATATATATATATATATATATATACACATTTTATTTTTTATTACCGTATCTTTCTGTTAAATTACATTATTATTTCAGCTACCCGGCCGTTTTTTTGGCCGTCTGTAGCTTCCTCAGACTTTTACAGAAATGTTCGTTATGATGGGATGAAAGAGTAAATGATGTCAGGGGAGGGGTGCGAGAAGAGCGGAAAAAAGAGGAAGGGAACAAGGGGGAAAGGTGGGAGGGGGTGCTTGGTATGTCGGTAATGTTTTAGCTTTGGAGTTTAAGGAACTTGTGGGGGAGGGTCTGGAAAGTTATATATATATATACATATATATAGTAAGTTATAAACGAAGAATATTCAGTGTAACTTAATCGCCATATATATTTTATAATTACTAACTAGCTCTACCTACGTATTGAGCACTTTTGAAGTAAATACTTAAAGTTTACGAATAAATTTATACTTTCATATATTAATTTTATGTGAGTAAATGAAGTAGTTATATATATATAATAAAAATTACAATTAAATTTACCAAAATGATCCAAGATGGTAAAACTAAAGTATATTGTAAATATTAAAGAATTAATATTTATAAAGTAATCTCAACCAGATGTAAAATCTCGATAAAACCAAATAGGAGATAGAGCTTATAATAAGAGCA
>NC_136506.1:88754551-88764551 GCF_053919585.1 Euprymna scolopes
AATAAATAAAACTCATCTCAATAATGAATTCCAATTAATAATATACACCGGCATTTAGATTTAAAAAAATTTTTAACACAGAAGAGAGAGAGAGAGAGAGAGAGAGAGAGAGAGAGAGAGAGAGAGAGAGAGAGAGAGAGAGAGAGAGAGAGAAGCTTCTTTGCAGCTACCTTAACAATGTCATCAATTCAACTTCCCTGTTACCATAAAACCGAGTAGTTTGAACAACAGGTAACGTATCATTATCCATGGCTATCAGTGGTTGAGAAGGTTTCTTGTAATTATTAAAGGAAACAAGCTTAGTCTTGGCAGCATTGAATGTTACCATCCATTTATGTTCTCATTCCACTACAGACTGGAGATTTTGTCTAGGATTTCCGACATTTCGTTGGACATGTGTTCATTCGTTTTCCCCTCATGTCTGTTATAGAATGTGGTGTCATCAGCAAATATACCTCGGAAACAATTTTATCATTGAGGGCATTTAAGTATCGACCCCAGTAGTATACCCGCATTTATATTTTTTAATTTTTAGCACGGTAAAGAGAGCCCGCCTTATTCGCAGATTATTCTCTTTGAGAACAACTTGTGGTGTTCTCAGGAGTCTGAGTGACAACACGTTTCCTCAGATTTCCAGTTCTCTCCACCTCTTTTGATAACCATTGCAGATGAATCTGCGTTTTCGTGACAGCCGCTTACCATCGATTTCTCCACTGGAAGTACTAGTAGTAGTATTAACGACTTAAAACGATACGGTGATAATTGAATTTAATTGTTAAAATCGTATAATAATACTTTGGCGAAAAAAAAAAAAAAAGAAACTGTACAGTTTGAAAAAAAAAATGCGAAACAAAAATGCAAGTAGAAAGACTCCTGGGCAGCGTCGGGTTAGGAAAGCTAGTTAATCTATAGAATGAATCAGTTTTTCAGAGAAATAATATTGCTGTGTTGTCTATATTGGTATATTGGGGTCAGAGAGCACATAAGAATGACAATCTTGTTTGTTTGAATTCTATTTTATCCAATAATCTATCTTTTGTAGTGGACATATAGATGACAATAAACTGAACTGACCGTTAGATACGGTATTATCATATAGGATGATCCGACCCACCTTTGCTGATCTTACTGTATCTAATTTCCTGGTCATTTCGTTTTGTTGTCAAGCACAACACAGACACATGACAAAAGAAAGAAATAAAACAGACGAGAAGTATGCTGTATATATTCGTACATTTGATACATTGGTTAATGTACCGTGAAACTGGGGTTCAATTCTTACTCGAGTCACACCAAAGACTTAAAAATTGCTACTTGATACCGCCTTGCTCAATACAGAATAGTGTCCGACCGAACTCCTCTCTGTAAGATATTTACATAAAAACCTTCTATCTACCACAACTGCAAATAATTTTCTTTGCTCTCTCTCTCTCTCTCCCTCTCTCTCTCTCTCGCTCTCTCTTTCTGTGCACATCAATGAACGAAATTGATACGTTTCTATAAATTTGGTCTTGTCGTAAATATACAAATAAGACAACACGAAACCAACGTCAAGAAGTTAAAAATACTTGAAGGTATATACACGAAAACGCAAAAGCTTTTACTTAATTAAATTACATAGCAATCCAGCGAAAACACACCCAAACGCTTGTCGTAACTCTCACCCTCTACCTGACCCAACACTAACCACAGAACTGGGCACCTCTCACTTTCACACTGGGAACACATAGCTCGCACGCATTCATCGCTGCTACTATATAAAAAATCTTCAAGCCGTCTTCATAAATAATATTCACACAGCCTTCCTGATGATGTCGTATTGGAAAGACGAAAAGCATCACCGAAGAAAGGTGTGGCACTATTTATTTGTGCCACCGTTTCTAACACACTCTGCGGCATGACCGAGTGGTTATTTGGCCATGTGCGTAGAGATACAAAGAAACGCCTTCCAATAATTCCCTTTCCTATAGCCCTCTCTCTTTTCTGCACGACCACCATGAAGTGAAGACGCATATTCTGTCTCTACGTAAGTGGGGGGAGCACCCCCTCCCTCAATACTAGTTAGGTTAGTTAGCTTTGAAAAGCCGATTATCCAGTTTTTTAATTGTTAAAGTTTTTGTTATATATATTTTGTAAAATAAATAGTTAGGATTTCTCATATATATTACAATTGTGTCGCGTGTCGTCTTTCTTGTGTCTGCCATAAATGTTTCCATGCATGTCTTAAGTCGAAAGGCGGCCATGAGGACAAAGAGATGAAGATTCCCACCAGAATGCCACCAGGGTAAAGAGATCATCTTGAGAAAAGAAAGGAGCCACACCCAGATCCAACATCCCAGGTATGATTTTCTTCTTGCTACACAGACCCTAATGACTGGCCCATCTTCATATCTTCATGAGACCGCTTTAAGACATTTACTATAACACGTCTGTCGGTCACACCTCAGTGACCGGCTGATAGTGGTATAAAGGGTTGTTATGTTTTTTGTTACGTTTTTGTAAATGTAATATTCCACTAGATTATGTATTATGCAGAGGAAGGCAACGTGATAGCTTCGTCGTTGTATAACCGACATAATTGTAACTATTAGTTTTATTGCTGTTATAGGAGATGTAAATTTGCTGTTTTGGGGTATTACTGTTTGTGGTGGTATTTCTTAAGTTCTGTAGCATTGATTCTATTTGCCAGTTGATAATATAGTTTGGATATCCGTTATTCATAAGGACTTGCTTAATATTTTTTGTTCGAGGAGTGTTTTTCTTAGAGGAGATTAGGTTGGCGTGGTTAAGAAGCTTTTAGATGATGGCTATTTTGTCACGGTAAAATTTAAAAGGCAAGAACTTAGGCTGGTGGGAGGAAGGTTGTAGTTGGAGGCGCTAAATGTGTTGCTGAAAGTATCTGAGAACGTTGTAGAAAGGAATTTTGTTATTAACATTTAGTTCTATGGTAAATTTTATTATGATTTATCTTTGAAAAGGTTCTTAAGCGTAAGTATTTGTTCGTTGTTATCGGCTAGAATGGTTATATCATCGACGAACTATACATATATAGAGGGTTTACTAGTGCTAATAAATGTCATGTTTTTGAGGTCACTCATGTAAAACACACTGAAATTCGGCTCGAGAATGGAACCAATTGAAACTGTTTATTTGGGTGTAGATATTACCTTCACACAATTTCACACATTTCACACAAATGTACTTTATTTATCCGGCAATGTTCTTAGCTAAATTTTGTATCGGAATGCCTTTGATGAGTATCGATTATCGAAAAAATCCGATGAAAGAAGGAACAGGCAATTTTTTACTAAAGTTAACATTTTATACAGCCTAACATCACAAGTGTATTGGAGAAATTTTATTATCGCGTAAGCAGAAAGACCCGGCATATAAAATCAGCAGCGTATTTTTTGATAAGACAGGAGCGCGTTCGAAAAGAATGTTTTTGTTTAGAGCACACTTGTACCAACTTACTTGACTTTTGTATTTTAAAATTTAATTCAAGCCATTATATATAAAAACAATTTGATAAAATTAACGGTAGATTCTCTACAGTGCAATGTAGACTAAAATGTATTGTAGACTAAATCGAAGCAGGGAGGCATGTGAAGATATTCCCGGTGCACTACGATGGATCCTCAACTAGAACAGGCAATTAATCGATTTGGTTGAAGAAGGGACGATTTCACTGATTTCGATGACAATAAAATATGGGAGTGTGAAGAAGTCGTTGATCATGCAATCCCGGCCAACATCGGATCTCCTTGCTAGTTTATACCTATATACCTATAAAGTTGAATTTTTTCTCCCTTTGGCATTTATATTAAAACACTAGTTTTTCTAGTGCTATGTATGGTATTTGGAATTCGGGAACTAATGGGTCAGAATTAAAAAAAAAAAACAAAAAAAAACATTTGACCTTGACAGGAGGAAATCGACTAACCTCTGAGCATACATACATCTAAGATTTTAGCTTGAAGTCGCTCATTTTAGCGTTTTTATCTATATGGCGATAGCTCCGACCTCTAAATAACAACCAAGGTTGGAGCACTGAATATTTGGGCTTTGACTTCAGCTGAAGGCACCAAGGTCATTGTCTTTTTTTTAACTTTTGAAATCAGTACAATATATATTGGGGTACAATGTAAAACCAATAGTGAGTTTGCTCTATAATAATAAATACGAAACCTGCATGAATTGTAATATCATATTTAAGCTTATTTTACGACTGGGCAACGCTGGGTCTTTCTCTCTCTCTCTCTCTCTCTCTCTCTCTCTCTTTCTCGTTCTCTCTTATATATATATATATATATATATATAAAATTTCGACTTCCGATTGTTGAATACACTCTGACTGTTTACTATGTATACCACTTGAGTTGGCATTTATAAGCACTTAATTTTCTCAATTCTTGTGTTAATTGCCGGTAGTTTTCAGCTAGCCTACAAAATCAAGGATTACTTAGTGACTGGGTTCGAATTTCACGACCAACAGTAATTATCACATCCCTCACTGATGTACCGAAGCGGCACTAACCCTAGGCGTATTAAATCGGCTTCATCTGGAGGAGGAAGTTTCATGGGAATATCAAATTCACAAGTGGTTCTCAAAGAAGTGAAATAGATTCTAGGTTTTGGGGTGTATGCCATCAAAGTGACCAGACGCTTTTTTCAAGGTCAACCACGACTTCTAGAGAGGAGGTAGGGCAGGAAAATTGTAGCTGACTTCAGCGTACCTTGCTGTAAATTGATGAAATGTGTAAACTGAATCCTAGCGATGTCTTTTTGTAGCCCTTCGACGAACTCATTATCCCCGTAGTTAGGCCCGACTAAGGCACTGACACACAAGTCTGGAGCGGTTCCACGTATGCCCGTCACACTTTTGGAATCTTCATCCTTTGAAAAGAACTTGCCCAACCCAAAACGGCTACATTAGTTAGTGAATAATTCCATGTGATATTGTTTCTTTTCCGAAGAGAGAGAGAGAGAGAGAGAGAGAGAGAACCAGTAAAACAGGAAAGAAAAAAAGGAACGTCGGTAACTACATTGCTTGAAAACTTCTATTAAATATTAGTCTTTTTATAACGCAAATAGGTCATAATAGCAAAAATATAACACGATCAGCCGGTCACAAGTGTGTGACTGACCCACGTGTTACACTAAATGTCTTAGAAACGGTCCCATGATGATGTGAAGATGGGCCAGTCATCAGGGTCTGAGTATCAAGAGGAAAAGAATACCTGAGATGTTGGATGTGGCTCAGTGGCTCCTTCTTCTCTCAAAATCACTCTGGTGGCATTTGGCTGGAATCTTCTTCATTCGACTTAAAACATTTATGGCAGACACACACACACACACACACACACACACACACACACACACACACACACACACACACACACACACACACACACACACACAAAAAAAAAAAACCCGACATGCGACACAATTATAATATATATTATATAATCTTAACTATGAATTTAAAAAAAAATATATATTACAATACAATATACAAATTATAATTAATTTTTACAATTAAAACTAGAACAATAGGCTCTTCAAAACTAACTAACTAACCTACCTTATCTGTGTTGGGGGAAGGGGTGTCCCCCATTTACGGAGAGACAGAAATATGCGTGCTCACCTCATGACGGTCCGGACAGAAAGAGGTCGATAAAAGAAAGGGAATTTCGGGGTTTCATTTCTGTGAATTCCTCCGCCTCCGGTCAAATTACCACCTGGCCATTCAGGGGGGGGGGATGCGTAAGCAACTACTACAACCGGGTCACTAAGATATAGTGCACGAGAAGAAAAAGTTATATTGGTTAATATTCGAAAAACTACCTATTTGCGTACAAGAATAATGCAGTATTCTTTTTTTTTTATTTAAACGTAAATAGGTCACAAATAACGTAGGTAAACGATAAGGATTTGTTTTTATTCGAAAAACTACTTATTTGCAGAAAATTTGAATGCGATTTTATTTTAAACGCAAGTATGTCACTAATAACGTAAGTAAACGATAATTTGTATGTTAATAATTTCGCAAGTGTATTTTCTAGAAAATAATTATGTGCATAAAACGCAAATATGTCACAAATAGGTGAACAAATAATGATGATGTTTTTTTTTTTTTTAAATTATTTCGCAACTTTATTTTCTATAAAATAATATTGCATGTCGTTTACCCTCACGGCCATTTTTGTACAAAATGGTTATAATTTCGCCCACGGTCATTTTTGTAATAAATAGTCATAAAAAATTATAATGTTCAAAAACAATTTTATTGATTAATATGTAAACGTCTATGTGTATTGTTTATAAGCAAAGAAAATAAAAAGTGTGCAACCTTTTTCGAAAAAGTGTTTCTATCTCTTTCACTCTCTCTGTCTCTCTCGCTCTCTCTCTGTCTCTCTCGTTCTCTGTTTCTCTCTCTCTCTGTCTCTCGCTTTATATCTAGGTATCAGTCTATCTCCCTCTCTTCCTCTCTCCCTATAAGTCGATCTTATTCTGTCAGTGTGTCTGTATGTGTACGTGTGTATTTGTTTACAAAATCTGTCGTTCGGTCACTGGTAAGGCAAACGTCGAATATAGTGATTACGGCTGTGGTTTTTGTGCAGAAAACAATAAGATAAATATAATGGACAACAGTAGAAGAATTTAAGTAATATAGTCAGGATAAGGAAAATGAAACAGAAAAGAAACAGAGTGTGTTCGTTTATTCAGTGAGGTATCTATTCTCGAATAGGCGGGTTGAGAGATAGCAACAAATGAGAAATACTGGAAGTGTGTAAGGGAGAACTCATTATTTTGTGTAAGGGAAACGAAAGGTTAATGCTTTGTATAGGAGTTTATAATTCAGTTAAGAAAGAGTGACTGGATGACGTAGTAAGAACGTCTATATATTTTCCGGGTGTAGACTGGGGACAGGAAGAGTACTGTGACCAGAGAGGGAAAAGTTAGAACAACTTCCTCTATAGATGACAACGGTAGTCATGATGCCTCTTCTAGGATGTAATATAGGGTTTTAATCCAACGAGTAAATGTGTCTATAACGGCGATCAAAAGTTATGTAAGGTGGATGATAATCGTTTAGACATAATGAATTAATATGTGGCGTCTATTCTTGCAAACCTACGGTATTTTGGTCCAGAGGGGAAAAAACTGCGGCTCTTGTATTATATATAGGGATAACGTCGACATTATTTAAAGAATACGCCCCCCCCAAAAAATAATAAAAAATAATGAAAAAAACCCCAACAAAACCAACAATAACAAGTGAAGCATGCATGGTCCCCCATGAGTGCACAGTGAACGAGGTATAAAAACTGATTATGTTCAGCATTTAACCCCAAAAGTCCCCAGGGGACGTCAAATCCTGGTGAAAATGAAAGAACGGTGCAGTTTTAGGCCTTAACATATGTAAATTTAAGTTCTGCATCATGCAAAAAAAGAAATGACTAAGTCCATCATTTGCTCTTCCTAATCCTAAAAGTCCCCAAGGCCTTAACATATTTAACACCATGCAAAACTGCTAAATAGACATATACAGAAAATTTTGGCCAGATATGGCAAAATAGTCCCAAAATGGAGTGTTTTTATTAGCCCTAATAGTATAAACAAAAAAATTATATAGAAATCAGTTAGTTACAACTTTTCAGAAAGTTTTATAACTTTTTTTTTATTAAGCACAAAAGTGTCAATTTTAGCCATTTTAACCTGAAAGGCACCCCTAGGGTGCAACCGAAGTTTTTTCCAAAAAATCTTTCTGTTACATTTTTACTCATATCATGTTTAATGTTTGTGCAAAATTTCAAAAAGTTCCAAGGCCTAGTTATTAAGAAAAGTGCGGACAGACGAACGGACGAACAGACGAACGGGCGAACAGACGAACGGACGAACGTACAAGGGTGAATTTACAGGTTCACCCTTCTTTTGTCGGGGGACCAAAAATATTACCTTAACATGATGCACATATAAATGGAAGCTGCTTGTGAATTTCATAATTTCTTGAACGAATCCGACTCAATCAAGAACGACTACATTGACTAGTAAATTATTCTAGTTGATACTGTCCCCCCCCCACCCAGCAGTTTCTGAATTGTTTTGCGAATTCAACATTGGCGCCAAAAATGCGCAGTTAAGGATGCAAACAAGTCCTCTTTGTCCACAAGGGATGAGCTCTGCTAAGCCATCAGTCTTTAAGCCATCAGTTAATTTTCATGACGATAAAAAAAAATCAGGATTGCTTTCGGCAATAGAAAAAAATTGTTTGTTTAGTCTTCTAATAAAATCGTTCGTTTATAATAAACATGGCGGCCAATCATCCTCAAACTTGACGTGAGAAATATCACGCATTGTTATAGCTGCAATGATCGAAATTAACATTAGTCGTCATTAATAATGAAAGTCGACATTAAGTCTCTAGTTTAGGAAGATTACGAAGCCGAAGCAACAATCTATACTCCTATAAATTTGGGGTTTTATGTATTGATATTCATATTAAAAACTATTTTCTCTATTTATTTAAAAAGACAATAAAACTTCGTTATATATGGGTCGTGGAATTGCATCCATTTGCAAAACATCTAGCTAATTTGCATATTATTTTAAACATTCATCTTAATTAATTCCCTATTAGTTTTTTTTTTTGGTATTCTGATGAGATGATCATCTTTAGTTAACTATTACGTGTAATTATATTCAAGCAGATATTCTACATGATTTATTCTTGCGTAGAAAGGTTATAGTAAACACAAACCTCTTTCTATATATATTTATGTATACGTATATATATATATTGCCTATCAAACTCCTCTGTCAGTTTTTGGTCTACTGACATAAAACTTTATATATAGGGTATTCGAACCCATAAAAAATACATTTTTTTCCACAAACGGCAAAAATAATTTTCGCGAACTCTTTCGAACATTGTTGCAAGGGATGAACGATGTCCAAATTACAAATTTCCAGTTTTTTTCAACGTCTTTCATTTTCATTTCGATACTTTTTTGTGACCAAGAGTGGAGGACCGCTTGAAATATACAAAATAAATGTTAAATACAAAAAATAGCTTCATTTTCATGTTTCAAAAACACCCATAATCTTGAAAAATCACTATTCTAGAAGCGTACGTGGACTTTTAACATTATATATATATATATATATATATATATATATATATATATATATATATGTATATATATATATATATATATATGCATATATATATTTATAGCTTACACAGGCTATACCAATATTCTGCCTACTTGGAAATTACCCCGGAGGACATTATACTCGGTCCGATATTGGACTGCCCAGGTTGTATGAAATTCCCTCTTCCAATAATTATTTTCATATAACTATCATCCACCACCAAAAAACTGTTTTCAATATTTGTGCTGAAAAGCAAAATAAATGGCTTTTCACAGCTGAACATTTTGCAAACCGCATTTTATTTGCTCTGATGATATAGCCATTATTGAAAATCCATGGATTAAGGAAATTAATATAACCCCTTCTATATATTCCTTTTGTCAAACAATAAATTCTTAACTCGAATATATGTGTCTATATTTTGATTTTCAGAATTTAAATTTAACAACTAAATTTACATATTGCTCTATTCTTAAATATTGAGCTTTTCCTTTTGGCTAGGATCACCCTGAAAGTATTACCTCTAGTAATATCTATCAGGATTTTCATCGGATTTTAATCTGTGTCTTATCTCGCTTATATATATATATATATATATATATATATATATATATATATATATATAAATCCATATATATATATATATATATATATATATATATATATATATATTGGTTAAATTGTCAAACACAATGGTTAAGCTCAACTGATAATAAATGTCTACATACGCTTAATAAATATTTCTAGAACAGTTATACATAGAAATGTTTTCTAATCGAAACAACATAAGATTTAAGAAAATGTAAAAAACAACTGTTTTTTTTAATATTATATTATATTT
>NC_136506.1:88769551-88792051 GCF_053919585.1 Euprymna scolopes
CTTAATCATGAAGGATTTCTCCTCCACTGATGGAAGACAAAAAAGGTGAAGTGTAGCACCAGAACAGATACTACACTGTGATCTTGCATTATTGTTGTATACTGTAAGAATGTTTAAACTGCACTAGATGGGCAGCAGAAGATAGACATGGAAGTTTTACATCGTATGATACATCATCTCTACATTCGTAGACGATTGTCCCAGATTTGTAACCTTCATCTGGTCATAGCAACTTTGATCGTCCAATTCTTGTTCTCGTGCAGTCAAGTATTTCCCACGGAAGCCGAGGTACTTTTGAATTAGGCGATTCACATGTCAGGGGCATTCTGTAACTGTCTTGAACTGTGACCATCCTAGGGAGCGATTGGGCTCTCCACAGTGGGGAGGCTGAGGCTCCCGAAACACTGGAGGATGCCGGGCAGATATGATTGTTTTATTTGTTAAGTGTTGTTGTATGCCCAGGCGGCAGCAACCAAACTTGCTGAAAAGAAAGAGTAAAGTTATGAGTTTTATTATTTTTATTAAACCGACATATAAAGCTGATTGTTTAGTGAAAGTGACAATTTGATGTCACGGTGAGAGACATAACGAAATATAATTTCGTTTCCGGCGCCAGCAAGCCCTGATTCAGGGACGTCTGGCCTCTGAATACAGTACCAGACCGAATTAACTTCTAGATCGTGAGAAACTAGGCCTGAGAGAGCTTTTGCAGAATCACAGGTAAACACACACACACACACGCACGCACGCGCGCGCGGGGACGAAGGACCTCCTCTGAAGTGACGTAAATGGTGGCGATTGGTTCAGAAACTTACCCCGACCTAACCGCCACCTTACTACAAAGACGGGTCCCCATGCAAAATATCTACAGTTGGAGCTGAGATTCGAGAGAAATCAAATACAATCGAAGGGTCGTCATCCTCCCTCTCTTTCCGAACCGTTACCACCACAAAACCGAGATTAATTAATCTAACCAGGACTCAGTAGAGTTTTGTCAAAATCAGCAACTGAACAATTGTATATAATTTTGTATTGTCTATATCTATCTTGAGTTAACTAGTAGAATAGATATAATCGAGTTTGTATTTCTTTTGCGTGCATGAAATTGATTCATTTCCAGGGTGACAGATCGACGAGGCAGAGGCCTCTCAACCTGAAGGTAATAGTGATTCCGACCAAATTAATTGACTGGCCCTACTGCGCCGAGATATCTTGCGAATAATCCCCTGCGAAGAACGAGCACAGATCACATTGTAAGTTGTACTTGTAAGTTAGACTCTCCTGAAAGTTGAAGGTTTCAATCCCATCTAAGTAGAAAAGTAGCATTATCTAGTCGCTTAGTCCACAACTGTAGTATGGTCTCTTCTTGATCACAGTCGATGATGGCGGTAAAATTTGAAATAAGGAAACCGTTGGTAACGAGTTGTTTGCCTCAACTCTCGAGTTTTTAAAATGTGTCTTCTTGTTAAATTAAAAGAATATCTACTCATATATACAAAGACTGTGTGTGTATATGCATGTGAGTTCGTTCCTTATGGATTCGGGAACGACTGGTTTGATTGTTACAAAAAAATCACACAAATGTACTTTATATGTCTGGCAGGGTTCTTAGATATGTTTCATATCGGAATGCCTCCGATAAGTTTTAAAATTGATAATCAAAAAATCTTATTAAAGGAGGAACAAAACGATTTTAACTAAAGTTAACACTCTCATACAGCCTAAAATCACACATGTATTTGAGAGGTTATTATCACTGCACAGACGGAAAGGCCCAGCGTATAAAATGAAAAGTACATTTTTTGTTAAGACAAAATCGTATTCGGAATAAATAAATTGATTCATACTTCACGTTTGCATTTTACACTTTAAGTTAAGCCATTATATATAAAAATAATTTTAGAAAATCAACAGTAGGTTATCTACAGTGCAATGTAGACTACACTGTATCGTAGACTAGAATAAAGATAAATATTTCAAGGAAAGAATGTTAACTATCAAGTTTGTTATGAAATTTTAAATTGAAAGAATGCAGCTTATAAGATAATGTTTTTAACATATTGGATAAATAGGTTACTGAGAAATAGGAAAGGTTTTGGACACGTATGTCCAGAACACGTCATGACGTCACGGAAAATAGAAAGTTCTAGGAATAGAGAAAAACTTTAGTTAGTCAGTCAGTGAAAAAACTCGGAGGGAGTCAGACGTCTAGGATGGAGACGTCACTTCAAGAAAAAAAATGTGAAACTTTGAATTCTTGATGATGGAATCACGGCCGTGTGAAGAATAAACCATCAAGTGTTTTTTGTAAAGCTCGTCTTGTGTCTTATGATTCTTACAGAAAGGTAAAGTCCAATTGTATTATATATTTGTGTTATATGTCTTTACATACACGTCTCAACATCATCATGTCCGAACTGTCTGAACACTATCCCTTCACTCCAAGAGCTTTCTTATTCAACACAATTAAGGAATGAACATTTTTAATATAAGAATCTTATAACAGGAACAATCTCTCTCTTACAACAAAATCTCTCTCTCTCTCTCTCGAACTCTCTCTGAGTCTTACAACATCCCTCACTGTAATAAGACACTTACTCTCTCTCTAAGACTGTGATTTTAATAAGCATCCCTCTCTAAGACTCTCTCAATGAACCCCTATATAACAACTGCAGGAAGGCATATGAAGCTTCTTTCTGGTGCATTGTGGTCGGTCCACGATTAGAAAAGGCAATCGATCTGATTAAAAAAATGGACGATTTCATCGATTTCGATGACAATAAATATATTGGAAGTATAGAACATTGGTTAATCCTTATTTAATTCCGGACAATGTCGGGTCTTTCTGCTTGTATTTTTCATATTTTGTTCATGACTACGATGCTTACAAAGTTCAATTCTATGAATGGTCAAAACCCAGACAATTAATTCCCAGGAGATAAATAATGACGATGAAAACCCTACCAATAATGAGGCCGCGAATTTGAAGAAAAGACCCGCCAAGCAGACGCAATAGGCGCCATATTAACTCATTGATCTAAAGAGGATAAGCCTATCACTATATGGTGGATTTATTCTCCGGGGAGCTGGTGTGCCGTGCTAGGGCGTGGCAACCTCCCCAGAGATGTATCCACAACAACAGTAAATGACTTTGTTACATACACACGGACAGCGCTTTTCATAGAGATGCGTTGACGCACCTAAAATATGAAGATTGCAACAGACATTGTCTTCTGCAAAAATCGGTATTTTGCATCGAAATATCCGCCATGATTAAAACCGGAGAAACGACATGAATTTAAAGAATTCTGTCACCATTTTGTTAAAAAAATACCAAGCTAAAAATTATATATTTCTTCAATCATGTTTTTAATATTCAGGAAAGTAGGGAAAATATTATTTGGATTTTTAAACCAGGAAAATATTTTTTATTTTTTTATTTTTTATTTTTAAGAATCCATCAAAACGAGATCAATTCAATACAAATATACACATATAAACACATATATACACACACACATAAAAATACGCACATACATATACACATACAAATACAAACATACATACACACATACACACATACACATGCATACATACATGCACGCATATGCCATATGTTTACACACACATACAGACATGCACACACGCATAAGCATCCATTGTAGCAGCAAATCCTGGGAACCTCAACCTGAAAGAAGAGTTGGAAATGACTTATATAATATACATTACGACCATATGAGTGAAGTGAGTGTTCCTAATGATGGAGGTCTGAACAGAGCTGAAAGGGAGAAAAAGACCAGATATCAAGGTCTCATGTATGACATGAAAAGAAACTGGAATCTTAAGGAGATATCAATCATACCAGTTATTATAGGTGTTACAGGGATTATGAAGAAAAACCTGAAGTTCTACCAAACTAATATTCCTGGTGAACCAAGTTCAAAAGAGATCCAGTTAAGAGAACAAGAAGGATACTAAAAAGAGCTCTCGGTTGGTTTCAATAAAAAGCAGAGCAATGTTGGCAGCAGGTTTGGCTGCCCCATACCCAGCGTTACAATCTTCAAAGGAAGAAAATTAAAAAAAAAATAAACACATACATATATGTATACACACACAAATGCACACATACACACATATGTACACACAATCGCATGCACATATACGCTCCTACATATACACACATGCATACACATAAATACCCATATAAACACATACACATACGCATACAAACGTATACATATACATACACACAAATATACGCAAATATGCACACATACATACACATACACACAAATATTTTTACACGCATGCACGCCTATATGCACATGTACGTAGATATCCACGCATACAGCAACAACAGTTCTGTAAATGTCGATTACTCTTCAGATTTTTCTAGAAAATATTAGAGACATTTTGTGTTTCAGATTTTATAGTAAAAGTATATATATATATATATATATATATATATCTTATTATATCTACATTCTCCTACGGTTTGAACTTATACACAGTAGTATGTTAAAGATTTAGGGCGGCCACCACACATGCATACGACTACCTTTGTTTTTAATCTTCCATTACCTCTATCTCGACCTTTAACCCCTCCACTCTTTCCGCTTCATTCCTATATTTAAACACAGATTCAAATCTGCACCCCTAGTGAATATTATTTACATACAGAAAAATCTTATTCTTCACAACATTTGAAGGAACCATCTGATATTAACTCCCTTTGACAAGGAAGACCTGATATTTTCATTACAAACTTTGCTTTCGTATAAGCTGTATCGCCTGAAGAGGTCTCTAGTTACTGGTAACTATCTGACCGAAACATGCTCCTGAATGTGTAGCAACATATTACTGTTTATGTAAAAACAAATAAAGAGTGTAGTTCAGCTATATTGTAAACATGAACTAAAAAAGAATATATATATATATATATATATATATATATATATATATATATATATATATATGCAATACGTAAAACAAACAACTAAAATTTCAGTATATCAAACATGTGTAGTACCATCTCTATTGTACGCATCTGAAACTTGGACCTTGGACCGGTCACATATAGAATTGCTCGAGAGGTTCCATCAGCACTGCCTTAGACACATTCTTGGTTTAAAGTGGTATAGCTTTGTCCCTGATACACATGTTTTAAAAAAAGGCCAAAACAACCAGTATTGCTACCATTGTTATTAAGAACCAGTTGCGTTGGGCGGGTTATCTCATCCGGTTTGAAGACTATCGACTTCCCAAACAATTGTTCTATAGTGAGCTCTTTCTTGGAAAAAGACTCCAGCACAAGCCCCAAAAAACGTTTTCGTGATAACATCAAGGAGAGTCTGGTGAGCTTTCATATTCCTGTTGACAGTTGGGAGTCCCTAGCGTATGATCGCAAGCAGTGGAGGACACTGATATACAGGGGTGCAGAACACTATGAAGCAGCCAAAATAGACCGAGCGAAGCTTAAGAGAGCATGTAGGAAATGCCAAACTTTGCTGCCCAACCATGGAGATCTCTGGATCTGTAAGGTATGTGATCGGACTCTGTTGTCTAAGGCAGGTTTTGTTAATCACATGAAAGCCCATGATAATACAGGTCCCGTTGCTGTTAGTTTCATACAAATCAGTGAACATTTTCAGTGTCATGTCTGCTTGAGGGTGTGCAAATCGCTGGCAGGGCTAAAAAGTCATATTCGGGCACATGGACTTTTAGTGACTGAGGGAGTGGCTCTCATCTGACAAGATGTTGCAATCATCATATGATGGACTCTCCCGTCGATTTCGACGTATGAGATTCGGACAACCCATATTTATAAAACTCATTAATGCTTTTGCCTCTGATGACTTTTTAGTCCAGCAAGGGACTTGCAAACAAGGCCACAAATAGAACATGAATGTGGATTTAACGCTGCAGATATTGGTGCGGCTGCTAGTCGTTTTGCTCTTACTCTGTTTTCTTTCAGTTGCCTTAAGCTTTCAGATTGAAACCTCTGGAGACCTTCAAAACACCTTGATCTCCATCCTTTTCGGTCATTCACCTCATCTTCAAGACACCTGTATGGTATGTTCACTGCAGACAAGTTACTCTTCAACTTGTCCTTGTACCTAAGCCAGGGACGTCCGACAATTCTTTTACCACCCTCAAATTTACTGTACATCGCAATTTTTGGAATTCTGTCATCGGGCATCCTCAATACATGACCAGCCCACCGCAATTGCGATTGAATAAGGAATAATTCAATGCCAGATATTTTGCATTTTGTGAATAATTCGGCATTTGATACCTTGTTGCGGAGGCTAAGACCACATAAGGAGCGTAGACAGCTTTTGTGGAAAACGTCCAGCTGATTAATGTGATGTCTGTATGGGGTCCATGACTCAGATCCATAAAGAAGAACGGAAAGAACAACAGCACGGTAGACAAGGATTTTTGTGTCTAGTCGAATACCCCTTTCGTTCCACAAACGATGGCGAAGATTTCCAAAGGCAGATGTGGTCTTAGCAATCCTGTTGACAATTTCATCATCAAGAGAACCGCCCTGGTTCACCTTGCTACCAAGGTAAGGAAAGGACTTGACATAATTGATATCATGACCGTCGACCTTCAGCTTGCGCGCAGGAAATCTATATTCTGGTGGATTTTGCTTTACGCCTTCAACTTGTTTTGGAGTAGGGTGTGGCTGATGCACTACCTCAGTCTTCCTTATGCTAATTGTCAGGCCAAAGGCCTTACACGCGGCTGAAAATCGATCAAGAAGAACCTGGGATTCTTCAAAGGATTTGGCTACCAGTGCGGCATCGTCAGCGAAGAGCAAGTCGCGAATAATTTCGGTGCGAAGAAGAGTCTTGGCCTTAAACCGTTGCTGGTTAAAAAAGCCACCGGATGACCGAAATTGAAACTTGACACCAGTGTCCAAATCATCAAATGCATGTTTCAGCATTAGCGAAAAGAAGAGCGAAAAGAGGACTATGGTCAGGTCATGTCATATGCTACTGGTACCATGTAAGCCAGTACTACCTGCCTCATGGTCGGGTCACCGGTGACTAAACTGGTTCCCCCACCAGACTCGTTTTGTGAGGAGGGCGGCTAGTCTCCCTGAAGGATTAAAAAAAGACCTTTCAAAGGGCGAATGAACCCGTTTCGGGGTCAACGGCCAACTAGCATCATGTGTGTTTGTGTGTATGTATACTTATATATATATATATATATATATATATATATATATATATATATATATATTTGCGCCGGTACAAGGAAATTACCAGGTTAGTGTCTGGGGGCGCGGTTATACCACTAAGAGAAGAAAACTCTTACATCAAACCTGAGGGCTGTTGTCTGCTTGTTCTGTGGCAATTGGTTTGCACCGAGTGAGTTAATCAACACTTTCAAAAAGTGTGGATGGTTCTACACGAGCCGTAACCACTTAAATCAAGTCATTTGTGTGGGTTTCTGACAGCTTATCGTAATTTCATTATGAAAACCTCACACTGTCCCGCAAGAAGTCCACTGGCGATGGAGTGAAAGCGACGGGGACAGGTAAAGGATATTAATGGAAGTCCTCAGCCGGATCTCTGCACAGTGGCGGCTGATTGTAGATGGCCGTTCTAGCACAAACCTGTGAGCAATTGTGCTGTTCGTGTCCCCCAATCAGGGACAAAGCAGCCCTATTTAGGGATAGCACTGTTTTCCCTGTGGCGGGGAGGGGGCGATAAAAGGAGCCCTAAAAATATTGCTTGCTCACCACTTAACTTGGCAGCCCGCTGCAGCTGTCTGGTTATCCAGTTGCGCAGTCAGAACAATAGAGTACGACAAAAAACCTCAACAAAAAATCTCTCAATAGGGTGTTGGAATGTCCGTACCCCCCAGGATAATGATGCTGCACCCGAGCGCAAGACAGCCCTTGTTTCTCTTGAGTTACAGAGGTATGATGTTGACATTGCTGTCTTATGTGAAATTCGCTTGCCTGGCAATTCTCAACTTCGAGAGGAAAAGGGTGGACATGACTTCTTTTGGTCAGGAAAGGCAGAAAATGAACACCGCCAATAAGGCGTTGGTTTTGCCATCAAGTCCAAGCTGGCAAAGTCCTTATCGTCTTTGCCCAAAGGCATATCTGATCGTGTGGCAACTCTTTCCCTAGAGTTAGAAGGAAACACCAGGGTGACGCTAGTTAGTTGTTACGTCCTAATGTTACGCCTCATCATATATATATATATATATATATATATATATATATATATATATATATATATATATATATATAATTATTTACTATGATAAAAATTGAATACCTACAGACACGAGTGTTTCATCTCTTCGGCAATCATCAGCGCAGAGTGTCACGATTAATACTAGTTGATAGATTCGAACCTGGCAGCAGAAACCATGTCTGGCTTCATAGCAAGGACCTAATTGATTCGGCCACCGTTAACGGCTGTTACTGTTGAATTTTAAACATTTATATTCAAATGCTTTTTAATGTCTGTTCGAGTGATCTAATAATTACATGATGCGCATAATATATATACATATATATATATATATATATATATATATATATATATATATATATATATAGTTAGTTATAAAATATATATGGTGATTAACTAACTAAAATCTCAATAGAAGTTGCGTGTATAAAAAGGACAGACAACCAAAAAATTCGCGCATAAGCCTGAAGAATCCTAGAGTGGATGAAACTCGGAATATTCAGTGAAGGTTAATCGCCATATATATTTTATAACTAACTAACTAACTAGCTCTACCTACGTATTAAGCACTTTTGAAGTAAATACTTAAAGTTTACGCATAAATTTATACTTTCGTATATTAATTTATGTGAGTAAATTAAGTATATATATATATAGCAAACAGGACGACTGGAAACAATACCGAGATAAGCGGAAAGCATATACAGCACCTAGAATTCCCAAATGGTCACTCATCTGGTACTAGCCAGGCTCAACATTGATATATATATATATATATATATATATACAAGTATATATATATATACATATATATATATATATTCTGATCCTATATATATATATTAAATAAGATATATATATATTCTGATCCTATATATATATATATATATTAAATAAGATATATATATATATATTAAATAAGATATATATATATATATATATATATATATATATATATATATACATACACACACACACGGCATAATCACGTTGACACACCGGTTCTCGCCAGATCAACGAAGTTAAGCAATGTTGAGCCTGGCTAGTACCAGATGAGTGACCATTTGGGAATTCTAGGCGCTGTATATGCTTTCCGCTTATCTCGGTATTGTTTCCAGTCGTCCTGTACCTCAATTTGCTACTGGTATTCAACAATGTTGACTCAGGCGTGGCGTGGTTGGAACTGCGCAACTCTTGCCACACAAATTTAACGCGCAGGCACCCTAACAGTGGGTATCCATAGTCTGTCGACTTTAGGAAGCCATATATATATATATATATATATATATATATATATATATATATATATATATATATATATATATATATATAGTGTTCAGAAAGTGTGGGAGAATCTATATAATACTAAAAGTCTATGGATCTTGTATGTTTGCAATCAGATTTCCGGTTTTCAACATCCGGTTGCGCATGCGTAAATAGCAACGTCTTCAATCCGTTATTCCAATTCCGGAATTTTTATATCGCTTTTAATACAAACAATTTCATTTAATTTGATCAAATAGTTTTTTTTTTTTTTTAACGGCTAAAAACATTCAACTTCGTAAAGTCTGTCGCAGTTTCAAAAAAACTTCTCCCTTTTAAAAAAACAAAAGTAAACAAACAAGAAAAACAACACTCATTATTAATAGAAACAGCGGCGGTGAAAGAAAACACCTCTCACTTTCCCTCTAATAGATTTCAACACTCCTACTCCCTCTGTTTTCGTTACGTACGCGAGAAATCTTTAATTCATGTCATTATAAATAAATAATTTTATAAAATCAACCGTAGTTTTTTTTTTTTTTAACGGCTAAAAAAATTCAACTTCGTAAATCTGTCGCAGTTTCAAAAAAACTTCTCCCTTTTAAAAAACAACACTCATTATTAATAGAAACAGCGGCGGTGAAAGAAAACACCTCTCACTTTCACTCTCATAGATTTCAACACTCCTACTCCCTCTGTTTTCGTTACGTACGCGAGAAATAGTTACGTGTATGTGTGAGAGAGAGAAAAAGGGAGCGATGTAAAACTGGATAGTTAAGCGAAAGGAAAACATAAAAGTTTTTTTAAAACACTCAAATTGTACAAAAAATGTTGTAAATAGAAAAGTATTGTCTTAGTTTTAGTGACCTTATTATTAGCATATGAATACAATATTTATTTTCTGTACAATAAGTGCTTAAGCACCCGTGCTTTTCAGCGATACATATTCAATAAAATAAATTGATTAATATAATTAATCTGGATATAAGAGAGTTAGAACCTGATAAGAAGTCTCAATTAAGCAAAAGGATAACAAAAGTTTTCTTTAAAAAAAATTAATTGTACAAAAAATGTAAATAGAAAAGAATTGTCTTAATTTTATTGACCTTATTATTAATATACAAATTAAATATTTTACACAATGGGTACTGAATGTTTGCTTAAATTAAATGAAAAAAGTTACATTTTATTTTCATTTTCTATTTAAAAAGCCATTATTAACATGTGGAGAGTGTTTTTTTTTTATTATTCTGTACTTTCAACTAACAATTTCATTTAAAAGATGATATATCAAAATTTGAATTTAACTATAATAAGGATTATGATACCTGTTCAGTGCATATTTACCTATAAGTATGACCAACCACTTATAATTCAGTAACTGTAATTTAAAAAAAAATAACAATTATAATAAACAGAACGACTCATAGAAATCTATCTATATTCTTTTTTCATTTTAATATACTTTCATAGAAATGCTTCTGTTATGTAAAAAAAAACCATTTTCTTTATGCCACAAGTGTCACGCTCATACATGAATTCCATAGCTAATATAACGTACTGACCCAACGGGTCACGGGTGGTCTAGTATATAATTATTTTCCACAGCCGAACAACCGTTGCAGCCCACAGGAGCCAAGAAAGCCAACAAACTCAAGTCTTGAACATCCGGTTAGTTGGCTTTCTTGGCTCTTGTGGGCTGCAACGGTTGTTCGGCTGTGGAATATATATATATATTATTATATTATTATTATATAATATAACTTCCAATACCTTTATTGTCATCGAAATCGATGAGATCGTCCATTTTTAAATCAAAGCCGTTGATTATCTGCTCTCGTCGGAGATCCACCGCGGAAATAAAGATTCGCATCACACCAAAATAAAGATTCACATTGTTCCCCGCAGTGACTTAAAAAACTACCGTAGAAAGATCAAACGCCCAATTCTATGCTCCAACAACAACGTGGCAAAAAGAAAGACATACTGAAGATGGAGGTTTCCTTCGAAATATATTTATGAACTTTAACATAAATTTCAAACAAAATACTTATCTGTTTATTTTGTAACAATGCGTTGTTTTGTGCTTCAAACGTATATAATACATATCTTATTTAATATATATATATATATATATATATATATATATATATATATATATATATATATATATATATATATATATATATAGGATCAGAATGTACAATAGGACCATAATCAAACTAAGAGAATTTTTTAAAAGTTTCGGCTTTAGTATAACTGTAGAGAATGAAAAAAGCACCTCAAACTTCGTAGACGTAAGATTGACCCTAAAGGAAGAAACATACTACCCCTACCATAAACCAAATGTGTCGCTACACTATGTCCACAAATTCTCCAATCACCCCAGCTCCGTCATTAAGGCAATCCCTTCCTCAGTGTCCAAAAGAATCTCTAATCTCTCTGCAAACCATAAAATTTTCAACGAAAGTTCCACCTTTTATAACAACGCACTGGCAAACTCTGGATACAAAGACACAATTAAATATGATACGAATAATGCTAAAAAATACCCAGCCCCTTAGGCGTAGTGACCCACAACATGACTAAACGCAAATCTAGACAAAAAAATAAGGCAAGATCGAATTATAAGTATCATATACCAAATACTCCTAACAATGGAAAGCTCATACAAGTTGAACAGGTACCCCCCCCCCCAAAAAAAACGGATCAGAAGAAAGTCCAATATTTGGTTCAATTCCCCCTATAATAATAACGTCCAAATATCCCAAAAGAATTCTTTAAATTAGTAGAAGATTCTTTCAAGTATCCTCACATATACAACACGATCCTAAATAAAAACTCTATTAAATTATCCTTCTCAACTATGCATAATTTACCACAAACTATTATAAGCACTAATGATAAGAAAATAGAATCAGCGCAGAAAATAATTAATGACAACCCTAGTCTAGCCCAACCGAACTGCAATTGTAACGACCCAACTAGCTACCCACTAGAGAATGACTGTGTATACTTAGACGTCATATATTCATGTACAGTAAAAGAACTCCCGCCTAATACGACAACTAATAACCTGACAGCCCAAACCTATAGTACCAGTTACACCGGTGAGAATCCACATAACCTAATAAGCAATAGTACACAATCTGAACAACTGACCACACAGCAGATAGGTATAAGCTCCACAGAACCTGAACATAGAAACTCAGGCCACCCCCAGATAACGGAAGAACCTCTAGATACACCGCAAACAAGCCCTATAATACATACCTACATAGGATTATCCTCCTTCCCGATAAAGGCCAGAATTGCAAACCATTTACAATCATTCTCAAAGGAGGACCCTAAAACAAAAACTACCCTATCTAACCTAGTTAGAAATCTAAAAAACAAAAACAAAAACAAAATAAATTTTACATTAAAATGGAAAATACTAAGAAAATCCAAGTCTTACAGCCCAGGATCTAAATACTGCCTTCTATGTAACGCAGAGGCGACCGAGATTATAACGGCGCCTAAAAAATTAAACATCCTCAATTCAAAACAAGAGATAATTTGCAGTTTCAGACATAAGAGAAAGTTCAGATACGTAAATGCAATTAACTGAAAATGCACCACTGGACAGGAACTTGCGTATTGCACTTCCTCGCCATCAATAAAATGCAACAATATCCATCACTAACCGTTTACCCTAGTATAGGACTATTGGACAACACCCCAAACTAAATTTTTTTTTAAAACCACCCATAAACTCTCGCGATCTGAAAAAAATCATAAGAAGAAGCCCATAAACAATTTTGCCTAACAAACTCTATCCCCGTAAATATGTACATTTAATACCACCTGTTAAATTGCAACCAAACCACCAATTAGCGCACGATGCAACGAGAATATAACCTAAACAGTATACAATCCAGGCCCAATGAAAATATAGCTTAGAAACCACCTCACAGGGCTAAAGACTTAAAACCTAAATTTAGAACTATCTAACCACCACCCCTAAACCCCACTTGCGAGCTTCCCCCCCATAAGAAATTATTTAAAAATCAGCCCCTTTGGTCTCCACTATTAGATTTATACAAAGCCCTCCACCCAGTAGTATTTACATTAAAACTTTTAAATGTACCGAAAATATAACCTAAGAAAAGCTCCCCCGATTCAACCCAACTCACACCGTCACCCATACAGACATATCCCTATCCCTATCCTTCCCCCTCCGACTACCAGCCAAGCGTTCCATCTAGATGCTACTTCCTACTCATAATATAACTTAGATTTGAATACAGTTGAACCAGTCCAGCTATGGGTAATTTCCATCACAAGAATCTCCGTTGAAAAATACAGTTTTTTTGCCAGCCAAATTATGAGGAATAAGAATTCACCAGACCAAAACATCTACGAAAGACCACCCCAACAAATTATTTGGAGAAATATGGAAATTTAAAGGACTGCTATAAACTATGCTTCTGGTATCTCTTGGAGATTAGAACTACTACACTAAGTAGTTATGGCGATTCGATGGACCTGTACCTCGTGTTCATAAACGAAAAAGTATGCATTCAAATTTCTAGGCCTGGCCTGTCTATACCAACATACATTTGATGGCCTTTATAATCGAACTTCAAGAAATTTAAAGTTTTAAGGTGGACTCTTGAAACTACAATCCTTTATTTGAATTTAAACCCAAGGGCCTTTTGTTCACCGAACTCTTATGCTTTCCCGGCTTATTCTACATCTTTTTTTATACGGATACATGTATGTGTATGCGTATATGTGTGTATATATATACATTCTCTATTTTACTTTATTTTATACGAGTCCACTTACCTCTCACTCCTCAACCCCATTTCCTGCTATTCTACCCCCACTTGTCTGTATCCCTTCTTTTATGCACCCCTAATAATTAGTATTAACAGTATTTACATTATTATTATTATTGGTAATAGTGATGGTGATGGTGGAGGTAGTGGTAGAAGTATTGTTACTACTGCCTTTATTATTATCATTATTATTACTGCATTGTTTATAACGCTATTACTATTGTTATTATTATTATTATTATTATTGTTTTATCATCATTATTATAATCATCATTATAATTGATATCATCATTATTATTATCCTCGTGATTACCCCCGTCATTGCTACCATAACCGCTACCATAATCTCCATTTTCACTGTTATTAACAGTAATTTTGAAGTTAATTTTATCACAACTATTGGTAACATTATATTTAATGTTTAATTTTAATGTTTACTTTATTTTATTTATATATATATATATATATATATATATATATATATATATATATTCTAATATTCAATTTTACTCCTAATTTATTTTCAGCTTTATTATTACTACTATTATTATAATTTTCATTACTATTATCTTTCGTACTATTATAATTACCCTACTATCATTTGGTATATTTTTACCGCTCTCATAAGTAGCTATGGTTTCCTCACTCCCCTAATTTGACATCAATATGTATACTTAACCTTTTACATCAAGTTATATTCACTTATAGTCATTGCCACCCTAATCTCCGACCGTCCCCTTATGATCATACTCTCTATATAATAACATTAGAAACTTATAAAAATATTGCCGCATATTACCTTTCAGTTTTACAACCTTGCATAACCCCACCCTCAAATTATAAGCGAATTTATAGCCACCATTTGCCGTTTAGGTGGCACTAATCAAATTTAATCAAAATTACCCACTCCATAGAAAATAGACACCCCACAAACCGTTAAAATAAATGACCACGCAACAACAATATACCCCTATTTAACCATAAAACATACACCCCTTAATCTCAATACTATATTAAAGACCATATATATTCTTATATATCATACTATATATGATAAGCTTCTCCTTATTTATTTAGAATTCAATAAAGCTTCCACCAACATTATATAATTCCTCTTAATCTTTTTCATCCCTAATGAACCTTGCGCTAGACACCGCATCTTCCCCATGCTACCTAGCACATTCTCTACTGTTCTGATGAGAAGCATTAGGCTTCGAAATGCCCTGGCATAAAGAGTCCCTTCTATCACCCAAATTTTCCCTGTATTCCATTATTCAATAAATGATCACTTCTACATCTACCAATATATAGTTTTGTGTCTTCATTTCATACACTTGTTGTCCTATTATATATATATATATATATATATATATATATATATATATATATATATATATATATATATATGATGTACCGTTGATTTAATAATGGCTTGAATTAAAGTTAAAAACGCAAATTCAGGTATCATAGTTCAATTGTATTCGAAACCGAAGCATTTATTTTGAACGCGCCTCTGTCTTATCAAATAACCTACTGTTGATATTAAACGACGCATCCTTCTACTTGTGCGGTGATAAAACCCCATATATATATTTATTTAGTTGCTTCTCTTAAACATGCTGAAATTTTTTTCAAATAGGTTTGCTTTGTTAAAGATATAATATTTATTAGCTTCATTTAATAATATATATTTCTTAATCTCATTAATATATATATATATATATATATATATATATATATATATATAATTATAAAACTCAAATGACCTTGTAACGAGTGTTATAATCCAACATCCGGTATACGACTTCCGGTTGCGCATGTGTACATAAACATAAACCCATTACAGCGTAAACAAATAAACACAAATCGCTACTTTTGCAAATTTTGACCTGCGCACTGAAATATTAACGTTATCATTTCGAAATTATTATTTAATATGGGAAGGGTGAGTATGTTTTACAACTATTCTGTATTACAAGTATACTGTCGCAATTTTCTTACAAATAAATCAACTTTGACCTGTTGACAACGTGTTGTTTTACTGTGTACGTTTTCAGCGTCCCAAGTGTTTTTTTTCGCGCGTTTAAATTATCTAAATAATTGTTAATAACTTCTGCATTTTTTTACATCGTTCATTTCCGTATTACGTTTAAGTTATTTTAACGCAATTTTATTACAAATAAATCTACTTTAATCTTTGACAACCATAAGAGCATTTTATAACGTATTGTTTTACTGTGTACGTTTTCAGTGTCCCAATTGTTTTCTTTTCACGTTTAAATTAAACGATATATCAAAATTTGAATAGTGCAGATTTACCTATAAGTATGGCAAACCACGTATAATTCAATGGCTGTAAGTTTTTTTTTCAAAAATAAACAATTATAAACAGAACGACTCATAGAAATCTATCTATATTCTTTTTTTCATTTTTAATATACTTTCATAGAAATGTTTCTGTTATGTTAAAAAAAAACTATTTTCTTTACGTCACAAGTGTCACGCTCATACATTAATTATTATATTAATACAACATACTGACCCAACGGGTCACGGGTAGTCTAGTTGACTGTTTAGCCTCACTGATGAGCTGTGATACAGTGAAACAGTACTGTATATTGATGACTAATTAGTGATGGGACGATTTCATTATTTTCCCGATTCCAATACAATTACTGATTCCGTGCTAAATTCCCGATTCCGACACAATTACCGATTCCGATTCTTTATAAATCTCTAATTATTTAATTATAAAATTGTTATTTTCTCCGATTTTCATAAAAACACATGTTAAATATGAAGAAACGTCAAAATACACTTGTGGAGTGTGATCTATTGATTTTAGATTTACTGTTATTTTAAAATTAATAAATATTTATTATTTTATCATTATTACTAGAAAAGTCAATTAAAAGAATAGTTTGGACATCGGAAAATAAGTATTAATTTTTCCGATTCCGATACCGATTCTGATACCCCAAATCTTCCGATTTTTTCAATCCCCAATTCCGATTCCGATTAATCGTCCCAACACTAATATATATATATATATATATATATATATATATATATATATATATATATATATATATATATATATATAAAAGTTTCGTGGTTAAATTTTAAATTCTGAAAAAAAAAACAACATATAGAGACATATATTCGATATACGAATTTATTGCTTGACAAAAGGAATATATAGAAGGGGTTATTTTAATTTCCTTAATACATGGATTTTCAACAATGGCTCATACCATCAGAGGAAATCAAATGCAGTTAGCAAAATGTTCAGTTGCGAATGGACGCTATTTTGCTTTTTAGCACAATTATTGAAAATAGTTTTTTGAGTGGTTGTGGATAATTATATGGAGATTTTTGGATTTTACCATCATTGGATACTTTACCTTTCACCAGACTATCGATTCACGTGAAATCGTCCTTTTCTTCACCCTATTCCCTATGCTTCACTTTTTGTTATCAAGTAAGATCTTTGACTTATTTGTTTCATCAAATACTTTTGTATGCAAAATCCGATCCCGCATTTTGCTAATGCTTATCCTCTGATGAGAAGGAAAGTATTTCTACGAAACTCCGCGGATTAAGGACTATCCACTTATTAAGCGTTTCCTTTTCAGATTAAATATGTTTTAAACTCTTTTTCAAAGTGTTTTTTAACATGTTTTATTAACTATTTGCTCTTATATATATGTGTGTGTGTATATATATATATATATATAAATATGTGTGTATATATATGTGTGTGTATATATATATATTTACACATACTTAGACAGACACACATACATACATGCACACACACATATGCACACGCATACATACAAACACACACACACACATATATATGTAGAAGCTAAATGTAATTACAGAGCAATATACTTAATACATAAAAAAATTATATTCCAAAATTCACGCTGGTGATCATCTTAGAATTTATTCCTTTAATTCAGTTGACTTGTACAATTCTTGACAGTATCTGTTTTGTAGCGTAAAATCAATCACTTAATTATTATATCAATCAGTGAATCTATCATGCCTTTAACTCATCAAAAGAAATAGTAAAAATCAATCCATCAAAAGGAAATAAAGTGTGATTTGACATGATTAAAATCCGAAAATTGAAAGAGAAGCTGCAAATACCTTTAATATGTTTCCATTACGCCATTTTTAATTTTAAAAAATAAAGTCACTAGACTCAACTATTCGTACTAACATTCCCTATTAATTTATGAATATTCTATCAAAATGTTCTATTTAATAATTAGTAAATTTATTAATTCTAATTTATGTATGCATACATATGCAAATAACATTAATAATTATAAACTATCATACATGTTTGCAAATACGAAATTAAACTAAACTAAACTAAAAAGACCGAGTGATCTTAACATTTATATTAAATAATTTATTGATTTGAATTATTATATAGACAGGTAGATATAGATATATAATTCATCTTCTTCGTAGCAAAGTTTTGTCGAAAACATTGATGTCTACAAACAAGCCGAGATCGTTGCAAATAAAAAGGTAATAACACGAACTAATAAATAGAAATAATGTAATGACAATAAAAGAAATAATAAATAAAAACATGTAATAACAACATCAGAAACAAACAAACAAAATAATAACACGGCGACATTATTTCCGCATTTCCGCATTGCAAAAGTTACGGTAGACAACAAATAAAAAAGATTTAAAGAAGTCTTTATTACTAACTTGTATATTACTGATGTAATCTTATATACAAAAGGCAGTTGTCTGTTTCTGCGTGTTTCTGCGCGCGCGCGCGCGCGCGTGTGTGTGCGTGCATAAAAGTCAAATACTGCACAATACACACCCACCACGCTGACATATATCATATTTCAGCATCCCCTCGAACAGAATCTGGAAATATTTGATTTTATTATAAATAAAAATAAATAAATAGAGAAGTAGTCAACCACCTCAGCGGAAATAACCTTCTTAGCGACATGCAATATGGTTTCCGCTCTGCTAGATCTACAGCAGATGTGCTAACGGTTATATCTCATAGGATTAGCGAATCTCTCGACAAAGGCTTCATTTCTAGGGAAATTGCTCTCGACATATCAAAGGCCTTCGATAAGGTTTGGCATAAAGGCCTACTACAGAAGATTTCCAGCTACGGTATAACTGGAAATGTTTTCTCTATCATTAAATCATTTCTATCTGATAGGCTCATAAGAGTAGTGGTTGATGGGCAGAAATCAGAGTCCCACGGTATTAATGCTGGAGTCCCTCAGGGGTCCATACTGGGCCCAACTCTCTTCCTGATCTACATCAATGATCTCCCAAAAAACATACTAAAATCTTTCGTTGACATCTATGCTGATGACACGACCATCTATGGCAACACATCAAAGGCCGTAAATGATGATGTTCTCTCTGATTCTCTCGCCTCTGATCTTGAGCGCGTGGTACAGTGGGAAAAGAGGTGGCTGGTTACCTTTAATGCATCTAAGACCAAGCTCCTATCTCTACATCATAAACGCTCTGATCCCCATCTGGCATCAATTGAAATGGATGGCTCTCGTCTAAGGGAGGCCCCAGGATTTGATAAGCTCCTGGTTTTGACCTTTACACCTGAAATGGAACACATACATCAAGTCTGTGGCCAAGGTCGCTGGGAAAATGGTGGGATCCTTCTACCGCTCCAGAAGATATCTCACTAATGATGCAATTCTCTATCTATATAAGAGCCAAGTACGTCCAAAGATGGAGTACTGCTGCCACATCTGGGCGGGAGCTGCAAAAAAACAGCCTATCCTGCCTTGACGGAGTACAAAATAGACTCCGTGGCTTGGTGGGGGATGCCCTTTTCTCTAACCTGCAACCTCTTTCCCACAGAAGAGACGTAGCGAGCCTGTCATTGTTCTATCGTTATTTCCATGGCAGGTGCTCGTCTGAGCTCCATTCTCTGGTCCCCCCTCGCCAATCTTTCTCAAAAAACACCTGACTAGCTGAAATAATTTTCCCCACTTCCTATCTGTGCCTAAATCAAAACGTAGATACCATGAACAAAGCTTCTTTCTTAGAACTGCACGCCTGTGGAACTCTGTTCCGCTTGCCTGTTTCCCTCCCGACTTCAACCTTGATGTCTTCAAGTCCAACACGAACAAGTTCCTGATGAACCGCCTCCCCAAGTAATGACACCTTACCAATTCTCCAATACTATTGCTACACTATCCCTTTGATTACTGTACACACAATAACCCTTGTCCCTGAGTGGCCATTGGGCCTTGATAAGAGGTGAACTCCATGTAAAAAAAATCATTATTAACAAAAGTAGTTAGGGTTAATAAGAGAATATTTAGAACGATTTTTTTTACCTTTGACGTGAAGTTTATACTAAAATGCATTTTCTTAATGTTCGAACGAGGTTCGAAGTGTAGTACTGGCATCGGTTGGAGGATGACAAGAGATGGAGGTGGGAGAAAGTGAAAGGGAGGAAGGGGAGTGAGAAGGTCGATATAGATATGCCGAACAAGAGAGGGGGGAATATGATATATAAATAAATTTAATAAACTCTTCCGTCGAGTTCGACGCATGAGATTCTGACAGTAAGATTCTTCACTGTTTCAATGGTGCTTGAATCGTTAGTGACATTTCTATTTCGCTAGTGATTTGCATTGTAACCCGCAACAACAACAGCAGGTTAGATACTGGATGCGTTTGATAAGCAGTTGCGTCCTGACGTCTTTCGCTTTTTCTCTTACATTGTACAGGTGAGTAAAATTGTTGCGAGCTGATGATTTATAACTCCAGTTTGACATTTGAAACGATATGTCCTCAAAGTTTCTCGACTGTATGTTTACGGGGACACACACACAACACACACACAAACACACACAACACACACACACACAAACACACACAACACACACGCAACATTAACAACTCAGGCACAACACAGGCACAGCACACACCACAAACACACACAAACACACACGCAACACACACAACATGACAACACACACAACACACACAACACAAACACACACACATAACACACAACACACATAACACACAACAAACCCACAAACAGTACACAACACACGCAACACACAACAAACACACAGCAAGCACATACACAGCACACAACACACACAACACACACAACACACAACGCAACACACAACACACACAACACACAGCACACAACACACACAACACACAGCAAACAACACACACCATACAAAACACACACAACACACAACACAACACACAACACAACACACACAACACACAGCACAACACAACACACAAACAAGGCACAACACACACAACACACACACAACACACACACACGCACACACACACACGGATATATGGATTATTTGTATTATAGTTCTCATCTGTCTTTTTTACAGGTTCCTTCAGTCTTTGACAAACTATGGATATCCACGAAGGAGGGACTGTGCGCTAAACTTTTGTGGCAAGAGGTGAACAATCTCCAGCCACACCTCTCCTGAATCGACATTGTTAAATACCAGTGGCAAGTGAAGTTTATGTACAGGACGACTGGACACAAACGTCGAAATAAGTGGAGAGAATATACAGCGCCTATAATTACCAAATGGTCACCCATCTGGTACTAACATGCTCAACGTTGCTTAACTTCGGTGATCTGACGAGAACCGGTGCGTCATCTTATATACGGCATAATCACTTTGATACACAGGTTTTCGTTAGATCACCGAAGTTAAGCAAGGATAAGCCTGGTTAGTACTACGTGTGTGGCCATTTAATAATGCTAGGCGCTGTATGTATAGCACGGGAACGTAGAAATTTATTTTTGTATATGGGGCGCATTTATAGAGCGCTGGGAGAGATGCACCGGCAGTCTTTCTTAAAACATGCATCTAGGAAAATGAAAAACCCGGATGTAAAACTTAAGATCTACTGTCTGCTCCAAGATATGGACAACACGATTGAAGAATTAAGCAGTGACGTCTTTCTGTTAACAACTTGTGTGTGTATGTGTAAAAATGGATTAACTAGTATGAATGTCGGAAAGGATTAAAATGCCTCCGTTCAGTCTCGAAAGACAATGGGACATGGATACCCCCTGTAAGGGTAATTGTGCGTGTAATTGTAAGGCAAAGGTTGCGGAATCTCCAACTACACCTCTCCTGAATCGGCACTGTTTGAGT
>NC_136506.1:88797051-88812051 GCF_053919585.1 Euprymna scolopes
GCATGAAAGTTTGCATTAAAAAAAAATTATGATACTATACTATGGTTAAAATTTTAGGACAATTAGTAAAATAGTAAAAAAGAACCTACATTTTCACATCAATAAAATATGCCTAAATTTGCCTACATTTGTATATATAGTGTATTGGCAAGCGAGCTTCAGTTTTGCTGCTTTGAGATGGATTTTGCTTGGAGTTTTTGTTTTGGCTTGGTTGTCTCCCCTGTGGTCTTAGCAAGCCACTAAAAAAACCCTATATTTTCAAATCAATAAAATATGCCAAAGTTTGCCTACATTATTTCTGCGGGTCAGCTTCAGTTTTGCTGCTTCAGTTGTCTCCCCTATGGCCTTGCCAGGGCACTAATATAACGAAAATGCATTTAAAAAGAACGATACGTAGAGCAAAATACGCTGTAATCATATTGACATACCGAAGTTAAGCCATCTTGAGCCTGATGAGTACTAAATGGGTGACCATTTGGTAATACCTGGTGTTGCACGCGTTCTCCGCTTATATTGGCATTGTTTTCGGTCGCCATGGACTTTTCCCTTCCACGAAAGTCACGCAGTGTCGATTCAGTAGAGGTGTAGTTGGATATTGCGCAACCCTTGCATCCATTGTTTCTCAAGACGAAACGTAGGCGATATGTCGAGCAAAATGGAAGAAATAGAACACGAGATAATGGCGACTAATTGAACGTTGCATCTTCGTCACATTCGGGTCTATTATTTACTCAGTCGTACGAATGCGTGCAGACTGGGAAAACTTTAGCATTGGCATCATTCCCACTTACTGTCCGCCATATTCAATGAACTTTCGGAAGTCAGAATAACAAGTAACCCGCAGTAATAACGCGCCATGCAATTGGAAGTATTCGTTTGAACATCCGCGTTGAAGCCTTTCTTTAAATATAGTGATCGTCGAAAATAAAATCTACAGCTAATGGACATAACACTATATAAAACTATATATACTAGCAGTGACGCCCGGCGTAGCCCTGTAGTAAAGCACGCTTAAATATATTTTAATTTATACAGATTTCATATATATTATTATAGAGCCAATTTTCTATCGATCCTTATATGCTAGAAACAAAAAAAATCCATATTACTTAAGTGTATCAGCTTAAGTGTAAACCGAAAGATATATACATGTATTATTTTTTAAATATAATTATCCACTGACACGTACTTAGTCATCTACGACTCATCAGAGTGGCTGAATATAGCGTAATCCGAAATCAGGGCACCATGGTAACAACCCTAAACCCCTACCCCTCGTCCACCTCGCCGACTGTTTACGTAGATGTTATTTGTTTTTGTTTTTGCGATACGTCTTGAACGAATTCAATTATTTACGAAAGTGCATTTTTATCTACATGCGAGTTGGGAATAATTTTCCCTATATATATATATATATATATATATATATATATATATATATATATATATATATATATAAAAAGCTGAACGTCTGTGTGTGTGTCTGGTCACGAATAGGTTCCTATATGGTTGACTATTATAGAAAACTGATCACATATAATGTATAGAAGATGTATCGAGACACAGGAATGGGTAAGTTTGATCTGGCTGAACAGTGGTTCATTAAAATTGTGGGGTCTGCGTTCGCGCCTAGTCCACAAAGTATGGAAATAAAAATTAAAAAAAAAAAGTTTACAAGTGTTTTTGATATAGATGTACATAATAATACCTTGATAAGTATGTTTTAACTTAAATAGGGATAGTATAATAAAATTGTGGGGTCTGCGTTCGCGCCTGGCCTCCATAGAATGGAAATAGGCACAAGCTTTAATAAAGACTTTTAATATCTATCTGCGTAAGTATACTTTGATAATTATGTTTCAGTTTGAAGAAATATGGTTCGTTCGCGCCTGATCTCCATAGAATGGAAATATGTCACAAAGTTTAACAAGTTTTTTTTAATATAGATCCACAGAAAATTGTGATAACTGTTTCAGTGTGAACAGGTATGCTATAATAAATTATGGGGTTTATCTATTTCATTTTTACTTTCATCATATTTTGCTTTGGTTTTGATACCCCCCGCCCCAAATTCGAAGCTATCTCTTTATAACCCTTTCTTTTCATAACCTATCATACTTTCATAAATCAGAATCCATTTTCTGTAGGCTGTTTTTGAACCCAGTCAATGATAGGTACTTTTGCTTATATATATATATATATATATATATATATATATATATATATATATATATATATATATATATATATATAACTTGAGTTTCTTCAGTTCAGATATCATTGAAACCGAAACTAAAACTTCTTATGAAGAATTCTTTGTAAAATTATTTATATTGAATAGATGACTTGACTTCCATTATATATATATATATATATATATATATATATATATATATATATATATATATATATATATATATATATATATATATATATAAAGAAATTGGTGATAACCAGATATTTCGGCAGCCCGTGCGTTGGAAGCCCCCCTAAAAAATTAATGAATCAAAACAACGTTTCTTTCAACCCAAATAGCAACGAGTGCCCGTGTGACCGCAAAAAAAAAAAAATAAAAAAAAAAAAATAACCGCGGTGGGTAGACTCGAACCTGACACGCCAAAGAAGTTACTAGCAAATTGGACAATGATCTCAGGACCCTGCAAAATAATGTTTTGAAAATGTTTTGGTTTGATACGCGCGCGTGACTTGCGAAAATCGAAAATCGCGATGTAAAAAGCGACCCCGTTACAAGATCCAGTCAACCACTACAAAATTAATCTTTTTTTCTAATTTTCACATATTATGCATCCAAGGCATCGATCTTTCAGATGGTACCAGTTTCAGCCCGGTCCGATGCGGCTAACGAAAGATTTTAGCGGACATAAACAAACACACACACACACACACACGACCGACGTTTGAAATTTATATAATAATCTTACGTGACTTCTTATTGGTAGTTTTAAAAATCCCAAACTTTAAAAGTCTATACGATATCGAAACTACGTCTTTTCTAGTTTGTCATGACCCGAGATTACATTGCCATTATTAATTATTACTTTTAAGATACGTCTTAGTCTTCTTTATGAGCTTTTTTTTAGTATGCTGCTTGGTCTGTCTTTCCGTCATACCTTTATTTAAAATAACATTTGAAACACTCATAAGATTGTGGTCTATAAATCTGATGACTTTGCTCCTATTAATTGTATACGAATCTTCCGTTAGCATTTGAAGGTTCGTATTAAAGCCGAGAGGGTTAGATTGTCTTCCGTAAGCGCACATTGATTGGAAGTATCATATTTTAGGTGCACCCAAGCTTCTCTTTGGAATGTCGCGATTAAATTTGAAATCGTATTTTTTCTACGTCAGTCACAGTTACAGGGTGACCCCCCCCAAAAAAAAAATACAAAAGCTAAATGGAGGCCATTTAGAACATATGCTGTAGAACGGAGAAAAAAGGCCAAAGACCCTAGTGTTTTGATGTGATGTTTTGAATATAATAAATTAGTTATGACCAAAGTTTTTTTTTTTGCACAAGCATCACCACATTATCAAGGCCAAGAGGCCACTCAAGGACAGGGGTTAAAGAGTGTACAGTAGAAATTGGAAAATATAGTAATCATTAGTAATAAAAATTCGGTAAATTTGTTAACTTATATGGAACGGCTCATCAAGAACTTGTTTACGTGAGACTTGAAGACAACCATATTGTAGTCAGCTGGGAAGCAGGAAAACGGAAGACAATTCCACAGGCGTGCAGTTCTAAGAAAGAAGCTTTGTTCATGGAATCTACGTTTAGGTTTAGGCACAGATAAAGAGTGGGGGGAATTATTGATAGTTGATTTTCATTCGGACAAAATACTAAGAAACGGGGCCTAATTAGAGTTGGGGCCCGTTTTTTGAGGTCACCCTGAATTTCGAAAGAGGATTTTTTTATAGGTGTATAACGCCTAACTTTTAAATAATACTAGCTGGGGTGCCCAGCGTTTCCTGGGTGTGTGTAGGTGGTGTATAAGGAACCCGGGGGTGTAAAAAAGTGGTAGTAGAGGGTGAGAATCAAAATGGCACTAGGCAGAGGTGTTAAAAAAGTAGTAGTAGGTAGGCAGGCTCGTACCGGTAACGCGAAGGATAAAAACAGGTTAAAAATGCAACGTTTTAGCCGATGTCTTCATCGCCGACCGGAAGTTCCGAGCGTTGAAATTAAGCATAGTCAATCCAAACGATACGATAACTTGCGAAAATGGCGACGCAAAAAACCAACCCCTCCTTGTAGAAAACTGGCCAGTTGAGGGTGAAGGAATTAATATTTTTGGCCAATCTTTCGATATTTGTCGTCCGAGACATTGAGCTTCAAAACGATACCGATCCCAATAGAATCCGTTGCATCTGTCAAAAGATTTTGGTATACATACATACATACATACATACATACATACATACATTCACAACACCCGACGATTGAGATTAATATTATGGATTTCCGTTGACCTGCCAGGCCCCACAATTTCTTGGACTGTTACGCAAACCAATGTAAATATCATTTTCTTAATTCTGTAATGGTATTTTCATTGGAATAACATTTTTGTTTGTTTGTTACAATTAACTTTAAGATAGCATTTTTAGTTGGTCTGTCAGGTTTAAGTTGGAAATAGCAGTTTCGTTGGTCGGTCACGTTTCAGTTTGAAGTATAATTTTCCTCGTTAGACGCATAAATCGAACGGACGTATCTTTCGAATGTCCGCGGTTGTTTTTCTATCAGTTCCGTACGCCGCCGGCATGTTCTATACAAATTACCGTTGTCTCCTGCAACATTAACGTTGACATACGCTTCTTAATTAGAAGGTGCTATCACACATAATCAGATGTATAATTAAATTCAAGTCAGGCGAAATGATAGAAAAAAAAAAGACGATCTGTTTTGTTGATTAGATTTTTCCAATGTTGTTGTTTCATGGAAATGGAACTTAACGATTAGAAATTACACGTTTGTGTTTGGTTCGTTACTTATGGCGTCTGGCTGACACTCCCAAGCGGTCACCCGTAAAAGACCAGTGTCAGATAAATAACAGCATAACAGAAGACCAGGTCATCTACACAACACGCCATTTTGAATGATTACAAGCCAATACATACTCTACATTCAGTTAGCCCATTTATAATACATCTATCTCCGTCTGTCTGTCTGTCTGTCTGTCTCTGTCTCTGTCTGCCTGTCTCTCTCTGCTTCTCTCTCTATATATATGTGAACGTGTATAAATATATATATATATATATATGTATATATATATAGATATGTATTGCAATATATTTATATCATTTCAAATTCAAGTAAATATATATATATATATATATGTGTGTGTGTGTGTGTGTGTGTGTGTGTGCCTAAATGAAATACACCTGTCTGTCTGTTTGTCTGTCTCTGCCTGTTTCTCTCTCTCTCTCTCTCTCTCTCTATATATATATATATATATATATATATATATATATGTAAATAGATATATAAAGAAACATTGCATTTGGGCACACACATATTTATTTATTTGAATGATATTTAAGTGGTGATCGATTGTGCTATATTGGTACAGTAGGAGAATGCGGATACTGGTGTCATGAGTTCGATCCTTACCTATGCTGATGACGGCCAGAAACATGCATGTCCATAACTAACAGAAATTCAGCGAAAAATAAATGATGAAACTGAACAAGAAGCATCCCCAACGGAACCTCACGTAGAGAAACCCGACGTTGAAGCCTCACAAGTAAAAACACTAAAGGCCGAGGACATACGAAGACCGAATACTACAAACGTGGAAACCGAGAACAATGAAACAGAACTAACGGAGAATGAAGCAAATGAAATAAATAAAATAATACAGTTCATTAACGAGGAAAAAAAACAAAGCTCCCATCGTTAAGAAAATAAAAGAGGAAATTAAAAACAGAAATAGAGAAGGTTAGCAAGCTCCTCCCACACATCCCAACAAACACAATCACAGACTTAAACAACCTAATTTATTCAGGCGCCAAAATGGTAAGTATGAATCTCAAGGCAGAAAAACGACCGGGGACAAGCGGACCGACAAAACCTGGATGGAAAATAAGACTAGAAACCCAAATACACAAACATAAAAAAGAAGCCAAAATGATCAACAAGAAGAAAGCAATGTGGAGAAAACGGAATATTGGAAATGTAACTGACAGGGAGAGGCTAAACAAGAAACATGAAGAACTGGACCAAAAATTAAAAGCAAAAGAAGCGAGATTGAGACGATATAGATATAAATCTGAACAATGCAAACAAAACAGAACATTTGAAACTAATGAAAGCCAATTCTACCAAAATGTGAACAGAGGAAAAACAAAAACAGAACAACCAAATCCGACAGAAACAAAACTCTAATGGAGTAAAATATGGGGAGAGCGACGAGATCGCAATAGAAATGCCGAATGACTGAAAGACATAAAAGAAGAGTTACAACAAATAGAAGAAGAAACAGTGAATGAAATCTGCAAGGAAACCCTAAAAAACCATAGGAAAAATGGCAAACTGGAGAGCACCAGGGCACGACGGGATACATGCATACTGGTTCAAAAAATTCACAAACTTACACGAAAGTTAGCCCAAAACACGAGAATATGTATACAGGGAGCAAGTGTGCTAGATTGGACGACAAAAGGTAGAACCACACTGCTACAGAAGGACACGGAGAAAGGAACCGTCCCTAGCAACTATAGGCCGATAACGTGCTTACCCACCATGTGGAAGATACTGACAGCACAAATGAGGAAATAACCGTGGACTCATCCCCGAGGAACAGAAAGGAAGCCAAAAGGGGAAAAGAGGAACACATGACCTGTTATATATAGATCAAAAGATCCTAAAGGAAGTAAAAAGGAGAAAGAATTTAGCCATGGCATGGATCGACTACAAAAAAGTGTACGACAGGATCCCTCAAGCATGGATCATAGAATGTCTAAAAATGTATAAAATACCAAACGGGGTCACCAACGTAATAGAAAATGCAATGAAAACATGGAGACTGGAATTGACAGCTGATGGACAACACATAACAGAAATTAACATACAAAAATTATATAGCAGAAACCTAATAAAATGTATAAATACATGAGCAGTATCACTAGTAAGATACTCTGGACCGTTTATAGGTGGACAAAAGAAGAACTGAGATAGCTCCACCAGAATACCAGGAAACTCATGACCATGCATAATGCACTACACACAAAGGACAATATTGACAGACTCTACGTGAAAAAGAAAGACGGCGGAAGAGGATTGATCTGTGTAGAAGACTGTGCGAAGGACACAAAAGAGAACTAGAAAAATACATAATGCAAAACACTGAAAGGATAATTATGGCAGCAAGAGACACTGAAAAAGCCAACAAAACAAAAAAACAGAGAGACAAATGACAAAACAAGAAAAGAGAAATGGGAAGAGAAACAACTCCACGGAAGATTCATAAGAATGACAAAAGATGAGAATAACAGAAAACACCTAGACATGGATGAGAAAAGGACATATAAACCGAGAAACTGAATCTCTAATAACTGCAGCACAAGTTAACTCGATAAGAACCAACCATATCAAAGCAAAGATCGATAAAACACAAGAAAACAGCAGACTCTGTGAACAAAGAAACGAAACGATAAACCATATAGTAAGTGAATGCAGCAAACTGGCCCAAAAGCAATACAAAAAACAGGCATGACCAAGTGGGGAGGGCAGTGCATTGGGAATTGTGCAAACGGCTGCATTTTGAACGTACAGACAAATGGTACAAGCATAAACCAGCAACATCACAAGAAAACGAGAACCACAAAATCCTATGGGACATGGACATACAACCCCATCCAAGAAAGAAGACCAGATGTCGTAATAATGAACATGAAAGAGAAATCCTGTCAACTCGTAGACTTTGCTGTCCCAGCTGACCACAGGGTGAGTATGAAAGAAAAGAAGAAACGAAGCAAATGCACAGAGCTAGCAAGAGAGTTCAAAGGGATTTGGATGATGAAGAAAATCAAAATAATACCGATAATAGTAGGAGCACTAGGAAAAATTCCGAAAAACTTCGAAAAAAGAATGGCAGAAATTGGAATCAGAGGAGTAGCTGCAAAAATACAACGACTAACGATAATGAAACGGCTGAAATATTAAGGAAAACCCTTGAATGCGAAGAATAATACAAGAATACAATATAACGAAGAAGCGTTACAGGGAATGAAGAACACCGAATATCTACACATTCTACATCTCTATCACGCATCACCTCCAATTGTCTCATCACCGTCCCCCAAATGAAAAGACTGAGGAAGGAGCGCTGACCGGACCTCCGCTGAACAAGCGTGAAGAGAACTGGGACCTTGGGGAGGCTTAGTGCCACTCAAATTCCAGTATAAACCAATGGCCACTGCCAGCGAGAAATCAATGGTAGGAGGCTGTTGCAATGACGCAAATTTATTTGCAAATGCTTTATGAGGAGGTGGGGAGACTTGTTGCCACTCAACTTCCAGAGAACACCACAGCTTTCCAATCAGATCGTTTGTTGACTTGTGTGAAACGCCATGTGAGCCAATAATATATATATATATATATATATATATATATATAGAGAGAGAGAGAGAGAGAGAGAGAGAGAAATAGAGAGAGAGAGAGAGAGAGAGAGAGAGAGAGAGAGAGAGAGAGAGAGTGCAACAATAAAAAACGCACAGAACATTTGTAGCCATTTTTATATGCACAATGCCATAGAAAACCCATTTGTCGAATTAGATACAGTCTCTTTGCAAAATTGTCACTTTCGAGAGATTCCATCAAGATATTTGGGTGATTAAATGTTTTAAATCATTTTAAAGGAAAATGGAATCTTCGCATGGTGGCAGACTGCTGCTGGAATATATAATGGGAGAATGACACTCAAAAACAAGAGGGTTAAGAGGACAAGTATTATTTAAACTGACAATGTTGTATTTTCAGTTATAACCAATAATAATAACTTTGTGATTCTTGGTACATACTTCTAATTAGACCCCAACCGCTCTAGCCAAACGGGTCAGATAATTACGTAATAGTAACACGCAATGAAACTAGAAATCTTCCATATTTGAATGAGCAGGGATATGCAAACCCATCAAATCTAAGAGATGCAATGTTTGCACCATGGACTATATCACATAACAGTATCCAACGATAACTTACTAAACAAAAGGCAGGAGGTGGGACAAAGTTGTTTGCACAAATCCACTCTTCGTCTCGGGCCGGATTAAATAGTTTAAAATACATAGTGCTATTATAGAGGATATAAATGCTTCAGCCACATTCATTATTCGGATTATTAAGATACTGAATCGATATAGTAAACTAAAAAATGAAATAGATATTAGGTTTCTGATATCCATAAAATAATCTTAACCAGATGAAAAGATTAATAAAACCAAATAAGCATTAGAGCTTATTAGAAGACTATAGGTTTAAGAAAGTTTATTGAGAAATAGTTTAGTAAGAGTTAAAAACATGAAACGAACTGGTAGCGCAGACGCGCCTCTCCAGGCGGCCAATCTGATGCCGTTACATTTGTTATATGGATTTGTGTGCATATCCCCCAAACCTTTGGCCTTGATGGAGAGGAGACTAAAACTCGTTGCTTGGTAATACAGGCTTTCGCAGATGGATCTCCATTTTGTATACTCGGCCGACGACAATTGTAGAGGTGAATGGGATGCGGTCGGAGCCCTTCATTATCTCTCGGTCTGTATGTCAAGGTTGCCCTTTGTCTGCTCTGCTTTACGTCCATCACGCTTGAACAATTCCTACGCGAATTGAGGATGAGGGAGACTGGACTGGCCCTGTGCGGAATTGCTCTTCCTGACGGTGCGTGCGCCAAGGTTTTCGCGTACGATGATGATTTTACGGTGAACATCTTGAGCCTGAGAGACATTTGTGCCGTCATAAAGGCACTCAAGCAGCACGAAGAGAGTACAGGGGCCGTAGTCAATCTTAACAAATCTAACGGCCTAAGTTTGGCTATTTGGAGAGGCACGTTTGCGCTACTAAGTTGTTTCAATTGGACTGACGGCACGGTTCGGATCCTTGGCATGTGGTTTGGACCGAATTTACAGTTGAATAAGAATTGGTCAGAAGCACAGGCAAAGATCGAAGCGTCTGTGGTGATTCGGCTTTGTAGGGATCTTTTCCTTAAAGGTAGGACGGAGGCATACTCCTCTTACGTCTTTCCGCTACTGCCACTGCCTGCGAACCGCTTAAAGGCATTAACATGTTCCTTCTTCTAGCTTCTATAGAACGAGGGAAAGCCATCTTAGACAGGTCTCAATGTTATTGTTCTCGTTTTTACTTACAGCCACACAAGGTACAAACATGTGGGTGCTTACTTCTTTGATGACTATCACCCATACCCCCTGATCTCATGATCACATAGAATGCATTGCGTGATTGGTCTTTTATTCCACTCGCTTCAGCGAAGGGGCACATTCACCATCTCTAATGCTTGATCAAAAACAAAAACAAACTTACCAACACGTCTAATGTTTGATTAAAAGTTCTATTTTTATGTTTGATTTAAAATTTCAAACACCTCTGGTGTTTGATTATAAAAACAAGAAGTTCATAATATATTTTTATTATAAAGGTTATATTTTTCTGTTATAAAAATTCAAATAAAGACTTTTTTTATTTAAACAATAGAAACCTTCTAGCATCATTTTACTATTGTCCAAAAACTTATCAAGATTGTGTTAAATTGTTAATCATACGTAGATGAAAATTTGTCTATCATCAGTACCGCAGAAAGTCTTTGTAAACAAGGGAATGCGAATCTTTACGATAACCAAAATTAAATTATCGAGTGCTAAGATCATAAGGCATTTTTGAAAATAAAACAAACAAACAAACAAACAAGCAAAAAAAAACAGGAATAAATTATGATTAAATAAACGGAGATTTGTTGACTTAATACAACCTCCGTGCGATTTTAATTTAATTAATGAATACCTTGAAAAAATGAGCAATGTCATCTGGTACGTTTAATCAAGTTTGGTCAATTTAATATTCAGAACAAATTATTCAGAAAAATATTAAAATTTTATATTTAATATCACCCGTTTTAGGATTCGTGTTTGGCAAAATATCACGCCATCTTTTAAATTTATACCTGTGACTTGATTATTATTGTCGTCCTAGGAAATGGTCTTACAGAAAAGACTCGAACAATCGGTTACGTAGAAAAGAATATATTTTGCAAGAAAGTGATTACAAAGAAAAGGTTGTCGGTACTTTCGACTGTTAAGTTAAACAATCTGTACTCCAGCGTTAGGGTGAGACAATTCCTCCCGAGCATATTAGACTCGGAGTTTTTATAATGATTAGAAGAGTCAATTATGAATGAATGGGTGAGTTCCAATCTATTAAATAAATCTCAAACGTATGTTTTTGTGTGTTTGTATGTTCGCTAAAAACTTTAATTATTCGCATCTTCGACAACGTTAGAAAGAACAGTCTCTCGGACAAAAATATCGAAAAATTGAAAAAAAATGTTCTTCGTTTTAAATAACTAAATTTGCGATGCTACAACGTTTATGTCTTCGTGAATCCATCGATAAAAATGTTCGTTTACTAACTTAAGATATGCGAGTTCGCGTCCAGCACGCGTGGATTTTTTTCTTGCTTATAACATTTGGTTTTAAGTATCGCTTCTGACTGATACCACACAAGTTTCGTTTTATTTTTGCTTTTTTTTCATTACGACCGAGCAACACTGCCCCGCTCTCGTTATTCAATTTTTTTCATCCTCCCGGTGTCACGATCCTGGATCTGATCTTAAACTATATCCAGTGGTGAGGCCCCAGCTTGCGGACTTTGGGGAGTGTGGCGCCACCCTTTAATTAACATTGCTCCCAGGTCCACTCTGACCTGGAGTGGTAGTACCTGTTAGAGTCCCAACTATGGGTTAAATAGAAACCGACTTGAAAACAACAAATATATTCTATTAAAAAAATTTTCTTCAAAATCTTTGGATTCGGCATTAAATAACTCGAAAAGGGTTGATATACCGTAAAACAAAGACAACAACCCGGTGTCACAATTTTTCCTGTCCTCGTTGTCACAATTTTTTTTATAACCGGGAAATGCTGGGCAACTCTCCGCTAGTAATAGTTATACATCCAGCAACTGATATCATTTTTAAAGGAATCACGGCTTCTAGAAGTCGTCTGGAACATGCCGGACAAATTTTCATCACGTAACAAAGATTACTTATTTTCTATAACGTATAGTTGTGAGATTCCTTTGTGTTTTATTTTCCGTCAGTCAAAGTTTTTAGGAATCAAGCCCCCCCCACCTACCTGAGACTAACATTTAAACTCACTATAAAATACATAGATATTCGAATATTTCATTAACGTTCTTTATTTCTCATATAATGAGTGGGTAAATAAGTTGAGAACCTAATTTTATTCTCCCCAATTGACTATTAAAATATGTTATCGTATATCTTTCTTTTTTGTCTTTTGGTCTTATTGAATTTTAAGAAAAGAATTCATCTAGTCTGGTTGAGTATACAACTTCGAATTACTATTTGAGGTAATATCATTGGAACAGGTGCACCATTCTTTGTTAAAGATATTTTGATTAGCGATACCGAGGATAGCTTATTTGGGCTGCAGAAAATTTTATGATTTTTAATAGTCGGTCAGGGTTTACTTCTGAGGTCAAGTTTCCTCATGGCAGGTTGTTCTGACAAACCCCTATACAGAGAGATCTTAGATAGTCTCCAGTAGGCATTCGTCCTCTTCAGTAGACATTCAAGTTCTCTCCAGTAGGCATTCAAGTTCTCTCCAGTAGGCATACAAGTTCGCTCCAGTAGGCATTTAAGTTCTCTCCAATAGAATTTCAAATTTTCTCCAGTATGCCTTCAAGTTCTCTCCAGTAAGTGTTCAAGTTCTCTCCAATGGGCTTTCAAATTCACTCCAGTAGGCCTTCAAGTTTTCTCCAGTAGGCCTTCAAGTTCTCTCCAGTAGGTCTTCAAGTTCTCCCCAGTAGGCATTCAAGTTCTCTGCAGTAGGCTTTCAAGTTCTCCCCAGTAGGCCTTCAATTTCTCTCCAGTAAGCCTTCAAGTTCCTTTGATTGTAGCAGCATGTTAGCTTGTTTGTCCATATTTCTAGAATAAATAAATAGATTGTGGACAGAATAAAATAGAAAGCAGTAATTGTTATTGTAATTTAAAAAAGAAGTGATCAAAAAGACTCGCATTCCCTTGTTTACAAAAGCTTTCTGAGATACTGACGATAGGCAAATTTTAATGTACGGATGACCAACAGTGTATATAATCCACCTCAAAATATATAATTCTATAATAAAAATATATTTAAGTTATTTTTTCCAATAACAAAACGATATAGTAAAATGTAGCTTCTGTAATAAAAATATATTATGAACTGTTTTATTTTTTAAATCAAAATACTTTTTTTTCAAAAGTAAAATATGATAAAATATAACTTTCATAATAATTTTATGATTTCTTATATAAAAAAAAACAGTTCATGGATATATTTTTAAAAAAATATTAAATTTCTATACACAAATATACTTTTATTTTAAGAGTTCTATTTTTAAAAGGCTATTATTTTTTAAAAATAATTTTCTACTTGGAAGCTATCATTTATCAAGGCCCGAAGGCAATTTGAGGATAAGGGTTAATGGATGTAAGACGGGTAGTTAGGGAAGGAAACTTTGTTCATGAAATCTGTATTTAGATTTAGGCACAGGTAGAGAGTGTTGAGGGAATCGTATATAGTGGTTGCAGTTAGTCGATATTTTTAGTGAAAGTTTGAAGACAAAAAACAGCTCATAATATATTTTATTATAATATTTCTATTTTTATGTTTGATTAAAAAATACAAACAAGAAGTTTATAAATATATTTTTATTATAAAAGGTTATACTTTTATGTTAAAACGCTATTATTATTACACTGTTGATCATCCATAGATTAAAATTTAGTGATGGTTTTCATAATATTTCTATTTTTATGTTTGATTAAAAAATACAAACAAGAAGTTTATAAATATATTTTTATTATAAAAGGTTATACTTTTATGTTAAAACGCTATTATTATTACACTGTTGATCATCCATAGATTAAAAATTTAGTGATGGTTTTCATAATATCTATAATACTATTAAGAGGGAGGGATGTAAGGAAATTTTATTTTGTTGAAGTGCTTAGCGAGGAGGTTTATGCATTATTTTACCGGCATGCAATGCATATGGAGTAATATCAAAACTATTTATTCTGTGTTCTTCTTTGTTTCTCTCCATATGCTTTCATTTATTATGTATACGCTGTAGCCGATTCTTCAAAATGCGTTTGTCCAGTCTATATAAATGTTATCATCTACTTTTGTCACTGGCACAAATATATACACACACTGACAGCGAAGTAAAAAGCACAACACGGTTGATCTACAAACAATATATCGCTTTTATTTCACACTGACAGATCATCTTTTGACGATAAAGTATTCCTTTGTGTTTTGACGTTTCTGAAAGGCGCGTGGGGTGGTACGTGGTTAGGTGGTTGTAGGGCGGTGAAGAAATGATGACGAGCCTCCCCCTCTCTGACTGACTAACTTTTTATTTGTGACGATTTTATTTATAAAAAAATTCTTTTCCTGTTGGGCTGTGTTATATTTCCTTTATATATTGTTTCAGTGCTTTGACCGATATCTCCTCACATGTTTCTGAGTCAAATTATGCATTCCGTTAGATAATGGTGGAAAATCCCAGATTCTTCCCATTGAATCCAGTTGCGTGTGTGTAACCCATCAAATGCTTTTTCTCCCGGGTTGCCCGCCAATATCTAACACATTCTGTTATCGGTCATACCTTTAACTTCCTTCTTTCTTACTCTTTTCACTCCTTCTTCATTACCTTTCACACATGTACTACTCAACCCACTCCTCTTCCTT